>NC_133572.1:5772575-6075606 GCF_048773025.1 Camelus bactrianus | reverse complement strand
TTTCTCTAGTAAGAAGATCTCATTGGCTGCTGAGGATATGAGAGGGAGAATGAAAGAATGGAAACCGAAGGCTGTTGTAGTAGCTTAGGTAAGAGAGGGCAGCAGGTCTGCATGGAGTTAGGGTGTGTTTAATGGCCAGAACACTATGTGACTGAGCAGGTGGCCTAACACTAGGCTCGGGGCAAAAAACTGAACTGGAATTGATTTGATTTCTAGGTTACCCCAACCCACTTTTTTCCCAAGCCAAACTCGGTCCTAACATAGTATACTAAAAACAAAAGCAAACAAACAAACAAAAAACACGTGGTAAGAACTTAATCATATAAAATGGGAAAAGAAAATGGAATAAGTATTTACAGAAGTTGTTTCTGAGTGACGGGAATGTGAGTGGCTTTTATTCTCTCCTTATGCTTCCCTGTACTGTCCACATTTTTTGCTTTCCTTTAAAAGTAGGCGTTTGGGCTGGGAGACAGGAGACTAGAGTTTTATTCTTACTCATCCAAAATGGGCTCTGAGCCTTTGATCAATTAATTTGATTTCTTTATATATGCATTTCTTTTGTACAACAAAAGGCTTAGGATCCATAGCCCTTAATGTCTCCCTATGATTTCTGTGTTTATAATATTGGCATGGGAGTGTTAAGTAAATCCTGGATTGAACATTATTACACTAAAATAAAATAAGATAAGTTTTTCCTTTGTTCTCTCCATTTTGCAGGTCTATGATTTGCTACCAGTAAAGAGCGTCCACAGTGTTCGATACAGAGGTCCTGGGAATGAAGATGGTGAAGCGTGTATCACTGCAGAAGACATAACTCACAACGGACTCATTTACACGCCAAGGCAGATCCCGGATGATGATGTTTACAGCATCTTTGAGGTCATTCTTCTTAAAAACATAACCAAAATTGATTTCCAAGTCTTTGTTAAGATGGAGAACAAATGGACTTCTAAGCTCTAGAATCTGACCTCCTTCCCACCTGCCAAAAATAAAGCTATGATTCACAGAAAAAAATTGAAACCTCAGAGGCATAGAGAACTTCGTACATGCACAGAGAGTCAATCGTGAATTTCTCTGGCACTTTAAACCGCAAGGGGTATTACTTTGAGGGCCCACAGTCTTAACCAAGTTGCTCTCAAAGCTAGTTATCACTGTCATTTTCTCCTCTCAGAAAACCTTTCCCATAGTGCCTCTGCAATCCATCCATTTAGTGCAGTAAAATTTCAGGAAGACTGAGAGTAGCTGTGCATAAAGAAAAGATTGACAAAATGTGGAGTAGAAATGTTAGCATGCCTTAGGTTAGATAAAATGCGTTAATAAAATGTGTGCCTTTAACTAGACCTAGGGAAAGGGAAGTTCATCCAGGCTGTGAAGTCAAACCTTGTCACTACCAAAAAAAGGACTAAAAACTCCCATTATACCTCAAGAAAAATATACATCATTCTTCTGCAGAGGTCTGCAGCTTAGCTGAGAGCAACTTAAACCTCCTTCTCCTGCAGCCTCCAGAATCATAAATCAGTCAACAGTCCACGGAGAAGAGGACTCTTTAAGTTTTTAGCTCACTGCTTAATCTTTAAACATTTCCTTCTGACTTCTTTCTCCCTAGTGTGTATCACTGCCACCCTTGACAGCTGTGCCTCAGAGTCCCACAGTTTCCCAAGTTCTCTAAGATAGGACAGCAAGTAGTATTTAACTGTGACAAATATTGAGGAAAGAGGACGTTGGGAACAGGTGGGCTCCAGGAATCAGGCTACATGGACATCTGCATGTGTGTTTTGCATGCAGAGATTCAGGCTACTTACAAGAAATCAAGAAAGAAAAACAGGGAAGACTATCTCATAAAAGGGATAAGTTGAGCATAGATATTTAGGCAAAGGCGTATTTTCCAATAAAACATAAACAAAGCCAAGTTTACTAAGACTGTGAAGAAGAATCTCCAAGATGCAACCCTATAATCTCAAATGAAGAGAAACAAAAAAAATTATTCTCTGCAATAAAATTATGAGATATATATATAATATATATACTATACATGTATAATATTTGGGGATTTTTTGAGGGGGAAAGGAAGGGAAGAAGAACATTCAAAGCAAAATACTCAAGTTTCTTGGATGCAAAAGACAATTAAAGAGGCATCAACATCCAGTAGACAAAATTCAGAATAGGAATCAGAAGTGGGTCCTAATCCCAACTCTCATTCACTAACTGGATGCACTGGACTTTCTGGGACCCCATTTTCATATTTTAAAATAGCTCTCTTCTCCTTCATGTGGAATTTTCATGACAATCCTATGAGCTATGTGTATAATCATAGTAAAAGTATAATACAAAAGTAAGAAAATATTCCAATCTCCAGACTGAATTGCCAATATGCTTTCATCATTCTTTTTCTTCCAGTCCGCAGGATTCAATATTTTTACCAACTCAAAAATCCACAAGCCATGTATTAGTCAGGTTTTTCTGCCATCTCCAGGAATGGCTCTGAACTACGCAAGTGGTAAGAGTGAGAATTATCTCTCTGCTAAAATAATGGAAGAAAAATGGTGCTTTGCTGGGTTGGGTTGGGATTAAAAGCTATTTTTCTAAGTATTAAATGTTGTTACTCTGCAGCAACTTCTTGGTAAATTTTCTTCAAATAATATTTTTCCCCAGGGGAAAAATACTAATTTTTAAGCAATTATTGTTTTTTTTCTCTCTCTGTCTCTGAAATCAAAATCAAATACTTTTTTGCCATAGCTTTCAATAGACTTGGTGCTTTAAATCCTCCATATCCATTGTGGATTCAATACCTAAATTAGTCAGAATAAGATAACTTACATTGCAGTAACAAACAAACCCCCATATCTTGGAGGCTAAGCAAAACAAAAACTGCCTGTGAGTCCAGTAGCTGTCCAGAACAGTTCCCTACCAACTATTGTCAAGGATATCCTTTCGGCTTTCATCCTGTCACTCCGTCTCCAATGTACCTTTCAAGATTACTACCCTGGGGAAGAAGAAATAGGTTTGCATGTGACTTTTACGGCCAGAAGAGGAAGTGGCATATATCACCTTGCCCTGCCTGCAAGGGATGCTGAGAAATGTAAAGGATTATATGCATATTATTTGCCCCTGTTGTACTCTTTTATGGAAATCAAAGTGATTTTGATATTTTGAACAAAGTAGAATAATTCAACTTTTGGCAGATATACTGCTAATCTCTTTGTACGTCTCAAGTGTGCCTAGACAGGAGGAAAAGTTGAATAGATTCTGTTTTTCTCTCTGCTGCTAACAGACGTAGAGAAATGTGCCTAGGAATGCTTGGCTGTCTACTAATCCTATTTTCTAATAAGAAATGTGGCAATCATGATTCCATGTAATAGCATGTTTATTTCTTTTTAAAAAACTAAAAAGCATTGTTATTACTTTATTTTCATATCCCTCTTAATACCAAGCATACATTTTCCTTCCAATCCTAAGAGAACACATGTCGATGGAATGACCCAGAAAATCTGAAAAGAGAGTACCATCATTACATTCTTAATCCAAATATTCTGTAATGATCTATACAAATTTTGCATTTGGTTATTTGTCACCCATCTATTCTTTCGTTTTCATTCTCAGTTACATCACCTTAGTCCTGAGACCCCCATTTCCATTATTTCATAACCCAATTACTAAAAAACCATCCCAATTTAGCTGCCTTGCCTACCCTCTTTCTCCACTTCAGTCTAGCCTGTGTCCTGTGAAAGGTGTATCACCCTTACACATTGCTTTTATTATGCCATTTATTTCTCATACATAGTCACTACTTCTGGAATTCAAATAGTCACTATATGTAAGGCTTTAAAAGAGCATGTTTAACTCTATCATTTTATATATATTATACTTATATATTTATACATACTATCTTATCTAGCTTCTGATCTCTGGAGGGTCATTTTTTTTTTAATCAACCTAACTCCTGCCTCCTTAACAGATCTAATTTATTTTTCCTAACCTTCATGGTGTTTTATCATACAGTCACACCTACTACTTACTCAGCTATGCTAAACACACCCTCAACATAGACATTCTTCTCCTGAGGAGCAAGTTTCTCATTATCCCTTTGGAGCATCCGTTCCGACCTCTGTGCAACACGTGTGCAGCTGTTTCCTTCGAATGCCTTCTTCATTCTCCTCTGTTTCTCTTTCCATGGCCATCTTTTACGTTCCACTTTGGTAAAGTCTTTTCTGGTCAATCTAAACTTTATTTTCGGTCCTTTATTGAGTCTCTGCTGTCTATAACACATGCTTTACTATATATTATTGTTTGCGTCTCTATATCTCATTAACTGTTAAAAAAAAAAAATTCCTCAAATCCTCTAGCTGTAGCTACGATCCATTCCTCTTGTTTGATTTTCACTGCACGTGGAGAACACGTGATCATGCCATCGGTGTACAAGCAGTATTTGGTGTTTTAAACTAATCTTTGTCTTTCCCTTCACCAGTTGAATAATCAGTTTAGGGAGACTTACATTTGTCTTCATTTCTAGAGAAAATTATATTACCTCTAGACTATTTGATGAAGCAAGAGGATTAGCCTTCCAATAGGACAAAGAGATAAGTGAACAAAGTAACAAGCTGGTAGGTTGAACTATTCTAAGAGTAAACATTCCCTGAGCATATGACCTTATTCTACTTGATAAATAAGGAAGCACTAACAAATTAATGATAAAACTGAGGCTGACACTGGGTTCTGTGTGTTGTGTCTCCACAGCAGGTCCTCTAAGTGCTCCACTAGCACGTGGAGCTGAAGGAATAGCTTATTCAACGGCAGCGAGAGACGGCTCTCCAGCTGCAGAAGTGAAAGAGACAGTCCGGAAGTATTTCCCTGAGACTTGGATCTGGGACTTGGTGAAGCTCAAGTAAGTTGTGTGTTGCCTGGAATTGAGTTCAGAAAAGGATCTGAATCCTCCCCTGTGATTCTAGTGTGGTCACTGGTTCCTCATCCTTTCCGTTCTGCTCCACTCTTTAGTGGTAGATATTTAGATTCATAGTTCATTTATCTGATTGCTAAACAATGCAAGGTTTTGTCTTGTTCTGTTTTGTCTTGTTCTGTTTAGTCTAATTTGGTCCTGAGATACCTGAAATAACAGAAAGTAGAAAGCTACCCTAGACTCTAAAAAGAAAAAAACAACTTTCAGAAGCCTCACTAGGTGCACCAAACCTTAGATGAAGTTTAGCATTTATCACACTTAGTTCCTAAGTGGTCACACCCAGGGATCACCAGTTGTCCATGCTCAAAAAGGGATTCTCACCCTCTTTTTTCCCTCACTAGTGTATCAGGTAGAAGTGAGTTGGCAGTGAAGGTCCCTGACACCATCACAGAGTGGAAAGCCAGTGCCTTCTGCTTGTCTGAAACAGCAGGGCTCGGCCTCTCCCCCGTCACCTCTCTTCAAGTCTTCCAGCCCTTCTTCGTGGAACTCACTCTCCCCTACTCTGTGGTTCGAGGAGAAGCCTTCACGCTCAAAGCCACTGTGTTCAACTACCTGTCCAGTAGCATTCGGGTAAGGACCCTTCTCTGGACATAAGGGAAAGTAGAAGGAGGAAACACGATCACCATTCATTACCTGGTAAATCAAAATTGAGTATGATGCTGCCTAAGTTTGAAAGGGAATGAGTACTAGGAACTAAGAACGAAGCTATCCAACAGGTCCGAGGTAGTAAGGTCAATATTCATTTGGGATTCTATATTATTTGTGGATTCCTAAATTCAGATATTATTTTCACCTGATTAGTTTTTCACTCTAACTAAAGAAAACATCTCTTCTTTGTGTTGACACAAGCCTAAATCCTGGGTATTTATCCTAATTCCCTTCCGTTTTTCAATGTCCTTATGGCAAACATCTAAACTACAAAATATTTGACAGGATTTACCTTGTTTGAACAATTCCTCAAAGCCTCTCAATGAGTATGCATTCTCCCTGTAAGTTGCTTCCCCCTGTAACTGACCTTTTGCCTGTGTTCTTTCTCAAACTCATGGGTGGGAATGGGGGACAGGTCAGCGTGCAGCTGGAGGTCTCTTCTGCCTTCGAGGCCATCCCAGCAGAGAAGAATGATGAATCTCACTGTATCTGTGGAAACAGGCAGAAAACTGTATCCTGGGCTGTGACCCCAAAGTTGCTGGGTGAGTGGTAAAGACGTTCACAAGCCCTGCTTCTTATGTTGGAATAGTCTGCTTTCCACTCTGACCCAGATGCATGTTTTTTCTTCTCCTTTATCAATAATCAATTGAAAGAAAACCATTTTATATATAGGAAGCTAAAAAGAAGAAGGTATTCAATATAGAATTGAGGTGGGAAGCCCCATGAAAAAGACAGCAGGACCCCCAGGCAGGGCCACTACCCTCCTGCCAGCACCATTCAGTTCCCTGGCCCAGTGGCATTATTTCACTTTTTAAACTCTGAAACTACTTCTAGGAAAGCAGAACTTACCCCTAAGAGTCTATTGGTTCCCTGAGCTAACTCCTGACTGGTCCATTTGTAGTGCTCCATTTGCATGGAGCTCACTCCTGATTGGTCCATTTCTCTCAGTCCTGATTGGTCCACTTCTCTCAGTCCTGATTGGTCCATTTCTACAAAGCTTGTTCCTAATTAGTCACCTTTGTTATTCCTTATTTGCATATGATGTTACAAAATGTTGCAAAGTCTAGGCTGGTAGCCTATAAAAGCCTGTGTAAACCTACAGACAAGGGTCCAGAGCTTGGAGTGTTAACTCCTCTGGGACCGCCGGCGTAATAAACCTGAGTTCTCCAACCCTCCAAGAGCTGCTTGGTCTCTTGCCCGGATCCAGGTTGCTGCCACAATTGAGCTATAACACTGAGCTTTTAACACTGAGCTGTAACACACTTTGCTGCAACAGAATCACTGTTTAACTGCTTGAGAATCTTATTCCCCAGGAAAGGTGAATTTCACAGTCACTGCAGAAGCCCTGCAGTCTCAGGAATTGTGTGGCAATGAGGTGCCCCACGTCCCGGCGCTTGGACAGAAGGACACCGTAGTCAAACCCTTATTAGTCGAGGTATGACGGTCTGCTTTCTCCAAGTCTCAGAGACCTTATTATGTAAACAGCATTATTTAATATGTATGTGACATTTCATTCCGAAGAATATGAATATGTTCACCACTCAAGTTTTCACTGACATTTTTCTCCTCTATTTTAAATTGACTTTTCTCCTATGCATTCAGCATCACTTTACCTTTTTACTTTTTTTTTCTTTCAATACAAAGCCGGAAGGAATAGAAAGGGAGGAAACTTTCAACACAATTCTCTGTGCATCAGGTAAGTGTCAAAAAACAGGTAAAATTCTCATGTTAAGCCACTTGCCAAAGTATACAGTTGTGAAATGCCCTTTTGGGCATGTTTCCTCTGGGGGAAAAAAAAGAAACAGAAACAATCTTTTCCTAATGAAGGCATAGAGAAGTTAAGAATCTTAACCAAAAAGCTCTCAGTTAATAATGAGAGGTAAAGCCGATGATTACAGGACAGGATTCTTTCCAAGATACCTGTGTTTCTTGAACTTCTTCCTACACAGTTTTCAAACTATTAAAATATCTGTGTGTCACAATGCTATAGGTTATTCAGGCAATAGTTCATCTGTACTCATGTTTTTATTTAAACAAGTCATCTTAAGAAGAACTTCAAGGGGGGAAAGGCTGTGGGAAGGGATAAATTGGGAGTTCAAGATCTGCAGATACTAACTAAAAATAAAAAAACAGATAAACAAGTTTATACTATATAGCACAGGGGACTATATTCAGTATCTCATAGTAACTTCTGGTGAAAGAGAATGTGAAAATGAATATATGTATGATCCTATATGACTGAAATATTGTTTGAAAATAAGGACCTCCCCAAACAGAAATATAGTCAGAAAGTATCATTGTGCTTAAAACAGAATCTGGTACATAGCACACACTTAATGCATATTTATGCATTACGTATACTTTTGCATAATATACGACTTTTTGAAACCACTAGCAATAGTAGAAATTAACATGAACAAGTATAAATAAATATAACACAAGGTATATGCTTATAAGGAAATCTATAGAAATTTACCACAAATATATATGAGTAATGTGAACCTCACTGGGAGAGGAGTTGTGGCTTTAGGAGAAACTTGGATTGCAACAAAGAAATTAGACAATGACCTAGAGAAATGAGACGTTGGATCTTGATCATATAGAGGAAAGAATGCAAACAAAAATAGGCCATTTCTCTCGTTTTTCCCTCCCTTATATCTATTTGTCTTCCTTCATTAGAATCTGCAGTGCCTAAAAACTTCTCATTAAAACTTCCTTCAAATGTGGTTGAAGGATCTGCCAGAGCGACATATTCTGTTTTGGGTGAGTCTCCCAGCCCAGAAGCAGCAGCTGTCCAGCCCCATAATTCTAGTGCCCAAGGCCGCACCATCCCTCATTAAAGAGTCCCTGAGTCTAGACACTGGCCTGAGAGAACGAGCACCAAGCTAAGGACTGCATTGTGTTATTAGTCAGAAAAGGGACTGAGTAGATGTGATGCTACATATTACACCTTGATATACTCTGAAAAGTAAGAAGGGTCATCTGTCTGTACCCTCATCTTCAAGAGAGTGACTAAGTCAGGGTGCTTCCTAATAGATTTGAAAATTGTTGTGTGTGTGCATGTGTATGTGTGTGTGTACTTTACCAGATTTGTGGCTCATCAGAAAGAAGTATCCAGCCATTCAGTTTTTTCCTGTTTTTTTCTATCCTTGAACTATCTACTTTATTGTTTTCCATTTCTCTTTCCTTTTTTCAAAATTCTTTTTCTTTTTAACAGAGGCATGGGGGATTGAACTCAAGACCTCATGCATGCCAAGCATGTGCTCTACCACTAAGCTGTACCCACTTCCCCTCTCTTTCCTTTCTATTTCTTGTTTTTCTTCACCTCTTATGCTTTCTTGTCCTCCCTTTTATATATGATTTGACCTCTCCCTTAGCTAGTAATCTATCTTCCTGTCCCAACATAAATCAGCACTGAGTGCCTCTGGCTTTTTTCAATCTTTCATTCCCCAGGTGATATACTAGGCTCTGCAATGCAAAATCTTCAGAATCTTGTCCAGATGCCCTATGGCTGCGGTGAACAGAACATGGTCCTTTTTGTCCCGAACATCTATGTTCTGAACTATCTGAATGAGACACGGCAGCTGACAGAGACGATCAAGTCCAAAGCCATCAGCCACCTCATCAGCGGTGAGAGGCTGCCCCAAAAGGAGAACGTTCATTGAGTCCCTTGCTGTCTCCACCAGTGAACTCAAACCTTTCGATTTAGATTTAATAATTATTCTTGCTGTGATGTCCAGCCAGACGTCTCGCTGTGCAACCAGAAGTGTCAGTGGCGTCATCGAGTCTTGGAGATAGCGTAGTAGTAAAATAGTGGTCTCCCTATGATTCTCCAGCAAGCTTTGAAGAAAAGCCTGCCTAATTCTCCACTGTCTCTGCTATTTCATAAATCTATGAAAACTTCCTCTTCAGGTTACCAAAGACAATTGAATTATAAACACAGTGATGGCTCATACAGCACCTTCGGGGATCATGATGGTAGAAGTCAGGGAAACACTTGGTAAGATAATTATTTCCTTCTGTTCTCTGTAGATCCATGGTATGCCAGATTTCTGGAAATTCGCTTTTCTCTGTCACCTGGAGTTCTTTCACAGAAACTTGTTATTCTTTAAAAACCCATATATGTATGTATCATCACTCGTGGGAGATCTCACCATTTTGTCACCTTGAGCTCCCCTGTTCTAATAGTATAGAAGATAGTACAATAAGGACGTCCTCAAACAGAAATAAAGTCAGAAAGGGTCACAATGTGAAATGATAGGGGGGAAAAGCTTCTACACTGCGCAAAAAAGGGAAGGAGAAGAGGAGAGGGACAGGAGGAGACTGTGATGTAGTCAAAATCATTCAGAAAATGGCAATTTTGATGGTGGGCAGGCTTGGAGTCTCCACCGAATATTTTATGAGAAAAAAGTGAAAAGTATCAGCTGTGAAGAAACCCACGAAGTTGAGATATTTAAAAAAATAGATTCAGAAGTTTGCTGTACCAACAAGAGCATATTCAGTATTCAAGTATCATTTCCCCACGAATCCCCTCCAACAATCTCCCGCATGGAATTGTAAAGATACCTGGAGGCGACTGCACTTGGCACGCTTTGAAAGTGAGATGGTCCTCATGTCTCAGTGTCTTCTTTGCTGGACAGGCTCACCGCATTTGTGCTCAAGTCCTTTGCTCAAGCCCGGTCATACATTTTTGTGGAGCCCTCACACATCATGGATTCCCTCAACTGGCTGTCACGGAAACAAAAGGAAAATGGGTGTTTCCAACGCTCCGGATCCCTGCTAAACAATGCTATTAAGGTGATGCCTTCACTTTTGTTCTGAACAAGTGATATGTAGGAGCAGTGATGCTCTGACTGGTTCCTCAAGTCCTGGTGACATGGCCTTGAGGAAGGACAGGATACTCTAAAGCTTCTGAAAACTAGTCATAAATTAGTTGTTTTTTATTGAAAGAAAATAGTGTGTCTCCAAAATTTCAATACGTTACTGAGAGTGAGGGGAAATGATTTGGGACAGATTTAAGAGTTTTACGGTGAAGGAGGAAGGGGGAAAATCAATATTGTTGCACAAGAAAAGATGCTTTTTAATGAAGATGCTCAAGAGGAAAAGAGAGGTAGCTGACGCTAGCTAATGAACGGTGGACTGTGTATCTCTGCATCTGACCCTTACAGGGCGGCGTAGATGATGAGGTGACACTCTCTGCCTACATCACCATTGCTCTGCTGGAGATGCCACTGCCTGTCACCGTATGTACTAACACCTTTGCTGTCCCTCCTTCACTAATGTAAGGAATGAAACTCAGGGAACTGAATCTCTGAGGAAAATGAGTTGTGATTTACATGTTATTTAATGTTAGTATATTTCACTGGACCATGAGGGACTATAGATCCTTTGGGAAGCTGCAAAGGAGATGATTCTCTGGTCAGAACTGTGATGCCACATAGGCACATGGGGGCGTTTCACCTGGGGTTAGCCTGGGGACAGTTCATTAGCCTGGTTCTGCAACCTTCAGGTCTCTCTTCATCTTCTTTATAGCATCAAGTTGTCCGCAATGCTCTGTTCTGCCTGGAAGAGGCCTGGAAATCCACCTCAGAGGCCCAAGGAAGTCTTGTCTATACCAAGGCATTATTGGCCTATGCCTTCGCCCTAGCAGGAAACCAGACCAAGCGGCGTGAGCTGCTTGAATCCCTAAGCAAAGAGGCTGTAGAAGAAGGTAAGAGCTCCTACAGCAAAACTGACTTCCCAAAATCTCCAGTGACCAAAAGAAGAGAGAGGACCTGATGAATTCACACCTATCACCCATCATGCTTATATTATACTGTATCCATTATTTTGTGATAAGAAGAAGATGATGAATTATTATTGATATAACCCTTAAATTCTCTAGGTAACATGAATCGTTTTATCATTTCACACATTACAGACTCTCAACAGCCCAGCTTCTAATATCACACAAATATGTAATAGACACAAAGGCACAAAACACAGTGTGATTGGCTGGAACCCTAATTTACTTTCTTGGCAAAGATTTGCCTGATTGGTGATTACTTAATACTTTCATTTCGTGTTATGTCCATTGACTAGGGGAGCTCTAATTACAATGATCATTCACTAATCAGGTTTTGAAACCGCTCTCTAAGCTTAAGATTGGATCCTTTTCTATTTCAAAGGGGACTCAATCCACTGGCAACGTCCTGGGAAACCTCAAGAAGTTCATGCACCCTATTATCAACCCCGGGCTCCTTCTGTTGAAGTGGAGATGACATCTTACTTGCTTCTTGCCTATCTCACTGCCCAGCCTGCCCCATCTTCAGCAGATCTGTCTGTGGCTACACGTATTGTAAAATGGATCACCAAGCAACAAAACCCCAACGGGGGCTTCTCTTCCACTCAGGTCTGTGAAGAGACTCCAGGGAGAAAATTAAATATATTAATATGTATGTAGACACAACCATCTTCTAGAAGTTGAATAGTTGAATAGTGCTTCTAATTTACACTTTATTTCTCCACCACCAGAAAGGTTCCAGCCTCATTATTTTCTATATGGATAATTTCTGTGTCCTCTGGACAGTCTCAGATTTTCTCTCCTTAGTGGATCCTCAACTGTAAACTAGGTCAGCCTCACTAAAGCAATCATTACTTTCCTGATAAAGTAAATTTTTCTTCATCCAAAGACTAAAATTATCTCATATTCTGCCCAAAATATTTCCTCCCCCAGTAAACATGAATACTGCTATCTAATTAGGCTGATCCCTTCACTTTTTCTGGAATTTGCTGACTGTTTTGCATGTCTTCACATGTAATATTTCCCACCCTGGTGCTCCCTGATGCCTGTCTTCTGTCTCCATAAACTTTTCTCGTTTAAAATTTAGAGATAATCCTGTTCCTCACCTTCTTCAGTCTTCTCTTCCTATGCTAGCTCCAATTTCTTCTCCCTTCTCTGAATTTTTCCAACAAATATTGTCACATAAATTTATAAATTATTGAAATATCCTCTGGTTTAAAATTTTTGAGTCTTATTGCTATATGTACATTGTAAACTACTTGAACGGGAAACTTCTTCATTTGCCCCCAGAGTACTTAGAATAGTTCATGATTAATAACCAGGTCTGGATTGACTGGAAATTCAATTAATGAACTGTGTTTATGACTAAATAACTCTGAGAGAGAGCGGTGTTGACGTGGTTTATATCCAGTTTGACTTTGTTTACCTTCCTCTCCTGTAATTTCTGCACACATCTTTTTTCAGGATACGGTGGTAGCGCTCCAAGCCCTCTCCAAATATGGAGCAGCAACTTTCACTAAAAGGGAGAAAGCGGCTACAGTCACTGTCAAGTCTTCAGACTCCTCTAAAGAATTTCAAGTAGATGAAGCCAATCGCCTACTGCTGCAGGAGATCAGGTTGCCAAAGATTCCAGGGGACTACAACACAACAGTGTTGGGGTCAGGATGTGTCTACCTGCAGGTGAGACTGCCACGGTTTGGGGGATACTACAAATGGGAGAAAGTCCCAAGAATTAGATTTGAATTTCAAAATAGAAAAAGAAATGTGTGCTAAGGGGAGGTATGAATCACCTAGAGGAGATAGACTATTTGAGTGCAAAGATAAAGGTTTAAGGGTTTTTTTCAATTTGTTTTAGACATCGTTGAGATATAACATCCTGCCCAAGAAAGAAGGAAAAGCTCCCTTTACCCTGCAAGTTGATACTCTCCCCAAGGACTGTGATGGAGTCAAAGCTCACAGAAAAGTCCAGATTCACATCAACATTAGGTAAATCCTAAATCACTACCAGACCTTTTGTAGAATATGGTGAAATTGATTTTCTTGTGCAGGGCAACTCCATGGTCCAAGGTCATGCATAATGAATAAGACATTCTTGCAATATTTACTAAAAAGAAAAATTTCTTCACTCTTACTAAAAAGCCCTAACATTGAGAATTTGACGTTGTCATACCTGCAGAGCATGAGTTTATAATGATGAGCTTTCCAAACAAGTATAGCAGAGGCAAACAGAGAAGGTGAGTAGTAGGGAGGGCTAGGGAACACTAGAAATGGAAGAGAGAGTTCGGTCTTGAATGAATTCCAAAGGATTTTATTTGACTGCCTTGTCCCCGTCCCTTGGCTTCATAGTTATACTGGAGAACGACCCAGATCCAACATGGCCATTGTGGACGTGAAGATGGTGTCAGGCTTCATACCAGTGAAGTTATCAGTGAAAAAGGTAAGCCCCACATCCCTTACAAGAGCGAAGTCACGATAAACGCTGGCATTTCTGTTTGTCAATTTGGCTCTATTGACTCAGATCTCCAAGAGGTTGTTTCCCCAGTGCGTGTTTCCATCATTTTAATGGTGGGCATCCTAGTTCTGTCATGTGATCTCAAGTATAAGATATAAATCATAAACATGATTAATAATGTTCCAGCAGGCCCTATGACTTCGAGGGATGTGGAGTGCATTGAATTATCTTCCAACTATATAGAAGAAGAAAAAGGGAGACCATAAGTATGTATATACAAATATTCTCCCTTTTTTTATATATAGTTGGACGATAATTCTCTCTCTCTCACACTCTCTCTCCCTCTCTCTCTCTCTATATATATATAGTGAATATATATATATTATATAGGTAGAAAGAGAAGGTTTAATAAATACTACTTCTATTGTTTTTTAATCATTATTACTATCATTCTCAAAAACATGAAAATCAGTGGTTTTGATGTTTCTCAGAAGCCATTTAGAACATAAATACCTGAAAACTGCTTCAGCCCCAAATTTCCTCATCCCATACCTTCGGCTTGTCTTCTTGGTCAACAGCTCCAAGAAAAGCCTCAGATTCAAAGGACTGAAGTGAGCACCAACCATGTCCTGATTTACTTTGAAGAGGTGAGCTTCTCTGCTAGGTCTGGGAGAGCCTCTAGACACTCCAACAACCAATCCGGATTCTGATTAACGTATTTCATATGCACAACGTATGAGGGGAAAAGAAAAGCTACAGGGGAAGTGAAGCTTGGCCAGCTCACCAAGGCTCAGATTACTGCATTTGACTGTCCATAGAATTGCCTCTTTTACTGGCACTGAGTGTGTTCTGCAAGACTTAAAATGTCTCATTCTTTCCATAGGTTTCAGTACAGAGGACAGCCTAAGTACAGGGCTTGATAATACCTTCAGAAAAGAGTAACTAGTAATTAAATGAATCTTTGATTCCAATTCAATTGTCCTGTCTCTCCAGCTAACGAATCAAACCTTGAGTTTCTCCTTCTTAGTGGAACAAGACATCCAAGTAAAGAATTTAAAACCAGCTACTGTGAAGGCCTATGATTATTATGAGACAGGTGAGTGGGATTCAGACATGCTGAGCCTTGAAAAGAAAAAGATGACTAACCTAGCATAGGGTCACCTGAACTGCAAGAAAACTCCACAATCTTTCATTCAAAGAAAGAGTGAATTTATGGTTTCACAGGACAATCATATTCCTAATATTAATATGTCATGTGCCCCTAAACAAGTCTTAGAGTCACTCTTATAAATTGATCATAAAGCAACAGAGTATCAATTCTTTCTAATTCCTCTGTGAAGTTGTTAGTTCTGGACTGAATTATTCCAGAAAGATAAGAAGAGCAGAAACAACTAAACAAAAATAAATAAATAAACACCTCTTGGTACTGATGTGTGACACAAGTCCCCAGATTTAATCTATTTTTAACTTGTGCTTTGATTAGTCTCACAGATTTGGGGCAACTTTGTCACATATCAGAAAATTCTTCCATTTGCTCATAACTTGGAACTAGAAACTTACCAGCATCTTAGCATGCAAGTAGTGTTCAAACTTTACTCTTTCTTAGAAAATAAAAGGATCAGAGAGGAAGGTACAACTCTGATAAGAAAAATATAGATGTGAAAAAGGGCTATACCGTGTCCTATGGAAAGACAGTTATCTATTTGTGAAATCTACCTCTCAACAGTGTTTTCAAGCCCAATTTTCTCTCCTCCCCCCCATCCTGCAACCAATCCCAAATGGCTTAGTACAGAAGTCAGTCTTTTTTATTGACTCCATAACTGTGCTTTATGCTTTCTTTGGTAGCTCACCCAGTTTATGTACAATTCACTACTCATGTGCCTATTACTGAATGGCTTCACTCTGTCTCATCATTTTTGTGTTTCAGAGGAATTCACTGTTGAAGAGTACAGTGTCCCCTGCAGTTCTGGTAAAGTATAAATAGTAAAATCAAATGCCAACATGAAGAAAATAAATAAACATTTGTTGTTGGCATAAAGCTGCTTCTTGAGCATCCCTTACCATACTGTAAAACTCCCGGGTAAATTATATTGAACAACCTCAAATGTATTATAGAATTTCTCAGCAGAAAAAAAACACAAGTATAATTACTTGGTGTCTAGGTGTTTGAAGATGAATCCAGGAATTTGCCACATATAAAAGCTAAATCACCTAATATTCAGTGTACAAGTCTATACTCAGTGGTGATATATCTACCACTCATGACCTTTCTAGGATGTGTCTAAACTTATACTAGTTAAGGTCAGGAAATTTTTCACTGTAAATTATCTATATAAGACGGCATAAGAGACATGATCTACAAGACCTTCCTTTAGGCTGTTGACAGGGTTCATCTTCAACAATACAGCACTTGCTGTAAGACCTTGTGCTCTCCACTGTAAAGCATGAAAAAACTGGAATAACCTTAGCATTAAAAGAATTAAAATTTATTTAGTTCAAATATTTATAATTAAAATATGAAAAAATATTCCTTTATTAGATCACAAAATTTCCCTACTGTTTCTACCTTTTCTTCTACTGTTTAGAACATGGAAATGCTTGAAAATGGAAACTCATGGACCTCATCAGATGAACTTCTCCAGAAACAAAGAACAGACTTATCAAGAGAGAAGACAGTGGGGGAAAGAAGGGACAGGAATTGGAAGTACATGAAATTTATATGTTGAATAAATTTATGACATTTACAAGTCTCTCTTTTCTTTTGTTCTTTATCAGTGTTATAACTCTCTTCTAAAATATCCAGCTATTTTCCACAGTGTTTCTAAAAACACTGAAAAAGTATACAAAGAGGTACCTTCAAAAAACTATAGATGAATCAAAATGAAATTCCAAAAAACGTAGTAACCACAGGAAGATAGGGAAAAGAAAACAGTATTTCCAAATACTGGAAACAGCCTAAATGTCCATCAATAGATGAAAGATTAAATCTAACTGTGGTACATCCATACCATGGAATACTACTCAGTAATAAAGAAGGACTAACTACTGATACAAGCAACAACTTGGATGGATCTCAAAAATGTTACATTGAGTGAAAAGAAAGACAATTTCAGAAGGTCATACTATATGATTCCTTGTATAGTCAACATGGAATGGAATGATGGAATCATAGAATTGGAAAATAAATGAGTGGTTTCCAGGGGTAATGGATGCTAGGGCAAGGGGGGAGGGGTGGCTTACAAACGGATAGCATTAGAGACATCTTTCTGGTTATGAAATCCTCCATGCATGGAAGCAAAAGTCCTGGTTCACATTTTTACAGTTAATTCCATCTCAAATTATTTTGTTGTCGGTTGGGTGGTGACTGAGAGAGCATCTAAATTGACTTTTTTCCCTCATATCACTTTCTAACAGTCCCATTATCACTTATTGACCAATTCTATCAATTCTGTATTTCCCTGCTAATAAAAACTGCCCCCTTTATCACAAATTAAATTACCATACATTTTAGGGCTTGCTTCTGAGTGATTTATTCTATTTTGTTGATTAGCTAGTCTATTCCTTCACATGCACTAAAATTTTTGAATTATTGTGGCTTAATAAAATGTTTTTATAACTACTCTGGCCAGACTGTCCTCATTCCTCTGTTGTCACCTTTTCTTTGCAATACTAAGCTTATTATTTATTCCAGGTAGAACTTTGAAATCATTTTATAAAGGGGATTATCCCCATAGTCATATTGGGTATTGTTTGGAATTTCATTGAATATGAATTAATTTATAATGATGATGAATGTCAACTTTTTACAATTTTTAGCCTTCCCTATTCAGACACATTTTATCTTCACTTATTCATTTCACATGATGTGAATTCTAATTCTGACTTAATTTCTGAATTTGGGCTGAATAACAAAATGAAAAGTAAAGATTAATTTCATGGACACATATAGTAAGATATGTTGAAAGAATTATACAATGTATAACAGAAACAAATTAAAAGATATGGGCAAAAATAAAATTACATGATGATTAAAGACTAGAACAATATGTCTCATTTGTTGATAGAAACCACTGAAAAATTTTAAGGAAGAATTATTTCAGAGTTACATAATAGATAGTCTGTCTTCTAAGCAATGGTGGGAAGAAGAAAGCAAGTTTTTCTGATTTTTCTGATTTCTGATACACAGCCCACTGGTGCAAAACTGGGCTCTCCGCTTTACGTTGCCAACGGTTTAGGATATGTACCCCTCTTTCAACTTAAAAAATCCCACACTTTAAAAAATTACTTACTTTCCCCTCATTTATTGATTTAGACCTCTTTGAAAGCCAAACCTGTATCTTAATCATGACTGCAGTCTGTTCACCCAACACTGTGCTGGGAATATAGGAGACACTCAATAAAAAAACGGTGTGACTGAAGGGACCAGTGCTGAGTGAGCATATTTGCATAGGTAGGTAGGGCACTTGGGTTGCTTCCATATGGTGGCTATTGTAAATAATGTTGTGATGAACACTGGGATGCAGACTCTTTTCAAATGGGTGTTTTTGTTTACTTCGGATAAATCTGCAGAAGTAGAATTGCTGGATCGCATGCTAGTTCTATTTTTTATTTTTTTGAGGAACCCCCAAACTGTTCTCCATAATGGCTGTAACAACACCCACCCACAGTGTCCTGGGGTTGCATTTTCTCCACATCCCCACCAACATTTACTCCTTGTCTTTTTGAAGCTAGCCATTCTGACAGGTGTGAGGTGATATCTCAATGTGGTTTTGATCTGCATTTCTCTGATGATTAGTGAAGTCTTCTCATGTGTCTGTTGGCCATTTGTATGTCTTCTTTGGAGAAATGTCTATTCAGGACCTCTGCCCATTTTTCAGTCATCTTGTTTTTTGATATTGAGTTGTAACTTTAAAAATATAAAGTCACTTTCTTTAAATAGCAATAATGTGAGAAATATCCTCATGTTTTTCACTCAATATTCCTAGGCACTTTTGTTACAAAATTTAGGAATCAGAATTAATGATATTATGTTAAAATAAAGAATACCCAAAGCACTAAAGACAAAAGAGTCTGTAAGAATTCAAGTTACTGTTCAACAAAATTTTTCCTGAGAAAAAAACTCTCCCAAAATGTAACGTGTACTTAATCTGACAACAAAACTTATCATGCCCAGTAAGTGATCCTTGATGACTCAAAGTCTGTTAATATATAAACCACACAAAAGACTTTTATCATCAGTACACTTGCCCCCCAAATTCCCTTTCCACGGGAACCAAGTGGCAGAATATAAAATTAAACTGCTTCTTGTGATCAAGCATTTTAAAAAGATTGAAAGTAAAAGGGAACGCCTTTTTCAAATTGTGTAAAATAAAATAGCACCTTTTCTATAAAATATTTTATAATTCAAACTGGGACTCAAAAGATGGATGTTATTAACTTTGGTAGCTTCTTATTTTGACAAACTATCTGTCAAAGTATAATTTTCAAAAAGAAAATATATATTTATATGTATATATAAGGAAAATTTATAATCTCAGGCAAATATAAAAAGAACATGAGTCAAACATTTTATTTAAACTAGTAATTAATGAAGTAACCAGTCAGATGTTATAACTAGTTCACAGAGTACTCAAGAGATCATACTTCACAGACAATTTAACAAAAACTGTTAGGATAAGAATGATGGGTTAGGTATAAAACAGAGTAACAGAACATACCTTAAAATCTTTGGGGTTATCTGTTCCACTGAACAGAAATTCTTTGCATGTGTACCTGACGAAAATTAGCAAGTAACTTACACTAAGCCTGGAACCTTTAATCTGTATTAAACAATGTGATGAACTAAGTATATTCTGCTAGGTGTTCCTTACATGGCCCTTGCTTCTAAGTCGCATTGAAAGAATGTGCTAATCCTCATTTTTACCTTATTTCTGCATTTCTGATAATTTTTCGGACAGTCTCCCCTCTTCAAAGATTTATTCTTGACTTTCAAAACGGGGCGTGCTTGTCTTATCAAGTTTGTACCAGTTTTTTCATAGGTTAACAAGAGGGTTAATTAGCCATGCAGGCAGGCCTGTATGGCTTCATCTGCAAATCTTGAGCCTTTAGTGTTTAGCAACTACTAAGGCCACATAATTAACTTCAGTCAAGAAACTTTCATATGGAACCTGGTTTAGACTTTTAAGAACCTCTAGAACTTGTTATTTCATCTGTAGTACCTACAAAGTTGGCTGAATTCCTCTCATCTAGAAGTCCTCCAAATTCCCAAGACCCTTGGCCTGCCAGGACACAATCTTTATATTTGCAAGGCTGGGACCCTATACGTCAGGCACCATGTTAGTTTCATGAGAAGGCTTTGTAGGTGTTGACTTCACCCATATTTCTCAACAGAGAGCTTGTCGTGTCTGATTAAATAAGAATTATTTTCAAATATTATTGCTCCAAGTAGGCCTTGATTACACAATCAATCGGTCCAATTAAGTCCAGGTTAAAAAAAAAGATTCTTATTAAACTAATGCAAATAACTATGTTGCCATGAAAAGTATGGAGATCCAGTAAAAGTTTCTGTTCCTGAATTCTAAGGGAGTCAGCACGAATCAGATATCATTTTAAAATGTTTTGTCTCCATCTACAGAACCAAAATCTACTAAGTTGGGGGTTAGATGCAGTGTAAAAAGAAAGAGGAAGAATTTTCCCCCTTACGTGTTAAAAATACAACATTTAAAATAATACCTATCATATTCCAAATAAACAACCACATTTTAATTTCCCTCCTTTTTTCACTTTATCTTAGTAATTCCTGTTCTGTTTGTTCTTAGTTCAAGCATTCTTCTTTAATGAAGTATATTTGCTTCCCAAGTAAAAAGAGTCATGGAAAGAGGGGAGGGTATAGCTCAGTGGCAGAGCACATGCCTAGCATGCACAAGGTCCTGGGTTCGACCCCCCAATATCTCTGTTAAATAATAAATAAAATAATAATAAATAAATAATAATTTTTTACAAAGGGTCGTGGAAATCTTGTCTTGATCCACTCATGTAGCCTGAAAGTTGTCTAAGGAATAACGTCTCAGAAACCTGAATCCAAGAGCCTGCTCTTTGAGATAGCAAAGTTTGGAATATCTAGTAGAACCCTTTCCAGAACCTGTCAGCAAGCATCAAGAAGCAAACTGCTTGATAGGAAAATGAGTTAACTGATTACAGTAACCACTCCTTCACGACTGGGAGAGGATGCTGTTTCACTTAATACATAGACTCAGACACAGAGTTATTCCCCCAAATGACCACAATTTAATTGCTAAAAACCAATATACCATTTAACAAAGAGAAACCAAAGTTTTAGCTTTGCATTAATATATTCTGTAGCAAGTTTTATAAGCTTTTAAAATTTTTGTTAGTTGTTTTCTTGCTGCTTTTATAGTTCTTCTCTGTTCCTTTCTTCTTCTCTGGCTCTCCTCCCTTGGGATTTGAAGACTTTCTTTAGTGTTATGTTTAGATCTCTTTCTCATGATCTTTTGTACATCTGCTATAGGCTGTTGCCTTGGGGTTACCTTGAGATTATCACGTAAAAGCCTATATATGTTAACAGTCTATTCCAAGGTGACAGCAATTTAAATTTGAACACATTCGTTAAAAACTCTACATTTTTACTCCCTACTCTGACATTTTATGTTTTTATATCATGTTTTACATTTTTAGTTGGAATTTCCCTTAGCTTACTGTTAACTGTCTACTGTGGTTGTAGTTAATTTTACTCTTTTGTCTTTTAACCTTCATGAGAGTTTTATAAGTGGTTTACTTATAAATATATAGCTTTACTATATATTTGTCTTTACCAGTGAGATTTTTACTTATATGTGTTTTCTTGTTATTAGCATCTTCTCTTTTCAGCTTAAAGAACTCCCTTTAACACTTCTTGTAAAGCCAATTTAGTGGTGATGAACTCCTTCAGCTTTCGCTTGTATGGAAAACCTTTCTCTCTCCTTCAGTTCTAAATGATAGGCTTGTTGGATAGAGTTTCTTGGTTGGAAGTTCTTTCCTTCACAACTTTGATATCGTGCCACTCTGAAAACTCAGCAGAGGATCTTATGCGGGTTCCCTTGTATGTTACAAGTTGTTTTTCTCTTGCTGGTTTTAAGATTCCCTCTTTAAGTTTTGATATTTCAATTATAATGTGTCTCGGTATAGATCTCTTTGGGTTCATCTTATACAGAACTCTCTGTGCTTCCTGAACCGGGATGTCTGTTTCCTCCCCTAGGTTAGCAAAAGTTTTCAGCCATTATTTCTCAGATAAATTTTCTGCCTCTTTCTCTGTCTCTTCTCCTTCTGAAACTCCTACAATGTAAATGTTATTCTGTTTGATGTTGTCCAATAAGCCTCTTAAACTATCTTCACTTTTTTTAAATTCTTTTTTCTTTCTGTTGCTCTATTTGGAAGAGTTCCACTGCCCTGTCTTTCAGGTCGCTGACGTGTCTTCTGCTTCACTTTGTCTTCTGCTGAAGCCCTCAAGTGTATTTTCAGTTCAGTCATTGTTTTCTTTAGCTCTGTGACTTCCGGTTTGGAACTTTCTTACATTATCTGTCTCTCTGTGGAAGTTCTCACTATAGTCGTCCATTCTTTCCCAAGCTCAGTGAGCATTTCTTGACTGTTAACTTTGAACTCCTTATCAGATAGATCACTCATCTCCATTTTATTAAAGTCTTTTTCCGAAGTTTTGTTTCATTCTCTCATTTGAAACATCTTCCTTTGTCTCCTCTTTTTGCTTAACTCTCTGGGTTTGAGTCTATGTATTAAGTGAAACAGCTACTCTCCCAGTCTTGAAGGTGTGGCCTTGGGGAGGAGGTGAAAATTCTCACTTATCCTTGCCCTAGCTCTGGGTTGTCTCTCAAACCTGGGTGTTTGTCTAAGTAGCCTGATTTATTCTTGACAGGTCCTAGTTGTTGAAGGTGTCTCAAGACCTGACAATGTTCCAAAAAGAGTGATCTCCATCAGCACCTAGTTTCAGGCTGACTGAAAGCCAGATCTTCAGGCAGGCAGTAGCTTTTAAGGCATGTAAATATATCTGGTCCTGTGAGCCTGCAACTGTAGGCCCTGTGGACCTCCAGACTAGCAGATCTGGGGGTGTTCACCTGGGCAACAGTTTCAAGAATTGGGGTTTCAGGCTAGTGTATCAGCTCATTTCTGGGAGGTACCAGCAAGTTGCGGCAAGGCCGGGGAGGGTGCGAAGATGTCTTCCTGCCCACGTCCCCTGCGAGTGCCTCTATAGCCTGTCAAGCACTGGGGGTACATTCCATTCTGCTGTCCGGGCAGTGCCCTGGGTGTGGCAGCCTGCCTGGAATTGCCTTTCTGACGGTTGCAGACCTGTGGGGCCCAGGAATGTCTGTCCCTCTGGCCGTCAGCGCCAGGTGATCAAGAGAGCTCCCCTGTGCGGACTGTGCTGAACCCCCGCTTCAGCAAGACTGCAGGAGAACCATGCAAGTGGGGCACATCTGCAGCCACAGGGATGTAGGGGAGGGCGCTGTGAGCAGGACTTGCCTTCAGCTTTAGCAGGGCGGGGAGGAGTGCCGGGAGTAGGGCACACCTGCCGCCTCAGTGGTGCACAGGCACTTCTGAATCCCTGTCCCCCAGGGACTCCTACTCAACCCTCTGTCAAGAAGTCCCCCTAAAACTATACCTCACTCATTCCCAGAAATGAATCTGCATTGAATGAGTTACAGGCAGAGGGACATGTCCCAGGACCTTCAAATGCAGCTTGCTTTGCTGTCTGCTTATAAGAGTTCTGAGGGAGTTGAAGAGAGGTGGGTTGAAAGGCCCTCATCATCTTTGCTGTCAAAGTTACAGAAAATTCATTCTTACTAGAAGGTAAATTTTATCCTCTGGAAATGCTTCAGAGCCTGTCAGGGTTTGGCCTTGCGAGTACTGAGGCAATCACTGAGAGCAACAGCCCTTTCAGAGGATCCGTGCCCAGCTAGCAACTCTGTTTGGAGGCCCCGGGGTGGAGTTTGTTTACAAGGAGTGGCCTCATAAAGTCTGGTAACTTGGAGAGATCGCAGGGACCAGGCTGAGGGCAGGGAGTCGGACACAACACAGCATCTGAGCCTTGTCCCTCACTATGGGGAAGGACAGACTTCACTCCTGTCTCACGCTGTTCCTCCTCGTCCTGATTTCCATCAACACCTCAGCCTCTGCAGGACCGTAAGTCTCACTCCAAGTCGCTTCCTCAAGAGTCTGTTTGTTATTTCAGTCTCTCCCTTATATCTTTGCTTTGCCTTTCCTACTAAATACTACCCTTCTGTTCCTTAACATACCTTATGATTATAATAGATTAAGACATTTTTTCTTTCATTTACCCTACACTTTTGAAATAATGTTTTTCGTTGGGTTGATAACAGTCATAAACACAGTCTAAGTAGTCACTGAGAAGCAAGATTTGATGAGACACTGAAACCTCAGACCCCACCTTCACAGAATCAGTCTTTAAGATAGAAGGTATTGGCTATAAAAATATTTAAAATGTACAGTCGGGAGCAATTTAACTCATATTGCAGGTTATATATGTTCAGAAAGCAATGAACATGTTAAATTAAATCATGAGCAAATATTTTGCAAAATTCATACTGTGGAAAATTGACAAATAGTTTAATTTCTCCAACAAATAAATTGTCTCAGAAAGAAGAGAGAGAACCAACAGAATTTGGGAGATTTAAGAATCTGAAACGAATATATGTATGTTCGTGTATGACTGAAGCATTGTGCTGTACACCAGAAATTGACATAACATTGCAAACTGACTATACTTCAATAAACAAATAAATAAATAGAATTGGGAGATTTAAAAGACATCATCAGTCAATCAATCACAGTGTATAGACCTAATTTTGATCTTGAGTCCAACATTTTTTTAAAACATCATGACATTTTAATAAGTAGTTATAAATTTTCACTGGCTGAATATTTGAATATATATGATATCAAAATACTTTGCTAAATGTTTGTGTATAATAGTGATACATTTTTTGTTTAAAAATAACCCTTTTCTTTTGGAAATACACATTGAAATATTTATGGGTTTTGCTTTAAAATGATAATGGGAAAGGCGAAGTGGTGAAAAGGTGAAGGTAGATGGGACGGTGGACAGGATGGAGGTAAGGCAAAAGTGAACCCAGGATGATGATATTAGAACCAGGTGTTACGGGTCTAGTAGTTCATTATATTAATATAATATTGTGGATATATTTGAATTCATTATACTATTTAGCCTAATTTTATATCTGTTTGAAATTCTCCATCATAAAAGCTTTAAAATTAAAAGAAAATAACAATGAACATTATAAAACACTTAGAATTGAACAATAATTAAAACATATATCAAGATACCTAGTTTATTTGTTTAGATACCTGATACACATAGAAGTACATTTTATAAACCTAAACTAACTACACACGTTGAAAAATCAAGAAAGATTGTTAAATGGAAGAAATGAGTTAGGAAAAAAAAGCTAGAAAAAAATGAAAAAAAGAAAAATGTAAAGAATGTTAACAGGGAAACTGTGAAGAACAGAAATTAATAAAATAGAAGTCAATAAAATGACAGAATCAAGAAAACAAAAAGTCAGTATTCTAAAGATTAATGAAATAAGTAATTGGTAAATTTGAAAGCCTAGATGAAAAAGAGAATACTCTGGAAGAAAAAAATTTTACAAATGATCAAAATTAAAGTTAGATTATTTTGAAAAACTGAATAAACCAGTGACCATAAAAGAAAGTGAATTAGTAATAAAAAGTATTCCTTCACTTAGAAAATACATTAGCATAACAATATTTTACAGAAAAGCTTCACCAAGCTTTCAAAGAAATGATTATCCTTATCCTTAAAACACTACGTAGAGAGCAGAAAAAGAACACCTGTGCGAATAATTTTAAAAGTTTACTATCACAAGAATCAGGCAGTCAATCTGTGTATGCAGGTGGAAAGGAAAAGGTTTGTCTAGCAAATATGGTTTAAGAGGAATAACCTTAAATTCTTAGAAGTCTTTTTTTTCCCACCTAAGAGTGTCTGCTAGGCATACACTTACTTGTTCTGAATCTTAATGTAGGTACTGTAGTCGAAACTTTGACTTCTTTTTATTTCAAGGGTTCATTTATTGTCCTGGATATGGTTTTTCTCATGATACCCAGGAATAAACATGAAAGAAATATTTAAATATATGTATAAGAAAAACTTCAAAATACTAATGAAGAACACAAAAAGGACTTGAACAGAAGTTAAAACTTACTATATCTTTGGATAGGTTAAGTTAGCATCATAAAAATGTCAATACTCCCTAAATGTATTTATAAAGTTTATATAATCTTGAAATAACACTAGAATCAAAGATGCTGATTCCAAAATTCATATGAAAAATAAATGCATAAGGATATGTGAAATAATGTAATATTTTATATTATAAATTTTATATATATATATATATATATATATATATATATACACACACACACACACGTATTGGTCTCTGCCCCCAGTTCCTGGCACAGAGCTCCTAAAACCCTTGCAATTTCCTAAGTGCTAAGAGTACTTGGGGCATTACTGGGCCTGGTTCCTGACACAGAGCTCCTAAATCCGATGAAATTTTTTAGGTGATAGAAGGCTTTTGTTCTAGTGAGGAAACTTTTGGTGGGCTCCTGGATAACTTCAGGATGGGGGCTGGTCACCAGAAAGAGCAAGCCATGATTAGCGCCTATTCCTGCCCAACACAATGGCTTCAATCTCCACACCTCAGTGTTCTGGGCGGCTGCGCCCCCTTCTGGTTTATCCTTATGTCTGCACTGCTTATTACAACGCCTTTTGACCTCGTTCTCATCGGGTCAAGCTGCTAATCCATTCTTTCATAAGGAATCGTAGCTACTTAGGAAACAAAGTTAACACATGTTCCCAACATCTCACTGCTTCCAGAAAAGAAACAGTTAAGTTGCAATGCTAGTGTTCTTTATTGAATCCTGAGATTAAAATTCTACATTTCCAGAACCATATTTCAGCTTGTAGAAGTAGAAGGAATATATGTGTGGGGCAATAATGGCGTTATCAAGTAAGGGCCAAAGGCGAAACTGGGGGAGGGTCATTCTATTCACTACTATATAAGACAGTCATAGCCCGGTAGCCTGACAAGAGGTCTCTGCAAGCTTTTTACTCAGTAATGTGAGGTTATGAAGATAGATATGTGAAAATGAGAATTCCAAGACCACCCTGCTCTTCCCCCCACCTTTATCTTTTATTTTCTCTTTTTTTCCAAAAAAAAAAAAAAGGTTACACAACATACCTAAACTTAAACTGTGCATGTTTATTTTTCTTCTCTCAAAATAAGCAAAATATACATTTTCCCAGCTTGTTTTCTTTCCCAATGTGGAAGAAGATTTTACTAAAACATTAACCAGTGCTTCGGTTTCACTGCTGAAAAGGATTTGGAAAGAATGTGATCTGTGCTGATTTTTATCATCTGGTATTTTTCCCTTCCCTATTTCAAAAGTGTAGCCAGATCCTTGTGTTCTTCTGCCTTAAGAGTTTTCAAGGTTCAAAGCAGAGGTTGCTCAAAGATAACTTTGCGAAAGCCCTGGCTACTTGGTGTTCCTGAGGAAGGGAAGAAAGAAGTCTTTTGCAGGGAATTTCAAAAAGAAGCCCCACTGGTACGGAGGATTCAAAACCAGGGGGTTGGTGGAGGTTTAGGGGACCCAGGATACTAGGCACCCGGGGGTCCCCTCCATCATTGCATGCAGGGTAAAAGACGGGACCTCTGAGTTAAACGGCTGTGTGAGACAGACTCTGGGCCACAGAGCTCCCAGTTTCAGCAAAAACTGTGTCCAAATATAGCAAAAAAACAGCCAAGCAGTCAGGCTTCAAAGTGACTGAGGGACTGGAGATTGGCATGGTCATACAGGGGTAACTGGTTTCAAGCGAAAACTAAAGCAACTTCCCAAATATTTTGCTTTACAGACCCTAGTGTGGGAGAGCTCTAATAAAAACTCAGATTAATTCTCACCAAGAATTTTAGAAGAATGGAAGCAGAGTCAGACTTAATTCAATCTAAAGAAAATAAAGCAATGTTATATTTCTCTTTTCTAAATTGAAGTATGATTGACCTACAACACTATGCCAGTTCCAGATGCACAACACAGTGATGTTATATTTCTATATATTACAAAATAATCATCACGATGCCATCTGTTGCCATAAAAAGTTATTACAGTATTATTGACTATATTCCCCAAGTGGTACACTTCATCCCTATGACTCAATTATTTTCTAACTAGAATTTTGTTCCATAACAACAGAGCATTGAACCATAAGTGGGAAAAACGAACAGATCTGCAAAGAGGAAGAGACGAATCTACTATAACAGGTGGAGACTTAACCACCTCCTGTCAGAAATGGACAGTTAATGTCTAGCTAATTAATGGAGTTATTTGTAATTATTGATAAAAGCCAAAAATCAGGGTTTGGTACACTTATTAAAGAAATATTGTGCCTTTTTTTCATACCTTTTGCTTCATAAATAACAATTGTACCTCAAATTATACTTCACTATTTCAAATGAAGTAATACAAGACTACGTATTTATTAACTTGCTATGAAAGCACATGAATTTAAAAAGCAATACCATTTAAAACCTAACAGCTTTAATAGTATTTTGCAAAATATATTGAATAATTTATTTCTTACAAAATTTTATAATATTACTAGAAATTGTGAGTTATTTTAATAGCCTGTAATTTGATAACATTTGGGAATAACAAAAATCGAACAAATTAGAATATATAAAGCTCTCAGAACTCAGCACACTCATACATAAGCACTTGTCATCACCACCCATCAGTACCGTTGTCGCTGGCAGTATTGTCATTGTCATCTAAGTAATCAAAGCTTGACATCTTTCCTATTAAAATCTGACTCCAATGTTTGCTCCCAGACTAAATATAGCTCTCTAAAACGAAAGTTCTGACACGAAAAAGTTCCACAGTGAACATGAGGGCTACAGAGAACAAAGTGGATTCATAAGGGAGAGTCATGAAACACCCCTGTGCGCACCCGCACACACGCACATATGCGCGCACACATACGCGCACACGCACACACATTTTTCTTTCACCAAAGGAAAACTCGTCCTGTAACACATTCCCTACCTAGTCTTACATTCAGAAATAAACTGCATTGGGTTAAAGATAAAAATATAAAACACAAATCCTTAAATCAGGAAAAACATGTAGGAGAATAGTTTTGTAATGGGGGGGGGGGGGTGGTACGAAAGGACGTCTAATCAGAAAATAAAACCCCAGGACAAAACTTAAAGTTCAAGCGGCAGAGTTGCTACAAGTAACAGTGATATAATACATCACTAGAAATCACAGTTATCTAAACTTGGAAAGGGAAAAATATATATCATGCACTTCTCCCTATCAGACAGTAATATTTTTAGAAGGCATGGGAAAATACAGTCCTAGGCATTGCTGGGAAGATAATTGGCAGGGTCCTTTTAAAAAGGTGATGTGATCTATGAATGTTTTAAGTGTGAATACTCTTTGACATAGCAAATTTACAGTACGGATTCATCATACAAATATACTTCTAGATGCCCAGAAGTCTGTATATATGAGGACAGTCACTGAATTCTATTGGTTGTAGTCAATTGTCCTAATTTGGGCACTAATTCCTCTGCATCACAATGCAGGCTCTAGTAAAATAGATTTTTTTGTGAATATCAGTACTCTTAAAAATCTAAAGGAACAAGTGGCTTTTAATTTCAGAGAAAACACTAAAATTTTGATGATTTTGAGAAACTGTGGCAAGCATAGTGTTTGTTGAGAAACAATCTGAGGATTTGTTGTGCTTTTTATCTTTGTACATTCAAGTATTCTTCTCATTAAAAATTAGAAAGGAGTGTGAATGAGATAGAACAAATGAGAAACACTGATCTCTGAGAACACCTCTATAGTTAATAATGCTGTACGTAACTTCAAAACTCTACGTTTGCCCAAGATATTTCCGCAAAGATAAAGCAAGTATACTGTCTGATAGAGTGAGAATGGTATGCTATTAACTGAGCTTTCTGATTTTGAAAGTGGTTAATGTGTAACCAGCTGAAATGTCCTTCATTATCACTAGTGTTAGGAACTACAGGTGGCCTATGTGTAACAATTGGTGTGGTTGGAGAAGCTACCTTCAGTTCCCAGCAAGCAGTGCAGGGGAATCTTTCACAATCCAGAGGAAACTTTTTTTTTCTATTTATTTTTATTTAGGCCCTTGCACCTCCTAATCTTATCGTCCCCTCAATTGCCAAATGATCCTCCTTTGTTCTGCATGGCTGTGTTTTACTGCGCTTTCCTCCACCGCTTTCTTTCCCATACACTGCCTTCCGTCTTTCCCTTACTTTCCTTTTTCTCTTACCCCTTTACCCTCAGCTTCCTAACAGTAGTTATTTGCTAAATACTTCAAAATTGTATAGAACTTGTCCAACTTGCGTGCTCTCATTCTGTCAAGGACGTGTTAGGCAGGTGGCCTACCTTTCTTTCTTGGGATGCTGTCCTACATCAAAGCCCAGAGCAGGTATGAAATAGCTCTCTTCCTCAGTCTTTAAGGTTCAAAATGTAAATAGTCATTTTGATTGGTACAGTAGGTTACAGATTTTAAAACTGTTACATATAGCATCTTGTGTAAAACTACCCCTTGGAGCTTACAGGACATACATTTTTTTTTATTTAAAAAAAATTTGGAGAGAGGTAATTAGGTTGGTTTGTTTGTTTATTTAATGGAGGTACTGGGCATTTGAACCCAGGACCCTTGTGCATGCTAAGCATGCACTCTAGCACTGAGCTATACCCTCCCTCCAGGAGAGATATTATTAACCCCCTATTTATTGGTGAGGAAGCTGAGGCTCAGAACCATTAAATGAGTCAGAACTAGCACTCAGGTATCCTGACAACTGATCCAGTCTGTTCTTTTTTTTACCCTTTGAGTTCATTTTCCGGCTTCCCCAGAAGAGAAAGCTCTGTCTTGGTAAAAGGAGCATTTTGGATAAAATTTTCCTCTTTATCTGTGATTATACTGAAGTGGTGTCGCTTCTCTTGGGGATAATTCCTCCATCCACGCCATACACCCACCTCATGCATCCTCAGAGTCCTCTGCCCTGGGATTATGGCTTCCCAGTCCCAATATTCAACCCCTCCCCTTTCATTGATCCTCCTGCTCAGCATTCATAGGAGCAACATTTCAGTTAAACTTGTTCAAGTCTCTCTCTCCTTAAAGAAACGTCCCTCCCACCCCAACACCTCTGCCGGGTACCGCCCTCTCCTTCTCTTCCCTCCACACAAGCTCGGAACAGGCTCTTGTTCCCTAGATTCTCTCCCTCCCCCTGCAGTCGGGTTCTGCCCCACACAGACACTTAAAGCTGGGTCCCCATGTTCTTCTCATCCCTCAATTCAACAGAACAATGATCATTCCATCTGTTATTTGATTTCACAATGGCGTTTGACATGAATAGCCAGGGATTTAGCAATAATCTTTACAGATCATCTTTGTAATTTATAAGGCACCAAATGAATGCTATTAATTCCATTGCTCCTTCCTTCTTTAAGTAATTAATCTTGCAAATAAGTAGGTATTTCTAATTTCTTAAAAACAATTTAATTTCTGTTATAGTTTGAGTCAACATATTATAAAACTAAGCAAGCTTTTGAAATGATTTTTTTTTTAATTTTGTGTGTTATTAACACTGATGTCTTGGTATCAAGCCCCAATCACTCTGACTAGTAAAAACCTTCTCTTGACTATTTTTTTAAAATTGTCCCTTCTTTGGGACTCAGAGGTCCCACACTCTCCTGACTGTGTTTCTCTCTCAGGCTGGTTGTCCAGGTTCCATTTGCGTGCCCATGGCCTAGACACTGGTGTTTCCTGGAGCTCCTACTGTAGAGCACAGGGAACTACATTCAATACCTTGTAATGATCTATAATGAAAAAAGAATATGAAAAGAACATATATATGTATATGTATAACTGAACCACTATGCTGTACACCAGAAATTAATATTGTAAACTGACTATACTTCAATAAAAAAAAAATAAAAGCAGAAAAAAAAAAGAATACCCTAGTTCAAAATGCCATTATTTCTCACCCATATAATTGTACCAACTTCCACGTTGCCTCCTGGATTGCCTCCTTTCAACCAGTCTTCCAAATATCAGTAAGAGTGATCTTTCCAAGAAGCAAATCTGGGCAAGAAGTCACTTCACTGATTACTCCCTAAACACCTAGGTGGTGCCAACAAGTTCCTTTTTTATTTGAAGCAAGCTTGCTCCACCACTTTCCTAAGTGTAAAGGCATTTTCTCCGTACCAAACCCTTCTCATTCTACTAAATGTGTCCCTACTGTTCTTGCCTCCTGCGCCTTTGTTTATGTCATTCCTTATGTGCTTAGAATGCACTCTGCATCTCTGTCTTTCCTCTGACTAACCGCTACTCACGCTGCAGACCTTCATTGATATTTTTCTTTTCCTTAGACTTCCCTTCCCAGGCCCAAGGTTGAATTACGTGCCCCTCTCATGTGCTCCCCGAGCATCTTGAACTTCTCTGATAATGATGTCTGGCTTCTGTATTTTAACAGCTTGCTTATTTGTCTGATTTCACACCCACAAGAATGTGCATATCTGTTTGTACATATTTGACCATTCCATCTCCATGATTTTGCATACCTAGACAAACTGGGCTCAATAAATGCTTATAAAGTAATCAAATCATTGGGTAAATGAATGAATAGATGGATGGATGGATGGATGATGGATGGATGGGTAAAATAGATAATATGATTAAAGACTGGAGAGGAGTAGCGTATTCAGAAGGCAGTCACAAAATGTACTTGTACAGTAGATGGTAAAGGCACTGAGATTTTCGTAGACACAGTAGGTCAAAGCTTTTTTTTTCAGGTCCTGCTACTTCTCCTCTCATGTTTTCATTTTCTTAGTACAGGAAAACTTTTGTATCATCCTTCTTCCAGGGCCTGGTTCTTCATCTGCAATCCAGTAATATCCTCAGGGTCAAAAACCTATTCTTTTAATCCAGTATCATTTCCATAGAGAACTGCTAAATTCTGAAACCCCTTCAGCATTTGAGGTAGGCATATCCAATGACAGACTTGCAGGCAGACTGACTTGTAGTGAAATATCTATTTTGAGTCTGTCCAGGGTTGCTTAAATTATAGCTTCCTCTGTCAGCTATTCATGCAAGAGATGTGAGGAAAGCCATAAAAGGTACTGTGGGGAAGTGGGAGGAGGGAGTAAAGGAGAGAAGGGGCTGAACAGCTGATTAGCTGCTTTACGGTAAACCCCAGGGAAAGTGAGCACTAGTGGGAATGTGGATTTTATCCCTGCAGGAATCCTACTTAGCCTGCCAGGCATTAACCTTGACTGTAATTGGGTACCTCAGAGTAATGACGTTTTCAGAGAATGTTCAGGGACCTCTACTTTGTTTAGACACCTTGTGTGGGTGGAACTTCCTGTTTACACAGAGAGCAGCATAAAGCCTAGTTGCTCTGAGGAATGTTCGGGACCAGACCAGACCAACTGCAGGGAGTAAGGTACAACACAGCCAGGTCTCCTCCGGCCCCTTCTCCCTGCAGCATGGGGAAGAACAAACTCCTTCAGCCACGGCTTTCTCTCCTTCTTCTGGTCTTCCTGCATACAGATGCCTCAGTCTCTGGAAAACCGTGAGTTTCATGCCTTTATTTCAAATTCTCCTTTCTATCATTCATCTTCCCCATGAAACTGTCTTATCTCTAAGGTCTCTTCCACTGATGAGATTTTTACAAGTCTGGTTTATTCAGTCTTTACTTATTCTTAACCACATTTCTCTAACTCTCTGGGTCTCTGAATCTACCAGTTCTCTGGAAATATACAAAGACTTTTGAAAGGGTACTGGAGATTGATACTTTCAAAGGAATCAGTTTTTAGCTCCTCACATTCACCCTGATCTGCTTCAGACCATGCTATTTAATCCTTTCTTACCTCCCCTTTCTGAATTGCCCATCTTCTACTTTAAAAGAGAAAGACAAACCTCCCTCAGTCAGATGCCACCGTGGAACACTGTCCTGGAGTATAAAAGCCTCTAGGATGCCAAATAAAGGAGCAATTTGAAATACTGATGTTGACATTGAGAAAGCAAAGGACTCTAATGACAGGAGGCAAACTCCTTTTGCAGATCATGTGGTGACGAAGTCTTCGTTTGAAAAAAATTGGAGGACCTGAGAGAAATACCAGCTGATAGATGATTAGAAGCAATTCTTTTTTTTCTTACAACTTCTTTTTTTTTGTCTTTTTTTTAACATTTTTTTATTGAGTTATAGTCATTTTACAATGTTGTGTCAAATTCCAGTGTAGAGCACAATTTTTCAGTTATACCTGAACATACATATATTCATTGTCACTTTTTTTCACTGTTTGAAGCAATTCTTGATAACAGAACGCTGGGTGATTTGGGGCAGGTGACGCAGAAGAAGTTACAAGAACTAGTTGACGGTTGTATTATTGTGTCACCTGTCATTTATTTACTTTTGTGTGAATAATTTTTCATGGCACTTAACATCTACACAAACCAAAAATAGCAACAGAATGAATCTTAGATCTTGTTTAATTCTTGCAATAAAGAATATCCATTCATGGATACAGAAAATGAACTTATGGTTACCAGGGGGAAGGGGGTGGGAAGAGATAAATTGGGAGTTCAAGATTTGCAGATACTAACTAATATGTATATAATAGACAAACAAGTTCATGCTGCATAGCACAGGGAACTATATTCAATATCTTGTAATAACTTATGGTGAAAAAGAATATGAAGACGAATATATGTATGTTCATGTATGACTGAAGCATTGTGCTGTACACCAGAAACTGACACAACATTGTAAAATGACTATACTTCAATAAAGATATATATGCAAAAACAAACAAGACAAAAAAAAGCTCATTGTTTTCATTAAAGATGTGCTTCAAAAGTATTTTGATTTTATACATAATATATATGAATCATAATTTGTAATATATTTATTTCGTTTTGATTAGTTGTATACTAGTAAGACTTCTGAAAATAATTCAATCCAGAAGAAAATGTTTAACATTAACAACTTTATGGTCACATTAAATCTAAAAGAAGAGATAAAGTTAAATTTATTTACCCACATAGAATATTACATATATATGTGTGTATATATATACATATATGTGTATGTATATTTATATATCTATATAATAAGTAAATAAAGAAGTAAGAGTGATCCAGAAAATATTCTGAAGTACAAAAATCTTAGGATAAACTTCTGTGTGGTAAAGGGCATGATAATTCAAGTTCAAGGAGGAAAAGGGGGAAAGATGCTAAATTTCTGATCACTGCCAAAAAAAACATTGTGGTACCTTTTTTAAATAAGTCATACTGGGTATCTTATCACTGATATTTAAAATTCCATGGAAGACTTGTAAAAGAGTAATGTAAGTATTAACTTAAAATATCATCAAAAATAATATATTTTGCTATTGTTTAACTTGTGATTTAAAAAAAGATCTTTACTTAAAAATATGTAAGGAATGTATAATGCCTAAAATTTATTTTAGGAATTCTGTGACCAAAAATGTCTGGTGACTACAGGATCAATAAAATCATATATTTGTCTAGCCATGAGTTGAAAGGCAAATATTTAATATGCAAACATCTAGGGTTAAGTAACACACTAAGATCTTATTAGTTGCTTAAAACACTGAGACTTTAAACTAATGACTCTCTTTAAGCCTCAGATTTCATATCTGTAAAGTGGAAAGCAAATACTTGCTGTGCCATTTTCACAGGGTTGTTGAATGTATATATTTTTTCAATGAACAGTTCTGTAAATTGGTTTTTGTAGTGCCACAGATGAGAACTTCCTTGCTTTTTACAGCAACCCTAATTTAAAATAGATTTACAGTGTTAATAAATATAATTGGCATATTTTTATTTGAATTCAGATGCTCACATATTTGGGTTCCTTAAAAGTGAGCTGTACCTACAAATTTTAATCTGCCTAAGGCTCACTTCAAGTAAAATGGTCACAGCCAGGGCTCTGATGATGGAAAAGGGAGTAACTCTCACACGTGCCATTCAACTGCAGAGAGCAATTTCACGCTAATCAATATGCCTTCTCTTGGCACAGAACTAATGATAGTAACAAGAACTGCAGTGGAAAACAGTGCTGCTGAGAACAGTGCCTCACTTCCCACACTCTCCTCTAACTGGACTCCCCCGTTTCCAGGCACTATATGGTGCTGGTCCCCTCCCTGCTCCACACTGAGACCCCTGAGCAGGGCTGCCTCGTTCTGAGCCACCTGAATGAGATGGTGACTGTAAGCGCCTCCTTGGAGTCCCTCAGAGAGAACAGGAGCCTCTTCACTGACGTGGTGGCAGAGAAGGATTTACTCCACTGTGTCTCCTTCACCGTGAGTATGGCTGTTTGACTTAATATACTTGTTTTCATTGTCCAGGGACACAGGGATCTAGAATTCAGTCAAGATAAGCCTTTGAGAGGCTGGCAAGGACTTCAGGAAGGGATTTAAATGTAGTGATTAGGTGTAGAAAATAAGAAGCAATGCATGAATTTCCAACCACGATAGACGGTATTCTTGGAGACATTAAAAATCAACTTAATGATCAGAGAAAATTCCTATTAGCCAGAAAAAAACAGCAGTATGCACTAGACAAAGGGAAAATGTGACTTCTACTTAAAATTAAAATGGAAAAAAAATATCAATAAAGCAAACAAGGCCCATTTTCAGCGTAAGCCCCAGTGGTGGGCTGACAGGACCACGCCACCCCGTTCTCTTAAGAGTGAAACTGTAGACCTCACCGTGAGCAAGCATGCAGTATCTCTTCAGAACGGCCCATATGTAAAACGCTTACAGCCCATGAGAGTCCAGTGTATAACTGAATCCAGACTGTATCGGCTGGTCTGTAAGGAGATGTGGGTCTCATTTATGACCTCTCCCGCTGATGTATTTTCCTCCATCTTGTGTTCTGTCTTCCCAGTCGTAAAATGACAGAAATCATTCTACCCGTGAATTCCTGTCTATGCTAACTTTTCTCTTCTGAGGCTGAGAGAATGAAATTAAGCTACAGGGACAAGTGGGACAGAGACTTGGGGAGGAAACTTGGGAGATTGAACGGGTTCTCAAGATCTCTCCTATATTTCAGGTCCCAAGATCTTCATTCAAAGAGGAGGTAATGTTCCTCACTGTCCACGTGAAAGGACCAACCCATGAGTTCAAGAAGCGGACCACAGTGCTGGTTAAAAACAAAGAGAGTCTGGTCTTTGTCCAGACAGACAAACCCACCTACAAACCAGGGCAGACAGGTACAAAGAGGCCTATAACTCAAAAACGAAAGGTCCCCCCCCCCCCGCGTTCCTCAAAGGACCCCTGATTCCTTAAAAGTTTGTCTTACTTGCCTCTAGGGCTGGTTCAAGGCTTTTGAGATTCATGGAAAATATTTCTGTTTCAGTGAAGTTTCGTGTTGTCTCGTTGGATGAAAATTTTCGCCCCCTGAATGAGTTGGTAAGTCTCCTAATATCTACACAGAATTATTATTATCTATATAAACAGGCTGGGAGCCTGTTTTTGGTGTTGGAGGAGGACCAGGGAGAGAAAGAATCTGGTATTTATAACAGCAATTTCTGGCATTACCATAGTGCAAAATCCCCATTTAGAACAGTCTTCTGGCCAAAAGACAGTAGTTAGTTCTATGTTGGTAGTGGTACTTAGCCGTCTGTCACACAGTTCAACTAACTCTTTAGAAAATTCTCAATGAGGCATGTATCCATCCCTATTAGAATGTAAGCTCCACGAAGGTAGATATATTGTTCTTTTGTGTGCTGCTGTATTCCCAGCACCTAGAATTACATACAGCACGTGGTAGGCACTTAATAAATATTAGTTTTAAAAATGAATAAACAATGACAGTAGAGGAGCTATTCTCATTCCTCCTTATTCTTAGAACTGCCTAAGAATACTGTGACCCACTGTAACATTTGGATCTGAACATGGTTACTTATAGCTCCATTAGTGTTTATTTCTCAGTCTGTAGAACAGCATAGCAGTGTTCTTCACTGGGATGCTTACAAGCATTTAAGTGATATTAGTAAATCCCATTCCGAATGAATGGCACGTATGCATTTGCTGCTGACAGCCCAGTAAGTGCTTAACATTATTCATTAATTGCTTATAATGGATTAATTAAAAGTTCTGTAAAACTTGATCTACCATTTGTCTGTGTTTTACTGCAGATAAACTTATTCTACATAAAGCGGTCTTGCTTATAAATTAGAACTGAGAATATTTCAGAACAATTCTCAACTCCTTTCTTCCTCTTTTGTCTTTCAGAGTCCACTAGTATATATTGAGGTAAGCAATGTGAAACATTCCATAATTAGACATAAAGTAATAAATTTGAGGAAAATGTTCTTATTTGAGAGAGTCTTACAATAGTTCAGAAACGTGTTACTCATGGAGAAGCCTTCAGACTCATGTAACACTAGGTGGTTCTGATCTTCCCGCCCCGTTCCCTCATCAGCTCTTTGTGGATAACATAGGAGCCCCCATAGATTTCCTTTACTGTCTCTAATGCTCTAGGCTCTTTTGTAAATTACAGTAACTGTGCCCATAGGACCCCAAAGGAAATCGCATCGCACAGTGGCAGAACCTCAAGTTAGAGAATGGCCTCAAGCAACTGACCTTTGCCCTCTCGTCAGAGCCCATCCAAGGCTCCTACAAGGTGGTGGTACAGAAGGAATCAGGTGGAAAAGCAGAGCACCACTTCACTGTGGAGGAATTTGGTATGGATTATGAAAAAATCATGGAACTTTTTTTTTTAATTTAAACTTCAAGGGCCTAGAATTTGAGCAGATTTGGAATTCTTCTGTTTCCCATGGGTGAGCTTGGGCTTGGAGCTAATCTAATTTAGCTTACATCTAAATTCAGTGAGGACCATCAGTGATTTGTGAATAGGACTTCATATAGCTTTATGTAGCAATTTTTAATCTGAAAAAAATGTAAAACATTCTTATTCTAGTGGCATCTTCCATAATTCATTTAGGTTACACTGATCCACCATAGTCCTTCAACCCAGGATTTCCATTTGCGAGTACGGTGGATATACTGGAGAAAGGGGCTACCTTTCGGGGCCCTAAAGTATTACTAGGGAATTGTTACTGAGAACCTGGAAATACCAGTTCCCTGAAAGGTGAAAACCAATCATGACTTCCTTTATCTCCATGAACAGTGCTTCCTAAGTTTGAAGTGCAAGTTACAGTGCCAAGGATAATCACTATCTTGGAAGAAGAGGTGACAGTGTCAGTGTGTGGCCTGTGAGTTTATACTTTTAACAAATCTCTTGAGGGGAATGAATTCTTTAAAGGAGGCTCACCATTGGGGCTATTTTGGCTGGCTTGTTAGGAGCAGAACAGCACAAATACCTTCCATACACGGGCGCATCCCCGTCTCTAGAACTGTCCTCTCCTGCTGCTTTTCCATTTTCCTTCTTATTCCCTTTCATGTCCTTACCAGGATTATTACAACTATCATGGGGAGGGCAACTGTTCCGGGAGAGGCTATGCTACTAGGGTTGATTCTGAAAGTAATAAAGTTAGTTACGCATGTGCACGCACACACACACAAATGAGACAGTGTTGAAGGGTAGTGACTTTCCCTTCACCAGCTTGTAGAGAAAATTCAATTAACAACAGATCATTTACCTGACCTTGCATACATAGTGGAAAATGGCTTACATTCAGAATCGGCAGAGATAAACATATTACAGAAATCTCACCTAATCTCATCCACTCATGCACCCACTGTTCAGATAGGTCCCTGCCCCAGCACTGTCTTGAGAAACCCCCGCCAAGTTCCTGATCCTACGTAGCTGGTGAGCCAATACTCTTGCAAACAGAGATATAGAGGAAATCTCAAATAGGGAAGCAATTATCAATGACAGATTTATGGCACAATCCCATTTTTGTCAAGAGTAAACAAGTACAATTCTATATGAACAAAGAAGGGATGGTGGGAAGACAGATAATAGTTTATGTTTTTAGGTAGAACTCAGTGTTTCTTCTCTTTGCTTTGTTCGTATTTTTTTTTCTCTCTTAAGAGCTAGTGTAGCTTTGGCAATAAGAAAAATATTTTTTAAAAAATGAAACTGAAAATTAAAGATTAAGAAAAAAGATATGGTAAAAGAAGACTGCAGTAAACTTCAGCATGTTGCACTAGAAATTTATAAAAGAGAAGGATCATTGCTTTGTTTACTTGCCCTCAACACTGTATGAGCCCTGCAGAAGTTGAAGGGAAGTACAGGGAGTGAAAACATACCATTGCTAAAGGGGAACCATAAGTAGGTAGAAAATGGGGGTGTTCAGTGTCTCATTTGATTCATTTGGCAATGTTCTGGTGACAGATACACATATGGGAAACCTGTCCCCGGACATGTGACGATAAGCATGTGCAGAAAGTACAGTAACCCCTCTGACTGCTTTGATGGAGAGTCACGTGCCATCTGTGAGACGTTCAGTCAGCAGGTATGTGGGAAACTTTTCCTTCTAGAGAATAACAACCAAGGCATTGTTGATAAGCAGTGAGTTACAACACGGGGCTAACTCAGGAAGAGACCAATCTATAAGAGGATTCTATGCTAACGACAATAGTTTTTGAAAAATTAGTGACTTAGCACAATAGGAATTCTTTCTTGTAACTGTCCGTTGTGAGTGTTTTTGGTGCACCACGCCCCCAGAATAACGGAAGTCGCGCCATCTCCAGCACCTGGTATCAAGCCACCTTGAGAATCCAACTGGGTAAAGGAAAGAGGGAAACATACACACCTTAGCCACCTCTGCTGGGAAGGGCGTTAACTTTTCTCTTTCTATGAGCCACGCTTGTCATATGCCCCCACCTAGATGCCAGAGAGGTAGGAAACACAGTCCTCAGGTGGGCAGGCACTTCCCAGCAATAGCTCCAAACTATGGGAAGGGAGCCAGACTTCAGTGAGGAGTTAGCTGCCTGCTATAGTAAGATTACCCCCAAATCTTACAGCATTTCACTCTCATTCACTCTACAGAATATCAGATACTAAGGAATACACTTGTGGATTATAAGCCAGAAACTGTTGCAAGATGTAATAATAATTAATCCCTAGAAAATGTGTATTGTGTTCTTATCATGGAAAATTCCAAGGTTATGCTGCCTCAAAAAAAAAAAAAAACCCACCAGATTAACTGACCACTGATGTGTCCAGTCTTACATTTTTGTATTTTATTTCATCCTCTCCCAGCTAAACAACAAGGGCTGCTTCTCTCAGCAAGTAGACACCAAGATCTTCCAGATGAAGAGACAAGGATTTGAAATGAAACTTGAAGTGGAAGCCAAGATCCAAGAAGAAGGAACAGGTTTGTGTACACAGTGTAATTTTGGGAGAATGAACAATGGACATTGATTCATTTCCTCTGCCAAATTATGAATCGTAAGGGGGAGGTAGTGTAAATTCAAGGAGAGCATCCTTCCAAAAGAGAACTTAATTTTTCCTTCTTTTTCAGAGGTGGAATTCACTGGAAGAGGGTCCACTGAAATCACAAGAACCATAAGCAAACTCTCATTTGTGAAAGCGGACTCGTACATTAGACAAGGAATTCCCTTCTTTGGGCAGGTGAGGTATTTTTCAATTCACAAATCAAACTGTACTCTTACTGAATATGCACAACCTTTTCTGCTAAAACCATACCTAATTCATATTATCTGTTGATTAATATAATCAGAGTTATAAACCAATTAAAATAGATTTGTTCCTCTGTAAATCTGTATACCAAACCTACAAAAATCATTCCAAAGACTATCAAAATTAGAAGTTTTTTGCAACAGCATTGCGTGACATCACTCGATTTCTTTCCCATGGTTCACCAGGCAGCCTCAGACTTTTGTAACATTTTCTCACATGACTCTCAAACTTCATGGCGGCCAATTACATTCTCCTTCGAACATTAACTTTGTATGGAAATGAGTGGGTTGGAGGCTTTAATTTTTATTTTGAAATATAAAAGATCCTACCATACCTAGTGTTTCTTTCATGGATATTATATTTACATTAGTTCTTCTGTAATAGCAAGCATATTTCAAAAACAGGACACATGGGGTAAAGGACTGCTATTCAATGTTCCCACATTTTAAAAATCTAAATTTTCTCACAGATCTACACGGAAACCTTCTGTAGTTATTTTTTTTTCCTTCATAAGCGCATGTGCAAAGGGATGCTTTGGATTCCACAAGTCTGAGATGACAGCTGTATCTACCTCCGTGTGTAATTACTGTGCATCTTGTTACGAATGGAAATGTTACAAGATGTTAGCTGTGGAGCATGTAAAAGAGGGACCAGACTGCATAAAAGAGTGGATGGAATAATTTTAGGATGTTTTGATTATGCTATGACAGGAAACATATTCAAAAACTTTGGTCACTTCCTAAAATGAAAGTAAATTCACCTTTTTTAAATTTCTCAGAGGTACACTGCACTTCTTTGAGATTTTATCCCTGCTAAATAACTGTCCTACTAGTCATAAGACTCTTGTCGAAAGAGAAATAGTGAACTTTGTGCCTGTTCTTTTGTCTTCATATCCTAGCTGACATTTCATTGGCAAACTGAGATTTTGTTAATCAGTTACAAACACTAATCCAAGTCTGCTGGTTGTGCTTCCTTATACCAGATGTAGCTTATACACCATCTTCACAATCTGAACTGAAGTACTCATCTTCTGAGTTCAATACGAGCTGTAATTTGACTTTAGGTCCTTATTTAATACTTTGTGATTCTTTTCAATTTCACATTTTTCAAATGGGAAGTGCCTTCTAAAATTGTTCACTGTGATATGGCTCTTGTGGTCTGTGACTTGCCAAAAGTTATATATAATAGACAGCATTTCCCAGACATGGACAGAATACAGTCTTCAGGTCACCTCTGTCATCATCTCCATCATTCTCTTCACACTGCTTTGTCTTCTTTGAACTGATTACCACTCAGTAAGTACATATTATTTATATGTTTATTTAGCTTCTGTCTCTTGTACTAGTCTGTAAGCTCTGTGATAGAAGGAACTTTGTTGTGTTCACTGCTGTTGCCTCAGTGCCTGGAACCATGTGCAACATACTGGACACACTCAATAAATACTGGGGATAAAATGAATATGTTTGGTGCCTATTGGATAGGCGCCACATAACTGATCTGCAGTTTTTAACCTTCAGGTGCTCCTAGTGGATGGGAAAGGTGTCCCCCTGCCAAATAAACGCATCGTCATCACAGCGAATGAAGCCAGCTATGCCTCTAACGCCACCACCGATGAGCACGGCCTGGTGCAGTTCTCCATCAGCACCACCAACCTCACAGACACCTCCCTCACTGTCAAGGTAAGTTTGGAAGGAAGTGACCAATGACATGATGTGGCCTTGGGGAAAAAAAAAGGTTGCAACCTAAAAGTGATGAAATGTCCAAGTAGTGTTTAGTCCTATGGAGAGAAAATAAAGCTAGAAATTAGAAACCAATTTCAGGTCAATTTTGAAAAAAGTAAATTAAAAAGGAGGCAATGGAGTGTTGTGGTTAAGGGAGGGTTCCACTCATGCACTCCTGCTGGGAATATAAAATGGTGCAACTGCTATGGAAAACAGTATGGCAGGTCCCCTAAAATGAAAATAGAACTACCACATGATCCAGTATCCCCACTTCTACGTATATATTCAGAAGAATTGAAAGCAGAATCTCAAAGGGATATTTGCACAGCCATGTCCATAGAAGCACTATTTGCAATAGCCAAGAGGTGGAAGCAACCCAAATATCCATCAACAGATGAACAGAATGCGGTATGTACACAGCCTTAAAGAGGAAGGAAATTCTGTCTTGTGTTACCATATGGATGAACCTTGAGGACATTATGCTAAGTGAAACAGCCAGTCACACACACACACACACACACACACACACACAGTACTGTATGATGCAACTTATACGTGGTACCTAAAGTACTAAAAGTCACAGAAATAGAAAGTAGAATGGCGGCTGTCAGGGGTTGAGGAGAATGAGAAGTGGGGAGTTGATGTTTAATGGGTATAGAGATTTAGTTTTGCAAGATAAAAAGTTCTGGAAATGGGCTGCGTCTTACTTAGCATTACCAAACTGTACATTTTAAAATTGTTTAAATGGTCATTTTATATTGTGTTTTTTACCACATTTTTTTTTAAAGTGTAGGGTCCAGAATCAGATAAATTAGATTAAAATCCTGGATCAACTCTGTATATAGAACAAATAACTAAAACTTCTATACTTCATTTCCTTGTCTATAAAACGGATGCAATATCAGTACCTAACTCTTGGGGTTATAACGAGGACTAAATGAGATAACAAATGCTAAAGCACTTAGTAAGCCCCCTTTCATGGTTACATTACTATAAAAGCCCATTTTAACACCGTTAACATTAATTCCATAAATTATTGCTGTTACTTTATTTTTGTCCTGCTATTCTAATTTTCTCCAGATTTTTTGTCCATACCCATATAACTTGCTTTGAATAGGGGCATACAGTCCTCTATTCATTCTTTTATGATTTTTATATAAAATAAATCATGTTTTATTGATTCAGCTTTCTATAAATGGCATAAAAGCCCATACTTCTAAATAATTCAGAAATTGAAAATTCACTCATTTGTTTAATCAAAAGGCATCCTGAATGCTTTCTCTGATTATGTTTAATCATGACGTGTCTTGGGAGAAGGTGCAGCTCAGTGGTAGAGTGCCTTCTTAGCATGTGTGAGGTCCTGGGTTCAGTACCCCCATCAAAAAAGAAAGAACGAAAGAAATCTAATTACCCCTAAAAAAAAAAGAACTAAAAAAAAAAAGAAGTGTTTTGAATGCTAGTCCTGAAAATGAAAATATTATTTTTGAATTTTATTTTCCTCTTTTTGATGATCATTTACAAGTTATCACTATAAGATATATTGAGATAAGAACACACAGATCCACTTGTGCCCCTTGGGAGGTGAGAATGAGGGTAGGGGGAGCCTGGAAAGAACGAAGGAATGAATTCTGCATGGAGGAAAGTGGAAACATAACCCAAATAGGGCCTATGAAGATTAAGAGCCCAGAATCACAAGAAGTGTTAAAAATAATCAGCCCAACACAGCCCAGGAGAGGTGGACTTCAGCTACTTCATGAACTCGCCTCTGGAATCAGTGCTCTTTACAGAATTCTCAGACCCCTAAGTTTGCAGTATTACATTTATTCATAATACCCATTTGAAACCCATCATAAGTGAGGCATGTACTTTCTCAAATGCAGTTTCTCGGTTTCTGAAGATTGGTTAGTCTCCTCAGTGAGGTTTCATAGCTCCAGTGTCTCTGTCTGAATAGGTGAAGTGGCCACAGAAAAGTAGAGAAAGCAGATCAAAGCGAAGGGTGCCTGCCTCCTTTCATGCTCTTCAGAAATGAAAATACCAGCTCAAGGCGCCTCTGCCCTGTGAAGGTCTGCAGTGCAGATAACAGAATTAGGGACCCTTCTCCCTCACTTTTTTGTGTGCAGCAAAAGATGTGTGGGCACTAATGAAGGTAGGGCAGTAAACCAATGCAGTTTGATGAGAACGCTGAGTCCCTTTGATATAGGATGTGTAAGATAATTTTTTTTTTCTAATTCATCAGGTCCAGCACCAGGACGACAATACCTGCTATGGCTACCTGTGGCTATCAGAGGAACATGAAGAAGCTTATCACACTGCTTATCTCGTATTCTCCCAAAGCAAGAGCTTTGTCTACCTTGAGCCCTTGCCTCATGAACTGCCCTGTGGCCAAGCTCAGACAGTCCAAGTGCATTACGTTCTGAATGGACAGGTCCTGCAGGAGCTGAAGGAGCTTGAGTTCTATTACCTGGTGAGAAGGCAGGCCACTGCCTTGACTCATCTGTAGATAAAAGCGCCCTTGGGCAGGGGTTTATAAAGCTCTTTAGATATCATTATTTTGATGTCTTGTCCATGTTCCTTTTGAAAGTCTGACTTCTCTCCAGACTAAGTTTCAGCAGCAGGGGCTCAATAAAACAAGTGTATCACCTGGAGGGCAAGACCTGGGGGAAGATCTCTGTCAGGCAAATTAAATTCTTTTTCATTTCCTTTTTTGCAGATAATGGCAAAGGGAGGCATCGTCCGAACAGGGACTCACATATTGCCCGTGGAGCAGGGAGACAGTGGGTATTTCCATAATTTCCACCCTTCTGCCCTGTTCCGCGCGCCACATGCAGCCTTACGCTGCAGAAATACCAGGAATGGTTTCAAATGAAGAGAGACCATTTTCATCTAGTGCCAATAAAGAAGTTGAGAGGGGAAAGTGATCATTTTTCTTTTTTTTAACCCTTTATCAAATATTTATTTTCTTTTCCTTTTCCAGGTTAATCTGTTTAGACTATTTAAAATGTTGAGTTGTTTCATAATCTATGCTTATTCCAAATTTTCAAACCACAAATACTCATGGACCTTCTTCTCCAAATGACATTTCAAAATTGTTTTAGACAATGGAGAGAAGGTCAAATTTTGGGTGTGTCTTCTGTAGAGTAGGTCCTGTGCTGAGTCATGTATATCTTTATATCATATTTCCCTTTTGAAAATAGTTATGATTTATGAAGAGTCAAATTGGGTATTTCCACCATTGAATTGGACTCCCCCTAGGAACAAATGTGTAACAATTTTTTAAAAAAAGAAAAATGCTGAAGGTTTCTCCTATTATAAATTAGTCTGAAAGATCACTTATTAGACAACTATTGGTGTACCACTCTTTTGTTGTTTCTTCATAGCAACCCAGAAGATTTAGAGACATTTCATGCAAGCTCTAAAGACCCTACATAGGCATCAAAAAATAACTTTCAAAGGAGCACAGTTCACCTCTTAAGAAGAAAGGATAGGGTATTTGGTTCATAGAAAGTTTAAGAGGATAGAAGGATTAAATACAATGTGTTAAACTCTTACATCTTACAACTTCAGGTCCTAGTTCCCTTCTCTGGTGGAAAGTCTAGATCAGATGGTAGCCAAGTGGATGTCTCCACATCCTTAGATGGCATCAGAACGTTACATAGATGAACTCAAGCTTCAAACTAGAGGATAAATCACTATGTGATTTATAAAAGAAGAGACCGCTTTGATAAGGTTTTTTTTTTAAGCCAGAGTTCTAAGAGATATTCAGCTGTTTATTATATCTGCTATTTATTATATCTCATATCTATTACACTTACTAATAGAAGCAGTCATTAGCCGGACCAGGCTCCTAAAATGACTTTGTACAACAGAAAAATATCATTTCAGCCCTGATATGTCTAATCCATGACCACTTCCTCATTCTCTCTGTGCTCCAGTGAAAGGCCATTTTTCCGTGTCATTCCCTGTGGAGTCAGACATCGCTCCCATTGCTAGACTGCTGATCTATGCCATTTTACCTGATGGGGAAGTGATTGGAGATTCTGCAAAATACGAGGTTGAAAACTGCCTGGTCAACAAGGTGGGTGTTTTATACCCTAAAATGTTCAATATTTAAAACTGGAAATTACTACTGCTATCAAGTATTTTCTACGTGCGAGCATTGGAACTAGAAGGGTTGAATGAACTCCGCACAGGTTTTCAGCAGGGTGATGGCAGAGTCACACTAAGAAGCCATGTCGCTTGACTCCTAGTGCAGAATTCTCATGTGCTGTTCAAAGTACCTTGTTCCCTTCTTCTATGATGAAATGTTGGGAAATATGTAACCAAGTTTTTAAAACTACAAAAGAACCAAAAGAAAACTACAAGAGCATCTAGAACTATGTGCATTCTTCCCACCGCTAATAAACACCCCACTGTGTGTTGAAGGTAAAAAATGGTGTCTCAAATTTAATAACTTATAAAAACAGATATCATTACAATGATTCAACTGATTCTTGAGAATCAGAGTGGCATAGAAGGAGGGGGCACACAGCCTTAGGACTCACATGGTGTCCACCACCACGAAGTCAAAGTGATCACGCATCAAATGTGAGGAACACTCAGGAAACACTGGTGGATGCACGGTTAAACCAGGCCATTTGTTTTTCTGACTTTGTCCCCAATTCCACAGGTGAATTTGAGCTTCAGCTCAGCACGAAGTCTCCCGGCCTCCCGAGCCCACCTGCAAGTCACCGCATCCCCTCAGTCCCTCTGCGCCCTCCGCGCCGTGGACCAGAGTGTGCTGCTCATGAGTCCTGAGGCCGAGCTCTCCCCCGCCTCGGTGAGTCCCATCAGCCTCAGGGTCAGGAAGGACCACACGAGGGGCTCAGAGCAAGTAGAAATCCGCTCTGAGTGGGATAGGAGCTACTAAAATTACAGTTATCCAGGAGTTAATAGTTTTGAGCTCTTTCATGGGCACTTTTGGGGGAGGAAGATATTACATATGAATATGAATTCATGGAATATGGAAGATATTACATATTGATATATATATATATATGTAGACATATGTAATATAAATCATGTGCCATCCAAAATCCTTGAAATCCTACAGCTCTATGAAACCAATAATAGGAATTTTAAAACTAGTTTTAATGTTTCAAAAAGTCTAACAAAAGTGGTACATATACCTACACTAAGACTGCACAGACTAAATCAAATATCAAATTTTTGTTTTTATAAGAATGACATGAACTGAAACACTGCATGTCCCAAGATAAACACAGTTTCTGAAGGAAGGTCTATATTGTCTCTGATGAATAAAAATTAGGGAAAATTAATTCCTATATGATAAATGACACTGATAAACGAAACTTTTAAAATCTTAAGTTAATAGAAAAAAATAACAAAAGGGTATGCTTAATGGAACAACAAGGAACTTAGTGTGTACTAACAGTCTGTCTCTTCACATTTTCAATGAGGCCAACTGGAATAACCTCTTACTGTAGTTCTTTTAGTTTTTTTTTACTATAAAAATTCTATAAAAGGAAAGTTGTATTTTTACTTCCCTAAAAGAGAAACTTACAAGAAAAGATTTCTTACTTCTTGGTGCTCCCAATGGCATTTCATTAAAAATATTAGAATACTTGTAAAGGCAGTATTAAGTACATCTCAATAGTGGGAGCAAGGAGATACGTGGAAAAGTAACATTAATATTTTCTGTTTGTATAACATAATTTTTTAATTCTCAGGGGTTTTTTTTAATTATAAGAACCTTGATGGGTAGATAAGGCAGAAAATTCTATTAGTTTGTTCATGGTAAAGCAGAAGCTTTCAGGTATCCAGCAGTAGACTTGGGTTAGAACAAGAGTTCCTCTCAATCCCTGATAACATTTTATTAATGAAACACTGCACCTGGTAGTGTAAGTCATTCATTCAGCACATTTATTTAGTGCCTACTATGTTCTGGATGTGCCTACTGTGTATCTAAGTCCTGGGGAATCTCCTAGTGAACTACTAGAATGACAAAAATCTATGCACTCATGAAACTTCACATTTTCATAAATGAGACAGACAATAATTATGGGACATGTTTTGGAGGAAAATAAAGCAGAGGAGGGAGATGGAGAATGGTAAGAGGGAGCTGCCTTTGAGAAAGGGTTTAATTTCATGATGCTACTCAGTTTGCTGATCGATTCTTGTCAAACAATTTTGAACTCCTATAAATATAATACGGTGCCACTGGGGGCTTTTATGTTTGTCTTATTCCCTTTCAAGTGAATTTGAAAGTATCATTTTCAGTATCCTACAGTTAAAGTTTTATGTATTTTGTAAAGATATGGGGCATTTTGTTTCCATGAATAATACCTTAGAAAATACTATCCTAACTTATATAGAGGACATGTACTTATCCACGTGCCTGCTTAGAACGTGTGTCCATTTATTTACTTTGTTATACACCGAGTCAGTTACTAACCGCAAGGCAGAGGTGAAACTATTAATTATATTCTATCATCCCAAAGCGTGCTACAATGTCTTAAATAGAGCAGACCTCAATTTCTCTTAATAAAGTTTTATTTCATTCTAGCATAGAGCCTAGGGTTTGCCTCTGAACTGTGTAACAAAGGATCTTTGAGTACTTAGATGAGAATGTTTGGGTTTTTTTTTTTTCTCCTAAAATTGTTAAACACCTTCAAAATCATCTTCTCTATAAATTATCTACTCAATGGAGCCACTCAAAGAAAGACTAGTCGTGATTGTTCTTTTCTTTACTCCTTGCACTTAAGAAAAGTAAGCCATGAATAATTTTGTCCTTTTGTCCTTTGCGTTTGTACAGGTTTATAACCTGCTACCAGTAAAGGACCTCAACGGTTTGCCAGAGCGTTTAAATCAACAGGAGGAAGATGATGGAGACTGTGTCAGTCACCATAATGTCTACATCAATGGGATCCTGTATTCCCCAGTAACAAATACAAAAGAAAAAGACATGTATAGCTTCCTACAGGTAAATCCCTCATATTGTTGATGGTCAGTTCTTAAGGTTAACAAAATATTATATATGGGAAAAACTTATTTTAATGCTGTCACATCATAGTTGATGGTAATGGGACGTTAGAGAGGTCAAGTGACTTCTCCAAGGTCACTAATAGTAACAGAACCACTAATAGCAACAGAGGCAGGACTGAAACTTTTTGGACCATTAGGTTAAGTTTTTTTTTTTTAATTTTTACTGAAATTCGTTGCCTTGTGATGTTTATAAATATCACATATATAAAATAATTACTGTTGAAAGAGTTATAAAAATAGAATGAAATTACCTCTGTAAGTACATCAACTTCCTTTCTACTAATATGAACATTAAAAGTTTAATAATAAACTAACTGGATCGTTAGTTAAATTCAATGAAAAGAAGTATGTGCCTATATATATATATTTTACAATATTTATATACTGATTAGATGATAATTTCCTTTACAGGACATGGGCTTAAAGGTATTTACCAACTCAAAGATTCATAAACCCAAATTATGTCCACAACCTCAACAATATGAAGTTCATTCAGCTCAAAGACTATTATCTTCTCCAGGTAAAAAATTTAATAAAAATTAATTGCTTAATATATTGAACCAAATACAATAATTCTTTTAAAAAAAGATTAAATGTGATAAAAAAAAATTAACCAAAAAAGGACTTGTGACTCAGATATATTAAGGTTCTTGCTCAAGGTCACATAACAGTCAAACCAAAAAATTCTGATTATGTCAAACCCCCACATACACAAAGCTAGAAAGACTACAAGACAGTACTTGTAAAAAGTGTTATCAGACAGGTACAGACGTACAGAATAATAGAAAAGATTGATTCCGATTGAGGAATCAAGAAAGTCATTCACAAAGAATCTGCTTCTAGTAAAGGGAGATGTGTGGGGCTTAAAAGGGAAGAGAAAGTTTCCAGGTGTAGGATCAGTGTAAACAGAACCAGAAGTGCTCACAAACTGGAGCCACATTCTCACCAGTCAAGTAAGGAAGCTCTTGAACATCCCTAAAACATCAGCCAATATCCATTTGAAATCACACTCATTTCTCAATGATATGGGCTACTTCTCTGCTGAATCGCATAGTAATCAAGCATTTGTTTATTCATAGTCTGATATTATCAAGTCATAGTTCAATATAGGTTGAGTACAAATAAAAGAATTTGTCAAAAATCAAGGAAAACATTCAGTGGGAATCAATTTGACTATATGGAACTTAAATAAAAGTTATTGTATATTTGTATCATTATTTATAAATTATATTACTTAATCCTTTATCAGTAAGATTTGTAGTAGATTCATGTGTGTGTAAGTGTATAGGTGCCCCAGATTTTTCCCAGCAAGCTGGTTGTTAAATATTTAGCAGTACACCATTAACAGAAGGTAAATATGGTGAGAGATCCGGAGTCTGATCTTCTGACATGTACGGAAATAAAGAGGTTTTTTTATTCTTGATCCTTTCACTCCTATAAACTGTTTCTCAAAGTCACCGACACAATGTTTGGGCACGACTCTTCTTTGCTCCCACAGAGAACCCCACGTCCCAGCGCTCCCCACCGGGGACAATGTGCAGTAGCCCCGGGGCCTCCTTCCCGCTCCTCGGACAACCCAAGACGCTTTCTGCCTCTAGGTCTCTGTGCTCTCTGCTTGTGAGAACACTCCTAGCTTACCCTAATACTGCAGAATTCACCTGAAGTATCACCTCCTCAAAGCAGCTTTCCCTTAACACCCAAGGGTCCACTCCTGGTTCCTATTTCATTACCCTATTTCTGTTGTAGCACTTATCACAGTCTCTCATAAGCTTTATCTTCATCTTTGTTTCTGTCTCCTCCACAGCCTTAGTGGAAATGGGACAAAGCCATGAGATTAGGAATATGATACACATTTCAGAGCCCCCCACAGAGACACTGCGAACGTACTTCCCTGAGACGTGGATCTGGGACTTGGTGGTGGTAAAGTAAGCGACTTCTTTTATATATAAGATACAGCAATGTAGATCCCTCACAGTTTTCAATTCTTAGCTAATTTTTCAATATCCAAGTATATCTTTTAGACACATTGCTGTTTTCAGGAGAGGTTTAACATAACACTTCTGTTGTGAAGTCTCACTAATCTAACTGTATCATGTTGCACAAATTTAATTCTAAGATTTCCAGAAAATGGGCATAAGGACTAAATATAACCAAGCACTGCACAGATTAACACCTATAAGAGATCTTTCACTGGTCAGCAATCTTGAGTTAAGTACAGAATCAGTCAGGCCAACTATATACACAGTAGTAGTAGAATTAAAAATGATAAACCTGTCCTCAGTGGAACAACATGTTAAAGAGAAAAATTTAAGAACCATCTAAAATTACATATTTAGTTTATAATTATATTGCCTATAACAGAATATACTACAACTCTATGTCTATAGGGGATTCTCATATTAACTAGAATTAAAAACACAGTTGAAGAAAAAGGACTTATATGTTCCCATTTCAAGCCTTGATTATACTCTCCATTATTGGTATTTCTACTGAGTGCATTCAAGTCGTGACAATAGAATTATTCACAGGGGTTGTCTTCCTAGAAAGGATTTACAAACATACCTCAAAGATATTGTGGATCTGGTTCTAGACCACTCCAATAAAGCAAATATCACAATAAAGTGAGTCGCCTGAATTTTTTGATTCCTCAGTGCATATGAAAGTTACGTTTATACTACACTGTAGTCTGTTAAGTGTGCAACAGCATTATGTCTTTAAGAACTACATACCTTAATCAAAAAAAATAGTTTATTGTTCTAAAATGCTAACCGTCATCTGAGCCTTCAGAGAGCCATAATCTCTTTGCTGGTGGAGAGTCTTGCCTCCATGCTGGTGGCTGCTGACTGATCAGAGTGGTGGCTGCTGAAGGCCGGCATGGTTGTGCTAACTTCTTAAAACAAGACAGCAATGAAGTTTGCTGCATCAGTGGACTCTTCCTTCCACAAACAATTCTCTGTAGCATGCAGTGGAGTTTGAGAGCATTTTACCCACGGTAGAATGTCTTTCAAAGTTGGAGTCAGTCCTCTCAGACTTGCCGCTGCTTTGTCAACTAAGTGTATGTAATAGTCTGAATCCTGTATTGTCATTTCAACAATCTTCACAGCGTCTTCACCAGGAATAGACTCTACCTCAGGAAACCACTTTCTTTGTTCATCCACAAGAAGCAACTCTCCATACATTAAAGTTTCATCATGAAATTGCAGCAATTCGGTTAAATTTTCAGGCTCCACTTCTAATTCTGGTTTTCTTGCTATTTCTTCCACATCCATAGTTACTTCCTCTACTGAAGTCTTGGACCCTTCAAAGTCATCCACGAGGGTTGGGATCAACTTCTTCCAAACTCCTTTTAATATTGATATTTTGACCTCTTCCCATGAAGCATGAAGGTTCTTAATGACATCTGGAATGGTGAATCCTTTCCAGAAGGCTTACCCAGCTCCATCAGAGGAACTGCTGTCTATGGCAGCTATAACCTTACAAAATGTATTTCTTAAATAATAAGACTTGAGAGTCCAAATCACTCCTTGTTCTACAGGCTGCAGAATGGCTGTTGTGCTAGAGGCATGAAAATGACACTGATCTCGTCCATCTCCATCAGAGCTCCTGGGTGACCAGGTGCATTGTCAATGAGCAGCAATGTTTTGAAAGGAATCATTTTTCTCAAGAGTGGGTTCAAAATATTTAGGCAACTATGTTGTAAACAGATGTACTTTCATCTAGGCTTTGTCATTCCATTTATAGAGCCCAGCAGAGTAGATGCAGCATAACTCTGAAGAGCCCTAGGATTTTGAGGATTATTGCATTGGTTTCACCCTCAAGTCACCAGCTGCATTAGCCCCTAACCAGAGAGTCAGCCTGTAATTAAAGCTTTGAGGCCAGGCTTTGACTTCTCCTCGCCAGCTATGAAAGTCCCAGATGCATCCTCTTCCAATATAGGGCTGCTTCACCTACACTGAAAATCTATTTGTTGGTGTAGTCACCTTCACTAATTATCTCAGCTAGCTCTTCTGGATAACTTGCTACAGCTCCCATATCAGCACCTGCTGCTTCACCTCGCACTTTTATGTTATAGAGGCAGCTTCTTTCTTTAATCCTCATGAACCACCTCTGCTACCTTCACACTCGTCTTCTGTAGCTTCCTTACCTTGCTCCGCCTTCACAGAATTGAAGAGAGGGAACGGTCTGGATTAGGTTTTGGCTTAAGGGAATGTTGCGGCCCATTTCATCTTCTAACTAGACCACTAAAACTTTCTCCATATCAGCAATAAGGCTGTTTTCCTTTCTTATCCTTCGTGGGCTTACTCAGGTTGCACTTTTAATTTCCTTCAAGAACTTTTCTTGTATATTCATCACTTGGCTAACTGTTGGACACAAGAGGCTTAGTTTTTGGCCAATCTTGCTTTCAACATGCCTTCCTCACTAAGCTTAATCATCTCCAGCTTTTGATTTAAAGTGAGAGACTTGTGGCTCTTTCCTTTGCTTGAACACTTAGAGGCCACTGTAGGGTTATTAATTGGCCTCATTTCAGTATTGTTTTGACTCAGAGAATAGGGAGGCCCAAGGCAAGGGAGAGAGACAGGGGAACAGCTGGCCAGTGGAGCAATCAGAACACTCACAACATTTATCTATTAAGTTTGTCATCTTCTATGGGTGCAATTCATGGCACTCCCAAACAATTACAGTAGTAACATCAAAAATTACTGATCACAGATCACCATAACAAATATAATAATAATCGAAAAGCTTGAAATATTGAGAGAATTACCAAAATGTGACACAGAGACATGAAGTGAGCAAATGCTTTAGAAAAATGGCACCAATAGACTTGCCTAACGCACAGCTGCCACAAACCTTCCATTTGTAAAAGGCACCGTATCTGTAAAGTGCAATGAAGCAAGGTGCAATAAAATGAGATATGCCTGTATTTAACTGCTTCCTTTTTGTTCTTCCCATCACCATCCTCCCCAGACCCTCAGGTGTGGCTGAACTAGAAGTGACAGTCCCCGATACCATCACTGAGTGGAAGGCAGGGGCCCTCTGCCTGTCCAGCGACACTGGACTTGGTCTCTCTCCAACTGCCTCTCTCCAAGTTTTTCAGCCCTTCTTCGTCGAGGTCACAATACCCTACTCTGTGATCCGCGGAGAAGCCTTCACACTCAAGGCCACTGTGTTAAACTACCTTCCCAAATGCATCCCGGTAAGGAGCTCTTTCTTAAATTGAACACAAGGTAACAGTCAGATAAATTAAAAACTGCATTCCTGGGGACACTGACAAACTCCTGGGTCTAAGAAGGGCTCACCAGGGGAAGAACACGCCCACAGACAGCCGAACGTCGTATGGCCATGGTTGCTGAGATCTCCAAATACCAAGTAACAACTTAAAAGAAGGTTCTGACCCTTATCCTAACCCTTTAAAGTTAGGAAGTTTGTGTAGCATGAAGATTTTTGACATGAGCAACAAAAACCAGTATGCTGATTCCACGTCTTGTATTCTCCAAAGTTTCAACCTCTGCATTCCCGTTGAATGTGCATCTTATGTCTGCTGAAACCGCAACTGTGTATAAATCTGTACACTCTGCTGGGAGAGCTGAGGGTGTGGTCAGGATCCCAGGCCAAAGGAGAAGCACTCCCACAGACAACAATCCATCAGGATTTGTCCTCACCTCTGCTCCTACCTCACGGAGGAGCAGATTATCCCCAAATACTAATATTTAGACATCAGATCTACCTGTCAGGTTCTTGGTCTTCATTTGTATCATCTTCAGTATTAGGCAACCTGAAATCTAACCAACCGCCCGACACGCTTTGTTTCAAGCCGTTCTCCCTTTGGTCTCCCCTTTCCCTCTCATCTGTTTGTCTCTTTGTCCCATGTGTGGCTCCAGGTCAGCGTGCATCTAGAAGCTTCCCCGGAATTCCTAGCTGTCCCAGGGAAGAAGGAACAAGAGTCTCACTGCATCTGTGGGAATGGCCGGCAAACCGTGTCCTGGGCAGTAACCCCAAAGTCATTAGGTGAGAGAGTCTCCTAGAGACAGTTCTCCGCTCAAAGACTGTATACATCTCCGGGATCCTTATATCCAGGCAAAGACCGCCCCCAGATGGTAGAATTTTTTTCTTTTGTCTTTCATTCTAGGACATCTAAAAGGATATCCCCCCTTCCCTTACCTCCATCTCCACCTTGGGTTCTCAGTATCATTAACCTCTAGATTATGTTACTTCCATTCCTGCTCCTAGGGTTTTATAGAATAAAAAAAGGCCACAAAGCATTAAACATTTATAAATTTGGGGGAGGGGAGGCATGGAGGGAGAGAGATGGTGCTCACCTCTACTGGCCCCTTTTTTCAGGGAATGTGAAATTCAGCGTGAGTGCAGAGGCACTGGATTCTCGAGAGCTGTGTGGGACTGAGGCAGCTGTGGTCCCCGAACTCGGAAGGAAAGACACAATCATCAAGCCCCTGTTAGTTGAAGTAAGTAAGCCTGCCCATTTGATGGGTCACCATGAATCGAGAAAAACAATGGTGAATCCAGTTGGGGTTCCAACTTTTAGGTAAGAAGGGCTAAAGCCTACACGGTTATGGGATATTTCACAATATGATTCTCCGCGCCCCCCCCCGACTTAACTTTGTAAATTTCCCCTCACTCTCTCGGATCTATCAACCTGTCTCCTTAATATCACATCTAGTTAGAGAATTTGTTTATACATTTGAAAATCAGCTCCAATTCTTCTCTTCACCATCAAGAAACCTGCAGTTCCCCTGTCAACACACCTGTCCTGAAAGTCAGTCCGTTCTCTCTTCTAACTTTTCTTTCTTTCCACCTAAAGCCTGAAGGACTGGAGAAGGAAGCAACATTCAACTCCCTGCTTTGTCCAGCAGGTAAGACTCACCCATCGTCATTAAAAGGAAACGTTCTGGAAACCTCAGAATCCCATTCATATATGTTGAAGATATTTTTTTAAAGCTGGAACATTAGAAGAAGGATAACTTTTCAGAAGAAGTTTAGGTGCAAGGCATAGCTCTGGCTTCTGGGTCTTGAAGGCCTTCAGGGAGATATATTTTCCAACAGAAAGAATTTTCATTACAGCTGATTTGTTTCTATCTCTAGGTGACAAGGCGTCTGAACAATTATCTCTGAAGCTGCCACCGAATGTGGTAGAAGAATCTGCCCACGCCTCTGTCTCAGTATTGGGTGAGTCTCCAGTCCTCACGGACTACTGTACTATCCTGATAATGTCTACTATTGTTTTCCCATAAATACTTTCTCAGAATAACAACTATAATTTTAACTTCTTTCTTCTCTTCTTCTTTGGACTTGTTTACTGCTTCCAGTCATACCTCTGTCCCTGGAAGACTCACCCTTCCTAAAAGTCCTCATTTCTTTACCTCAGCTAATTTTTCATTTCTTCTTAATGATTCTGACAAGTTATCATCTATAAACTTTATGACTTGCCATCTCTCCCATTTCCTAGGAGATATTTTAGGCTCTGCCATGCGAAATACACAAAATCTCCTCCAAATGCCCTATGGCTGTGGAGAACAGAATATGGTCCTCTTTGCTCCTAACATCTATGTTCTGGATTATCTAAATGAAACACAGCAGCTGACTGAAGAAATCAAATCCAAGGCCATTCTCTACCTCAACATGGGTGAGTGACTGAATAAGTGAGTGAAAAATTCACAGTGTTCTTTTAATAATAGGTTCAATTCCATAATAGGCTTGAGTTACTTATCAATTCTCTGTTACATCAATTCATCATACTATGATGGTTACAATAATAAGAATACCATGACAGTTCATTTCAATGGAAACTATCCAGTGTCCAACCTCTGATAAAATGTTTAGCACTCAGAACCTTCTAACATATTATAGCAAAATTAGGAAATAGGACAAGATACCAAGGCATTTTAGTAATTTCTCTGGCCACAGAATGTACGATCTGCCATGTTGCTTCCTTAACCTTCCATTCCAGGTTACCAGAGGCAGCTGAACTACAAACACTCTGACGGTTCCTACAGCACCTTTGGGGAGAAGCATGGCCACAGTAAGGGCAATACCTGGTAAGGGAGAGACAGCTTTTTTGAGTTCCTATTTTTGTGTCAACTCCTTTACATATATTATCAAAATGATATTCCTGGTAACCCTACCAGATACGTATTACTAAACCTATAGTTGGTTATCCTAGATCAATACACCGAGACTAGCAAGGTAACAGGCAAAAAAGTGAGATTCCAATACATGTATGTTGACTTGTCCCCAAAACATCCTGCTAATAAGACAGCAAGGAATTCTTTCTGAAATAGCGAATTTTTTTCTAAAATAGCTCAAATGATTGTGAGTTTTTTCATGAGATAGCTAATGAACATATCATATAACTTCTAGATAAACCATGTTAACCTCAGCTTATATTATGCTTTTTAGATCATATTCATCTTGACTGAGAATAAATTCACTAATAGGGGGAAAGGAATGAGAAGGACGCAGTGAAATGAAACACTGGTTTGAAATCCCTAAGGCAAAGTAGTATTAGGAGTTCTTGCATGTAAGAGCTGTACACGAGAAGATTCTGCTACCTATAGAAGAAAATCAGTAAAGAAAGATTTAAAGCCTCACTCAAAAAAATCGGAAAAAAATAAGTAACATCAGAAGTACAGTTGACCCTTGAAAAACACGGGGCTTAGGAGTGCCGACCTCCCCCGGTAGAAAATCCACATGTCACTTTACAGCAGACCCTTTGTATCCCCTGTTGTGTATCCACGGATTCAACCAACTGGGGGTCACGTAATGTTGTAGTACATATTTAGTTAAAAAAAGAGAAGAAAAGAAAAAGAAAAAGAAAAAGAGAAGGAAAAAAAAATCCATGTGTAAGTGGACCCATGCAGTTCAGACCATGTTGTTCAACGGTCAACTGTACTAGATCTAACAGATTCGTCAAGTAAAGGTGACGAGAGCTCTAAGGACATAAGAATTCCCGTCAGAAGACTCACATCAATAGAAGAAGTGTCCTATGCAGCCTGTGGCTGTGAATTGGTTATAAAACCATTGTAACAACGTGAATATCGTCATCCCTTAGGCTCACAGCCTTTGTACTGAAGACTTTCGCCCAGGCTCGAGCCTACATCTTCGTTGATGAAGCACATATTACTGAAGCCCTCACCTGGCTCTCCCAAAAGCAGAGGGATGATGGCTGTTTCAGGAGCTCTGGGTCACTGCTCAACAATGCCATTAAGGTGAAGTGTTCCTGGAGCTAGTTTTGATTTGTCCATTATGATGTCTACAAGGATGAGGAGAGGAAGTAATAACATAAGAATTCCTTAAGGAAGGTATCAGAAAAAGAAAATGTGGAGAGGAGGGTATAGCTGAAGCAGTAGAGCGTATGCTTAGCATGCAGGAACAAGGTCCTGGGTTCAATCCCCAGTACATCCTCTGAAAATAAATAAATTAACAAACCTGATTACCTCCGCCTGCCAAAAAACAATTTTTTTAAAGAAAAATAAAACCCAAATAGCACCAAGAAAGTGGGGATGGAATTTAGGGTGACTGTGATATTTTGCCCCAGGGGATGAGTATGGGTAAGGACATATTCCATACCAGCAGAATACAAGGAGATGATTAAAAGCATTCTCGGAAGGGAGATTACTCAAATCTCCATCTCTCTCTCATACTTACAGGGTGGAGTGGACGATGAAGTGACCCTCTCTGTCTACATCACCATCGCCCTTCTGGAGATTCCTCTCCCTGTCACTGTACGTGCCCTTGCTGAAGAGTAGTTCTGGATGCAATGAGACTGCTGACCTGCTGTCTGAAACACTACCCCACTAACAGCCAAGTGTCAGTTGTCCCTCTGTGCAATGCCAGTGCCTCCCACATCAGCAGAGAATTCGGTCAATCCATTAAGAAAGATTTACACTTTCCCAGTGATGCCCTCCCCCGGCTATTTCTCGGCCAGGAGCCTTACCACCACTGCACACACACAAAGTGAATGCTAAAGATATATTCCTGCCTTATGAATGTGAGGGCAACAGATTTAAGAAATACTATTCCAGAAGAGTGTGGCTAGAGGGACAAATGCATGTGGAAAACGTCTTTACCTGTGTGCTGTGCTCTGTGAGTCGACCTGGGAGCACCAGCCTCCCTGTCACACAGCCCAACCCCCCCTGCTCTCCCTTCACAGCACGTCGTTGTCCGCAATGCCCTGTTCTGCCTGGAGTCAGCCTGGAAGTCAGCCAAGGAAGGAGCCCACGGCAGCCACGTCTACATCAAGGCACTGCTGGCCTATGCATTTGCCCGGGCGGGTGACCAGGAAAAGCGGAGAGAAGTTCTCAAGTCACTTCACGAGGAGGCTGTGAATGTGAAGGAGGGTAAGCACACCCCAGATCCTTCTCCCATCCCACCTTCTCTGCTGCAAGCACTCCACTGCAGGAATCCTCACGAGACCTCTCAGCATCCTTTCCCCTCTCTTCTTTTGTCTGTAACATTATAGAATCTAAGATTTGGAACTCAAGTCACAAGTCCAAGGTGAGAGGCGGTACACTGTAATAGGGAGACGCTCGGCCTCTGAAGGCTGGCTCCAAAACACAGTCCCCACGTGACCTCGGCCAAGTCCCTTCACTTGTCTGTTTCAGCTTCTTCATCAGTAAAATGGGAATAATAACAGCATTTATCTCAAAGTAAATAGTATTTACCTCACAGGATTAAATGAGTTAATACATGGAAAGCACTTAACAGAGAATACGGCACGGAGCATGTGCTATAAAAGTATTAGCTGTTAAGATTAAGATATCAGTTCTTACTATATACCCAACCCTTATATCATATTATCTTAAACATAAGAAAAGATTGAAGAAAGTAACCCCATGAATAAATTCTCGTATTTTATGCTCATTTCGCAAGACTGGTGATGTTGACAGATCTTTTCATTATGTACACAGCACTTCTACGGATACAGTGGTCTATATGAGGGGTTGAAGAAACAGAAAAGAAAACGCAAATAATAATAAGATAGCCAATAAAACATATTCCCCCTTGACAGTGTCATTCATTGTTTATTCTTAAAAATGTTGGGAAATATCTCAGGCATACAAAAAGGCACGGAGAATAATTAGCAAGCACCTTCAACACCTCCCTTCCAGCTTAAGAAAAAAATATCACCAGTGCTGGAAAAATTCCCACCCACAAGGGAACTCATTGTCCTGAATCTGTCATTACAACCTCCATGGATTTCTGTATCTTTTTACTACAAATGGATCCCTAAATCATATTCAGAATGTTTACACTTTTCATCTTCAGATCAGAAGCCTCATCCTTCTGAGGATTTCTGCTTGTTTCCTTGTCTGTTTGCTTTTCGGTTTTTTTTTTAAGTTCAGCCTCAGGCTGGTAAGAGTCCCATGCATGGGTACCTGTAGCTCCCGCTCATTAGCTGTCAGTCATACCTGCTGCGGAACGCGTTACAGCACGTAAAAGGGTCGCAGCTTATATCGGGAGTCTCTCCTCATGGGTATTTTCTTGTTTCTTATTTGGTGCTGCTGCAAACCATGCTGCAGTGACTGTTCATGTAAATATTCACATACGTGTCTCCTTGCGGTGTGTGTGAGTTTCTCTAACTCGCACTTAGACAAGCGTAACTGCTGACGGGTGGACCCAGCGCGTCTCCCGCTTTGCCAGACTGCTCTCCAAAGGGTCGTTCCCCTCCCACAGCAGCGTTAATCGGTCCCCGAGATTTCACAGCCTGTCAGCCTTTGATATTTTGATGATGATTGTATTTTTTTTTTAGTGATCTAATGAGTGTAAACTGCATGATCCCATGTGATCTGTAATCCTCATAAGCAACCTCAAAGGACAGGCTTTCTAGACAATTTAACAGACCCTGGAAAAGGCCTGGATGACATCACAAATCGGGAATTAACCACGGCCAGTCAGACAACTTGCTCTGCTCTTTCTCTCATCCGCCAACACAACATCCTTTTGAAAACTTAGGCCTGACTCGAGCAGCATCACTCACCCCAGCCCAGCTGAAACAAAGCACGTTCAGCTTTCCACAGAAGGCAGAGCAGCGCGGAAAGGTTTGAGATGATAATTAGAAAAAGGCAACCCTCCCCTCAGCTCCGGCTGGCATACTTTCCCCTGAAATTAAATATGAGTGTGTAGTCATTTTCATTGTTTCCTCCCCTCCAGATAATTCCACCCACTGGACACGACCTCAGAGGCCCGGAGTGTCCCGGGGGCACTTTCACCGGCCCCGGGCCCCCTCTGCCGAGGTGGAGATGACGGCCTACGTGCTGCTGGCTCACCTGACGGCCCAGCCCGCCCCGACCCAGGAGGACCTGGCCTCTGCCACGCGCATCGTGAGGTGGATCACAAAGCAGCAGAACTCCCAGGGCGGCTTCTCCTCCACCCAGGTCTGCAGTTAACCAGAACCTTCTGCTTCACCTTCAGGTAGCAAAAGGTTTGAACAGGATACAAACACATGTGAAAAGGAAAAATGAAGATGAGAATAACTTGAAATGAGGACAATGCTATCAGTGTTCGAGGATGGTGAGAAATGAGGAAAAATGAAAGTCAAAGAGGGCTGAAAAGAAAATGCCTTGAATTCTGCTGCCGCCCGCATGTTATTATCATGGGCTCCTGTTTCCAGTAACCACTTTGCACCCCTAAAGCAATAGTGGGACACCACTAACCCTACACACAATGGCAGAATGAATTTAAAAATCCAACATTTTCTGGAAGTTCTAAGAGACCTTTCAGATTGTTCCCAGAAACACTATTCAAACCCAATAATCTCTCCCTGCAAATCTGTCCATTTCTAGGCACGTGTTTACTGGCTTCTTTTAAAGCTGACACATTTCATGCTTCCTCTACCAGCCTCTTAATATATAAACATTTGTTCGTCAGGAGCGTAAAGAACTATCTTTCTTCATCCAACTTCCTGAGCCTAACAACTATATAGTCTCACATCTAAAAAAATCCTCCAATATAGACAGAGCGGGAAGTTTCACCTCCAGAGAATTTAGAGGTTAGCATATGCATCCTAAAAGAGAATATGGCAACATGGAATCCCATCCTTTTTCCATTGTATTGAATCTCTTATTTTTCCATAGGAAGAGAGAAAATAATCATTTTGTTAAAACAGTCGTCATTTGCTTCTGAGAAAACTATCATTTAAAGGATGTCAGGTTCAGTGTTGATGAGAATGGAGAATGTGACATGCCAGGGAGAGATCCAAGCTTCCAATAAAAAAGAGACAGCCAAATAAAAATGTCAATAGGTCAAGAATATAATCATAATTACTCATCCTGCATTTCTCTGGAGAAACTGAAGCATGACCTTGATCATGGCTGCAAAGGATCCCGGGTTCTCTCAGGACTCTGACCTCAGCAGCAGAGCAGAGTTTAGTCTGGAGGGAGAGCCAGACTGAACTTTGGTTGGTTGGTGCCAGGTATGACCACAGTTGTCAAGAAAGACATCTTAGGCAAACAACTAGGGCTAAAAACTAATTCCCATTCATACATGTTCTCCACACTACATATCCCACATATATTTATAGAGCGAAAAGGATTGATTTTTCTGAGAAATAAAATCAATTTCTAGGGCACATAGTCCTTGACAGATAAGTGAAGGTTATGGTTCCGTCACCTAGGTAAGGATTATTAACAGTCTCGATATTAGAACTCCAGTACTTCCAAAGTCAGGGCAAAAGGAAACAGAAAATCAAAACCCCTTCTGTGGCAGCCAACATGGGCCTTTGGGTCGTCAAAGGGTCACCATGCCTAGGTGGGCCCTCACCCGTCTCTTCCAGGACACGGTGGTGGCCCTCCACGCCTTGTCCAGATACGGGGCAGCCACTTTCGCCAGGACTGGGAAGGCCGTACAGGTGACCATCCAGTCTTCGGGGACATTTTCCACAGAATTCCAAGTGAACAACAGCAACCTCCTGTTACTACAGCAGACTTCACTGCCAGAGGTGCCTGGAGAGTACAATGTGACGGCAACAGGACAAGGGTGTGTTTACCTCCAGGTGAGAGTCTGGGGCGGATGGGACAGGGGGCCTGGAGTAACCATCCTCACTGAAAAGGCCTAACTTGGCCTAACTGATTTGCTGGGACAAATCAGAAAGAGTTGAGGAAGTTGGGAGGAGTCCTGGAGAAGGGTTTTCCCCCTTCTAAACTCAGATTTTTGCCTTTGATGTTCCACAGACATCTTTGAAATACAATATTCTCCTGAAAAAGGAAGAGTTCCCATTTGCTCTGGAGGTGCAGACTCTGCCCCAAACTTGTGATGGACCCAAAGCCCACACGAGCTTCCAGATCTCACTGAATGTCAGGTAAGTCCTCTGACCGTATCGTTGAATTCTGGGTATAACGACCAGTCTGCTTACTGGAAGGCCTCAGTAAGCAGAGCAGCGTGACAGGAAATATTTGTTCTATATTTCCTGAAAAAGCAATGTGTTCTCATGTCGACACAGAACCTCTCAGTGGTGGGGTTTACAGTGTACAGCCCCTGACTCCAGGATCTATTACTGTCTGACCTCACTATTTACAGGTTATTCATACCCCTCAGCAATAATTAAATAAAGAATATTATGCCTTGCCTGAATTCCTGATTTTATTCTAATGTAGTGATTCATCCTGATTTCCTTCTATTGTAATGAAATTCTATATTATTTTTGCTCTATTTGGGACAGAGATGGAGACTTCTTGAAAAGTGTGAACAGAAGGAAGTAGTGACTCCCTAGTACTGGCAATAAATAAATCTCAGATTATATATGAAATAATCAAGTTGGGGAAAAACACATACATAGGCAGCAATACTCAAACAGCTACAGGGCTTCTTGTATCTGCCCGCGAGAATATGATAACCTGGAAGGCGGTACTCTTCAGGGAAAAAGAGAAAGTACACGTAACAAGTGACTGGGACCGACTTAGCGGTCTCAAGCCCAGGTGTGCTTCACATATAGAGCTTTCTTGAAACACAGATCCTCCGAGTTCACACACATGAAATTCTGACTTATCAGGTCCAAAGGAGGACCTGGTCTCTGTGGCTTCAACAGGCTCGCCTGAAGATTCTAATTCACAGCCAGTTTTCTGAGCTACTCGAGTAAGAAATTTAGGAAGACGTCCATGTCCCTTTCAGGGCTCTTGAGTGCTTATATTGGACACAGAAAAAGAGAACAATTAATAACACAAAAATTCCTTCTTTCTTTCTTCTCTGCATCTCTAGTTACACTGGAAGCCGTCCTGCCTCCAACATGGCAATTGCTGATGTGAAGATGGTATCTGGTTTTATTCCCCTGAAACCAACAGTGAAAATGGTACGTTTCTTATAAGCCCAGGAGACCCTATTTTAATGTGTTATGTATCTCTAGACTGACAATATTAATATGAGAACACCATTAAATCAACCTCTATCAAAGACTTATTACTTTCTCCAAACTCAGAAATATAATTTAGTATGTTTGCATGGGGGCTTGTTGGTTGGTTGGTTTTCTCATTAAATTTTGTTTTAATGGGTCTCAAAATTCTGTGTTGGAGTTTCAGTCATGTTTTCGTTAAGATACTCATTAAAAAATACTAATTTTAAAAACTAACAACTCAAAACTGCCACATACGGAGACATGTATGATCCAGAAAACATGTTCCTTTCCCTCGGGTTTTATGATGCATTGTTACCGCTCACCAACCTTTCACTACCAAACTGCGGTGGTTGCTTCAGATGGTTTTGAGACTGTCCTTCCACCACTGAGGGACCTGGGGTGGCAGGTATTAGGGATCATGTTCATTCAGCCTTCTGAGCTTTCTGGGCAGATCTGGTGACCTCGCCAGCTCCACCTGCTTCTTGTTCATGGCTTTGGTGACACCCACAGCAATCGTCTGGCTCATGTCATAAATCGCACTCTGCCAGGAGCCATGTGTACTACGGAAAAGCTGGCAGCAGGCTCCTGCTTTAATGGCGCTTAGATACTTCAGAAGATAAAGCATATGCACATGAATCAGTGCAAAAAAATATGAAAAAGATTGATTGACATAAACTATAAATATTAAGAAGTACAGAGAAAACTGAAATTGCTATATATTTTGAGAAAGCAAAAAAAGTAAAAAACAAAAACAAAAACAAAAACCTCCTTCATGAAGGAACGGAAGATGAATTGAACCTTGAAATATGGGTAATTTCCAAGTTTCGGATATTTAGTTCCCTTTCCTTCAAATAAATCTCCTTTACACGTGGGTCCTGTGTCATAACTAATACTAAACCTTGCATCCCAATTACCTTTCATTTCTAATTTTGCCACATTATTGTCTTTGCTTATAAAAAGCATTTGAAGAAATGTTACCCTCAGGCTTAATAAACATTCTTCTTTCCTCTGGTTTCCCCCAGGGTTTTCATCTGTTTATTAACATTTATGATGTCTTAATTTTCTTCAGCTTGAAAGATCTAACCACGTGAGCAGGACAGAAGTCAGCAACAACCATGTCTTGATTTACCTGGATAAGGTGAGAGCCCTGCCGTTCTGGTTGCAAAAAAATGTAGACAGTGATGCCTCTACAGAAGCTACCTGGGAAGTGAATGAAGGCATTTTGGAGACATCACTTCCATGCTAAAAATCTGGGAATTGTAATATTAGTTCCAGTGAATATTCGCCTCTTCTTCTCTATTTACTTTTCATCTGGGACTATGGGAAGAAATGGCTTGTTATAAATATTGGAATATGAGTATTTCTAGGACTCCATAAGCAAGAAGTTCCCCACAAAATGTGCTTACTATGTGCGTAAGTTATTTTGAAGATAGTAATATAAGAAAGTAACCATTGGGATTAGTCAATTATTATTTCAACATTACATCAATGAGACAAAAGGGGACCTTACTATCAATCTCATCAAGGACTTTGGCGTAAAATAACAAGATCAGTCCACCAATAAACCAATGTGATTTCACAGCTGTGTGTTGTTGCATAGTTTATTCATTACTATACTGATGAATATTATAGTTTGCAAATTTTGTAAAACAAGGCGGCAGTGATCAACTGTTGATATTCCTTTTTGAGTCAACATAAATATTTCTATAAGACAGAGAAGTAAAACTGTACCAAATCTCCAATATTTAAAAATGAACATAATTATTTAAACAATAAAAAGCATACATCATTCGCCCCCTGTGAACAGAGCCCTGTGCTCACATTGATGGGAGTATATGAATAGTTTTAGTTATTTAAGAAACAATTTGGGGAAGTTTCCATCTGCTCTGAGAGCTTTTGGCCCAATTTAAGGCTCCTGTTAGTTGACAAAAAGTTTTTCCCAAGATAGATGAGTACTTATACTCATTCAAAGAAGAGAGAAGAAACGTCCCTGGAGGGTCATTTAACTGCCTTTTGCTTTCTAGGTGACAAATCAGACCGTGAGCTTGTCCTTCACGGTTCTGCAAGACGTCCCAGTAAGAGATCTGAAACCAGCCATAGTGAAAGTCTATGATTACTACGAGACAGGTGAGTGAGAGCAACTTTCACACAGAAATTAAATTCCTGATCACAGAAATTTAGATTTGAGAAATGTGTTCGGGCAATTCATTACTCTGATTGCTCTTATCACTTCATTTTGTGTCCATCAAAGTCTGAGTCTCCTGTCTTTATCTTCTGTACACACATTGTAAAAATAACCTATAGGATAAATATACCAACTACTAATACAAAGCACCTTTTCTTCAGATAAAATCAACTGTAGGACAATATGAAATTTAAGCAAGCATAACATCTGAACTGCTACCCTTCAGGAGTTTAGGGTAAAGCAAAGCATAACATACAGTATCTGAAAAGTTAATAACATAAGGCAGAAAGCAATACATCAAATGAATGATGCTCATACAACACAACTCCTCCCACAATAAAGATTCTTCCACTGACCTGTATCCCGTAGATGTTTGCTTTCCCTCTCACTTGACCTGACAATTTTTGTTTTTATTCAGATGAGTTTGCAGTTGCTGAGTACAACGCTCCTTGCAGCAAAGGTAAGCAAAGCAATTCACACTCCTTCCAAATGGAGTCAGAACCCCTTTGGCTTGTCCCCCAAATCCCCTGCATAAAATTCTGGCTAAATATTTTTCTCAGACTTCATACTGCTCACAGTGCAAGTTATTACAGAAAAAATGCACTTATTGGGAAAGGGCCACTGATGGTCAAACTTCAGACAGCTCATAAAATTGCATTTTGGATAATTTTAAGTAACGGATCTCATTTCCCACGTATATACTAGTTGGATTTCCTCAGGCACTATGCTACCTGGATCCAAGAGAAGGAATATTCACTGCTCAGGAAACCCAAGTACATCTTAATTTTCTCTTCTTTCCACTATCACAGATCCTGGAAATGCTTAAAGACCACATCAATGAAAACTGCTTTGCTAGAGTCCCTGTTCCACCAACTCAGGTCCCCATGGAACAAAAGAGTCTTTGAATCTCTGCAGGCTTGATGAATAAACCTTTGTTTCTGGTCAGCTCTATCACTGTTTCCTCATTTATTCCATAAACATTTATTACACTTCCACATGAGTCCCAGTAGAATGCTAAGGAAAAAATTCATAGCGATCAAGAGCTGAGGGGCTTTGGGCTTCAGAAATTGAAAAACGTTACAGAGATGCTGGTCTGAGCAGGCTTCACATAGGGGTTACAGGGAAAATAAGAATGTATTGGATTATGTACTAGGAGCGTGTAAACTTGTTTGGTAACAGGTATATTCTAAGAAAAAGCCAAAGAGTGCATTTAGGAGAAAATAAATGGCTGACTTGATAAGGAAAGACTTTCCACTTCAAAGGGAAGTAATGAGATAGACAGTTGGGCATGCCACATTGGGAGGCAGCATAATTAACAGGGACTTGATTTGAATTGGAAGTTATGAGTCCTCAGAACCAAATCTGCCATTGACTGATACGAGTGATCAATCAGTTAACCTTGGGTTTCAGATTCAGTAAAGGATGGCAGATTGAAAATACTGAAGAGGTGACACAAGTCGCAGTGAGTTTTTCTAGAAGAAAGGATATATAGTATTCAAAGCACAAATACACTGGAGTATCTTTTTTTCTGAAACTCTGAGCCAGAACTAAAGGATGGATATAAACTCAAGGAGGTATTCGGATGCATTAAGTATTAAAATTATCCATTACATAGATGGAGGGGCAGAAGCTTTGGGAGTCTGAAGAGAAGATTCCTGGGGAAGTCCCAGGAGTTCTAGTCTTCATTTGATTTAGTCTGACAGAAGCCTGGGTGCTGCAAACTAAGAATTCCAAAGGACAGTGAAGTTCAAGCATCCTTAGCTCTGTCTCCAGGATAGACAAAAATAAAAGGTAAAAGTTATCACCTTCATACTAGGTTCTACTCTAAGCACTTCACAGGTATTAATATATCAACCCTACAAAATAGGGACAATGATAACAAATGAAGAAACTGAGGCACACAGTGGTGTAACCTGCCCAAAGTTACTCAGCCAATAAACGGCTGAACCAGAATTCAGTACCAAGAAGTCTGGTTTCCAAGTCCACGTTCATAACCACAAACCACGCTGTGACAGGAAAAGTACGTGGAGACATGACAGTGAAGGAGATAGAAATGTTCAGGGGTCAGTTCATATGGTGTTTTATATTTTATTTGTATTCTATTTTTTAAAATAATAAGGTGCTGTGTGCTTGCATGTCCTCATATGTGCCTCTCCGCTGACCTCATCTTTCCCCACCTTGAATCAGTTGGTCAGAGGCGTCCATTTGCCTCAGGGAAATTGAGAGGTTATGGCAGGAATTCAAAGAGAAAGAAATAGAATACTTGACCTACCTTGCCAAAATAAATGACTTCTAAATTTATTTTGACTCCCCTGATAAATCACAATTCTGGCAGATTAGAATATAACAATTTACCCCATGAAAGAGGTCACAAGAATTCAGAATATGTTAGGAAACAGCTAAACAACAGCAAAACATGTGACTGGAAACAGAACGAGGAAGTACTCTGTATATCAACATAGAAATATCCCCGGGATTACATTGTTCAGAGAAAACAGTAGAGCAAAGAACAGGATACATATTACAGACTCTTTTATATAATAAGGGGGTTGGGGAGGAAATAATATGCCTGTATTTTTTGCTCTTACATAAAATAATACTGGAAGGAGACCCTTTAGAAAAAAAAAAAACAGCTATTAAAGTGTTTACCTACCTAGAGGAACAGGGAAAAGTAACTGGAAGTTTTCAAGGATGGGAAGGAGACCATTTAGCGAATACTATTTAAAATTATTTGACTATTGAACCATATGAACATATTTACTATTCTGAGGATTAAACTAAAATCCAATGAATAAGAAGCTTAAGACTAAGAAGAAATACTGAACTCAGTATCTGGCAATCTGTACAAGGAGAAAGAATATACTTACTCTATCAAGTAGCATTAAAGGTATCTTACCTCATAATCATCATTTGATCCTAAAGCCCGAATACTCTTTATATCTCGTTTTATGAAATGCATTTTCCTGCTTCTGCATCCCTTTTTCCTCCTCTTTTTTGATTTCTTCTCCTCCTTTCCCCAAATGTTTCTCTCTTTCTCCTCAGCCTTTGTCTGCTAAAGAAGACAAGAAATACACTCTTTAAAATCTGATGGCACGTGTTCACCCTGATCCATTAAATATTCTTTCTTTCCATTAAATATTCTTACATCAAAAACCTAACACCTTTATTCCAGGAGGTAATGGTAGACTTTCAATTATTCACATTAAGTAAGTAACAATAATAATATTAATCGCCAATATACTAAGACTTGGAGAGGCTAAGACATTTTCCCAAGGCCTAACAGTCTTGTTATGAAGCCTGTAATTTATTTTAAATCATTTAGCATGGACAGCACAGCACTGTCAGGCATGTTTATTAGAAGTTAGTACTCTGGAATGGGGCCTGTGCATCAGGATGTTAAATGCTTCTCGGGTGCGTCTAAGGCACAGCCAAGGTAGCAAGCGCTGCTTCAAGCCCGTTCTCAAAGAGTGATCTCCAGACAAGCAGCGTCAGCATCACCAGGGAATTTGACCAAAATGCTCATCTTAGGGCCCCACCCCAGGCTTACTGAGTCAGCAACTCCGTTTGTAGCACTCAGTGGTCCGTTTTAACCAGTCCTTCAGGTAATCCTCATGTACCCTAAGAGAAGCAACAGCTATCCTTCCTTCAGGGCAGAGAGTCTCAATCCTACTTGAACATTAGAATCACCTCATTAGAAGAAGTTTTTTGTCTATTTGCTTGTTTTGCTTTGTTTTGTTTTGTTTTACTAATGCCATGGCCCCATGCCAAAATATTCAGATTTAATTGGTTTAATTGGCCTGGAATGGGGTCTAGGCAGCAGTATTTTTTTTTAGGTTGATTCTAATATACAAACAAGGATGAGAACAACTGTTTTATGGGCAGTGCCTAACCTAATCAGCAAGTCATGTTCCAGATATTTCAGCTTCCAAGCCAGCAGGTCTCACTCCTACACAAAAGGATCATCTACAGAGCTTTAAAAATATACTTATGCCTGGGCGCCAACAGCAGAGTCTTGATTTAATAGGTTTGGGGTGGGGAATGTACATAGCTAGCCAAAACTCTACAGTGAGTGTTCCTTTCACCAGAAGTTGAAAACAACTAATCTAATTACAGGTTGTGCTACTAAGAGCATTTCAATCATCTTTATTTCCCATCAATAACATAGGTTTTGCTTATTATCATAATAAATGTACAATGGGTTTTCATTAGTGAAATTAGTGGCTTTTATTCAGCCTAATGTTTGGAAATGAGTTTCCATTAGTGAAATAAGTGGTAATCCAGAAATGTCAATAGGCTAAAATATGCCAAAGCAGTGACTTTTCAGAGTTTGGTTCCTGGACTATTAGCAGTACAGTGTTAAACATTCAAATTATAGACTCTTTCCTAGAGTTTCTGACTTAGAAACTGCAGGGTTGTGTCCCTGCAGTTCATATTTTAACAAATCTTCCAGCTGATTCTGATGCACACTGAACTTTGAAAACTAAATGACTAGAAATTTATGAACTATTACCAAAAATAAACTATTAATGTAACTGGAACAGAGTGAGGCCAGTTCACAACGTTTGACACATTTGAGGAAGAATGTAATTACTTAAATTATGAGTTAAGAAAAGGAAATGTGTAATCTTCCATAAAAAAAAAAATCTGGAAGCTGAGGAGGCTTGTAACCTTGTCTTCGTGCCTGAAAATTCTAAAACTGAAAAATAGAATAATTGAAATTAAGAATTCAAAGGACAGACTTAACAGTATATTAAACATAGACAAGTAGAGAATAAACTCAGAAGATAAATCAGAAGAAACTATTCAAAGTCATGGAGGACAAAAGGATAAAAAATACAGGAGTAAAGGTGTGAGTCATAGAGATACCGTGAGAAAGATCAACATATATGTGATTACAGCCCCAGAAAAAGAGTGGAGAGGAAATGGTATAAACACTACTGAAGTGATAATGACTGAGAACTTTCCAAAACTAATGAAAGACATCATGGCGCAAACTCAAGAAGTGCTAAAACTCAAACATGATCAGTAGAAACAAAGCCATATCTAAGCAAGCACAGACAGTTCAAAATAAGATGAAGCCAAAGAGATCCACACCAAGACACGTACCAATTAAAACGCCAGAAGTTAAAAGATAAAGAGAGACTCTTGAAAGCAGCAAGATAAAAAAAACAACTGGCTATGTACAAGGGAACCCCCATAAGACTAGCTGATTTTTCAGCAGAAAATTTATGGGCCAAAAGGGAATGGCACCATATATCCAAAGTACTGAAAGGAACAAACTTAAACCAAGAATACTCTACCCGGAAAGGTTAGCATTCATAACTGAAGAAGAGAGAAAGAGTTTAACAGACGAGGAAAGTCTAAAAGAGTTCAGCACCACTGAACCAGCTTTACAAGAAATGTTAAAGGGACTTCTCTCAGCGGAAAAGAAAAGGCCACGATTAGAAGTGCGAAAATTATCAAAGTAAAAATTTCACTGTTAAAGGCAAACATACAGTAAGGGTAGTAGATCAACCACTTATAAAGCTAGTAGGAAGTTTAAAAAACAAAAGTAGTAAAATCATCTATATCCACAATAAGTAGTTTTAAAATACACAAACAAGAAAATGTAACATACTAATGTCAAAAGCATCCAATATGGAAGGGGAGGAAAAATTGGTAATTATGTGATGTCATAATGGTGTTAGCTAATGCTATGGTCATAATCATTCTGCAATATATAAGTGTATCAAATCAACATATTGTGCATCTTAAACATATAATGTTGTATGCCAATTATATCTCAACAAAGCTGGAGGAAAAACAAATGAGAGACAATCTACAAAATAACTGACCTATAACCTTTTAAAAGCAATTTCACAAAAGATAAAGTGTGAAGAACTGTTTTAAATTGAAGATGAGTGAAAAACCACAATGAAGAAATACAATGTGTGATTTTGGATTAGGCTCTGGTTTGGGCTGGAGGGAGGCAGGAGAGTGACTGAGATTGCCATTAGGTTACTGGAACAATGGGTGAAATCTGAGTACGTAACATATAGTAAATAACAGTGTTGCATCAATGTTAACTTTTCTGAGTTTGTTTTTTTTTTTTTAATATAGCTGTCTGTTCTTGTTCTTAGGAAATACACACTGAAGCACTTAGGGTTAAAGGGGCCTGATCTTTACAACTAACTCTCAAATTGTTCAGGAAAAGCAAATGTACCAAAATGTTAATAATTGATGAATCTAGGTGAAGTGCATTCAAAAGACTTTGAACTATTTTGTAACTCTTCTGTACATTTGAAATTATTAAACAATGTCTTAATACCCAAAAAATCAATGAGTGTAATCTGCCACATAAATAGAATGAAGGGGGGAAATGTGATCATCTCAATAGTTGCAGAAGAAGCATTTAACAAAATCCAATACCCTTTTATGATAAAAACACTCATGAACTAGGAAGAGAAGGAAGTTTCCACAACATAATGAAGGATACATATGGAAAATCCACAGCTAACAATATACTCAATGGTGAAAGACTGAAAGCTTTCCCCTGAAGATCAGGAAAAGAGAAGAATGCACACTTTTGCCACTTCTGGCTACAACTTCTACAACTGAACACTCAGACAAGGAAAAGAAATGAAAGGCATCCCCCTTGGAAAAGAAGAAGTAAAACTACCTCTATTTGTAGATGGCACAATATATAGAAAACCTTAAGAATCCACACCAAAAAAATTAAAAGGCTAGCTCTGATAAACAAACTCAGCAAATCACATGAAACAAAAATAAACACATAAAATCAGTTGTATTTCTATACACTAGCAACAAACAATCTAAGTCAGAAATTGAGAAAATAATTTTATTTACAAAGGCATCAAAAAGGATAAATACTTAGGATTAAGTTTCACCAAGAAGGTGGCGAGACTTGTACACTGAAAACTACAAATGTTACTGGAAGAAATTAAAGATGACCTAAGTAAACAGAAAGATATTCCATGTTCATGGATTGGAAATCCATGAACTTAATACTTAAGTTAATACTGTTAAGGTGATAAAGCAATTTATACAGAGATTTGATACCCTTATCAAAATTTCAACAGTGTTTTGTGAAGAAATAATGTGAAAACTCATCCTAAAATGCACATGCAATTTCTAGGGACCCTGAAGCCAAACCAATCTTGAAAAAGAAGAACAAATGTAAAGGACTCACACTTTCTGATTCAAAACTTAACTACAAAACTACAGTATACAAAACAACATGGTCCTGTCATAAAGATAGATGTACAGATCAATGGCATAGAATTGAAAACACAGAAATAAACCCTCACATCTATTGTCAATTGATTTTTGACAAGGATGCCAGGATCATTTAATGTGGAAAGAACAATCTCTTCAATAAATAGTGTTAAAAAAAAAAACTGGATATCCACATGCAAAGGAATTAAATTAGACCCTGACTTTATGCCATATACAAAAATTAATTTTAAATAGATCAAAGACCTAAATTTAAGAGTTAAAATTGTAAAACTATTACAGGTAAACTTAGGGGCAAATTCATTACCTTGGATTTTGCAATGGCTTCTTAAATAATGATACCAAAAACACAGGCAACAAAAGAAAAAATAAGTTAATTGGACTTCATTAGAATCAGAAACTTGTCCATCAAAATGAGTCAGTTTGCTTAATTTACCTTACAACTCAGGAAAAAACAGTTTAAGAAGACAGTAAAGCCTGGATTTGGCTCCCAGTTTTTTTTTAATCCCTCTGTAATGACTCTAAACTTGTGGACTGTCTGAAAAGATATCCTTCACGTATCTCTTTAAAAATGCAGGGTGGCATGGACATTAGAATTCCCACAGTCAGAAATTTAGCAGAGGAATAAATGGGCCATTATTTTCACTGGACCATGAGCTTGAGTCCTTTTTGATGTAACATAAGATTTTAATTTTCCGATGCTGACACTTTACCGAAGTATTTTATTTTTCAGGTCATTTTTAGAAATAAATTACCTAAATTATCAAATGCAGCTGAAAAATACATGAATTATAACTTTATGGATAATAATAGTCTAAAAATGCTTATTATGTTTTTCACTTTGTGTATTCTTTGTGTATTTAGTTTCTAATTAAAAACTAGTAAAAAGAGTTAATGTCATAACAGTTGAGCTCACATGTGAAGAAGAAAAAACTGGTCACATCTAGTAATTTGGGCTCTCTGCCCTTGAAGGTAGTTAATATTTAACCTGATGAAATGATCCTCAGCAGTCCTGGGACTCAGGCAAAGGACAGCTAAATGTACTCTTGTGTAACTTCTTTGGACTGAGCTCAAATACAAGACGGAACTCGACGGACGCAAAGGGAAGACAGGAGAGTTCATTCAGCCAGATGGTACTTACTACGGGAAATTAACATTTTATAAAACTGGTTCATGGTACCTAACCTCATAATCCCTATTCTGTCTCCTATCTCAAATACTCTTGCTTTCTGCTTCATGTCAACCAGTCGTGCATTCATTCAACAATTATTTATTGAGTAACTACACTTTGCCTGATTAGGAAATAAAACAGACAAAACTCCCCACCTCCAGAGAGCTTATGTTCCAGAGGGAAGAGAAAGACAGAAAGCAGCAAGGCAGTTGAAATGCTTCCCAGCTATGAGAACCGAAGCCGGGGAGGAAGGGAGGGGACGGGTGGGAAGTGGTTACAGCTCTAATTAGGAACCCGGGAAAGAGCTCCACGAGAAGCTGACTGTCACGTGGAAACTTGTAAAAGGTGAAAAAGCCCTGTACATTTTCCTGTCTCTGGTTCGCCCTCTTCCTTGTTCATGAGCTCCTTTCCTTCTTTCCTTTCACCTTTTCTCTCTCTTCCTCTTAACTAGAGAAACTATGTGATGAAATAAGCAATCCAAAGCTGCAGAATCCGTATCACAGTTACAGTGGCTCTCTTCCCACACACAACTCTTACAAAGATAATCTAACAGCTGTATTGTCTAGAGACTGGTCAGTTCCTTCCCTATGTTCACGTCAATAGCAGACCTCCAACTGTTCCCCTTTTCACATCTTGGGAACAGATTATTACTAATACTATTATTGTCATTGTTATTAGGGGTCGGGAAAAGGGAGATGTTCTAACACTTAATGTTGCTCACCTTGTGTGATAAGCATGTTACACGGCTTTCCTCCTGCACCCTCACAGTAACCCTATGAGTGGATACCATTACTAGCCACATTTTAAGGTTGAGAAAGTGAGGCTAAGAGATGGTAAGTAATCCAGAGAAGCCAGGATTTGAACCCTGGCCATCTAGCTCCAGACGTTTCCAATCATCACGCTAGTCCTGCACTTTTCAACGTGCTTCCTAAGGCGTCTTCTCGTGAAATACAACCTTAAGAGTGAAGCAGGGAAAATCCTGTTGTCCCAACATTAGCGCTCAGAAAGCAGCAGCTCAGGGGAGAATCAAAGATGACTGCATGGGAAGCACATGACAGAGACGGTGCTGCGCAGTGGTGGGGGGAGCTTGGGCCCTGGACCCAAGACATCTGAGTTCAGATCTTAGCTCTGCTACCTCATAGCTGTGAAACCTGCCACACGTTACTTAACCTCTGGGAACCTCCATCTGTAAAATAGGGGCAGTAATAGTGCCCACTTTGCGATGTTGTTGGAAGGGTTAACTTAGGGAACACAAGCCTAACATACCATAAAAGCTCAATATATGTTAGCTGTGACGTGCAAAACCAGGACGAGAACTCCATTTGGACTTGTAGTTCAGTGTGGTACTCAGAGCACCATATTTTCCAGCCCTGAGGAGGAGAAGGCTCTGACTTGATAAAGCAATATTTCAGGAAAGGAAAGTTTGCTCTCTTACCAAAATAAAAATAATAAATAATAACAATAAATAAAACACTAGAAGAATTAAAAATCAATAGAACTAATCACCAAAGGATTCATTTTCTATATGTAAATTATGTTTCATTAAACCTGACCAAAAAGGAATATAACAAATTGTATAACTGCTTATTTTTTAATGATCTTTATTTTTATACCTCGTAAATTTTCATGCCTTGCTTTTCCTTTAACTTTCATGATACCACGTTTCTCCCACTGCTCTGGCTACTTCTTCTGGGTCTCCTTAAATGTAGTTGTTTCTCAGAACTCCCTTCTAGACCTCTTCTTGTTCTGTGTACCCTAGGTGGGGGTTTTCATCTATTCCCATAGCAAACATCTTCCAAATATGGTGAAAATTCCAAAAAGGGTGTCTCCAGACACGAAATCTTTCCTGTTCTTTTGCCTCTCATATCTAACTCAACAGTAGGCATCCACATGCATATCATGTCTAAGCCACACTCATACTCACACACACACATGCACACACACACACGCACACACAATTCCCTTGCTGTGCCTCCTATCAGCAAAAAGCATCATCATTCACCCTACTAATCAAAACAGAGACCCTGAACTCACCCTTAACTTCTCTTCCCCCTTTCCATCCTAAACATCCACCAGGCAGCACTGATTCTTTTCTCATAAATATCTCATGAATCCTTCATCTTCTCTCTGTTCCCACCTCCATCTTAGTTCCGGACACGATCACAGCATATCTAGATAACTGCACTAGCCTGGCGTCAGTAAATGCAGATGTTGTGAATCATCCTACGATCACAGGACAGCCCGCCGCAATAAAAAACTTAACTTGCTCCAGAATGGCAACAGTACTGAGGCTGAGAGACTGTTCTAAGTTAAAGGAAGCAACGACCCCTTTCAGGGAATTCTTGCCAAATTCTACACACTGTTTGGAAGCCTTGGGGTGGGGCTTGCTGTGTGCACAGAGCACTCTCAGAAATAAATTCCTGTGGATTTGGGAGTTTCTGAGACCAGGCAGAGTGCAAGGAAAAGGATATCATATTCTCTGATCTGTACTTTCTCTGACACTATGGGGAGCAGCAGATCTGCTCCACCATGTCTTGTTCTCATTATCGTTGCCATCCTGCCTGCAGCTGCCTTGGTCCATGGAAAACCCTGAGTACAACCCCGGGCCCTATTTCATATCGTCCTTTCATTTTTCAGTTTCTCTCTTAGATTTTTTCCATTGCCATTTTCCTCCAAAACTCCACTTATATTATTGAACACCCCTCTCAACTTTAATATTGTATAATTCTATATAGTTATTATTTTCACTTCAAAGTAATCTTAGGTGTGATGTGATTTAGGGAAAACTATCTTTCTTTTAGCCTGTCACTGAGACCTAAAATTCCAATAACATTAAAGACAAAACTATAAACCTCATGGAAGAAAATATAGGCAAAATATTTTCTGACATAAATCTTAGCAATGTTCTCCGAGGGCAGTCTACCCAGGCAATAGATAAAAGCAAAAATAAACAAAATGGGACCTAATTAAACTTACAAGCTTTTGCACAGCAAAGGAAACCATAAGCAAAACAAAAAGACAACTTACAGAATGGGAGAAAATATTTACAAGAAAAGGGCTTAATTTCCAGAATATTTAAATAGCTCATACAACTTAATAACAACAACAACAACTAAAACCCCAAACAACCCAATCCAAAAATGGGCAGAAGACCTAAACAAGAGATTCTCCAATGAAGACATACAAATGGCACATGAAAAATGCTCAATATCACTAATTATCAGGGAAATGCAGATCAAAACTACAATGAGATATCACCTCACACCAGTCAGAATGGACTTCATTACAAAGTCCACAAATGATAAATGCTGAAGAGGGTATGGAGAAAAGGGAACCCTCCTACACTGTTAGTGGGAATATAGTTTGGTGCAGCCATTATGGAAAACAGTATGGAGATTCCTCAAAAAACTAAAAATAAACTTATCATATGATTCAGCAATCCCACTCCTGGGCATATATCCACAGGGAACTCTAATTCAAAAAAATACATGCACTCCAATGTTCATAGCAGCACTATATACAATATCCAAGACATGGAAACAACCTAAATGTCCATTGACAGAGGACTGGATAAAGAAGTTGTGGTATATTTATACAATGGAATACTACTCAGCCATAAAAAGGAATAAAATAGTGCCATTTTCAGCAACATGGATAGACCTGGCAATGGTCATTCTAAGTGAACTAAGCCAGAAAGAAAAGAAAAATACCATATGGTATCACTCATATGTGGAATCTAAAAAAAAAAAAGAGGACACTAATGAACTCATCTATAAAACAGAAATAGACTCACAGACACGGTAAACAATCTACGGTTACCAGGGGCAAGAGGTTGGGAAGGGATAAATTTGGGAGTTTGAGATTTGCAAATGATAACCATTATATATAAAAATAGATTAAAAAATACAGATTTCTTCTGTATAGCACAGAGAACTATATTAAATATCTTATAATTTTAATGAAAAAATATGAAAATGAATATATGTGTGTATATATATATGCATGACTGGGACATTATGCTTACACCAGAAATTGACACAATGTAACTGACTACACTTCAATAAAAAACAAAAGAGAGAGAGAGCCTAATGTCATTGGAGAAGTGAAAAGTATGAGAGCAAGGTTTCCAAAGTGATAAAAAGATGTAGAAGCATAAAAAGAGGTATAAGGGTTAACTTAATTTTTTCAAAGCCAATACTGAGTATTTACCATCTGCGAGGCACTGTTATAAACATTTTGCTTGTGTTAAGGAACTCCATCCTCACAATTACTCTATGAGGCACCTACTATGATTAATGCCATTTTAACTATGAGGAAATAGAGCAGTTAGAAAGTTCAGAAAGAGGTTTAGAAACTTTCCAAAACTCCAAGTGATGGAGAAGACAAGCTCTGAAGCTGGGCTTTCTAGTGACGGAGTCCATGCCCTTAACTACTTCCCTCTGTCACTTAGCTGTGGATGGAGAAGGTCATTTCCTTTTTTGAGATTTCAGGTAACTGTGGGAGGCTGAATGCAGAAAAAGAGATGTGTGCAAAGGAAGGGAAATGTATTTAGAGGCAGAGGAAGCAGAAAAAGCACAAGTGAGGATTTCTGGGAGACCCTCAGGTGAGTTCACATTATGAGACCCGCTGGCATCATCACCGTGTCACAATTGTCCTCTTTTGTGTGAAGCATGTGGGGTTGGTAGACTGTGGCTACTGTGGCTGAAGATTTAAATGTGTCTTTCCCAAAAGTTAAATGACCCTGAGGGAGGGGAAGTGGTAACGCCAACACATTTCTTGCATAGAGCCACTTTATTCAAAGATTATGTTGGTGTATTTTCTTTCTTTCTAGAGTGTAGAAAAAAAAAAAAAAAGAGCCCTACAGGATTCTGAAAGAACTAGTAGACTTCCGAGTGGATAATATCATGGGATCCAAGATTCCTTCTCTGAATGATCACAATAAAAGTGTCAGAGAACCTCCACCCTCAGACTGGCTCTGACCATGCCCCCAGGCACTCTTGTACAGGGCACTCTTATCTCTGTTTCGTGCCCCAATCTCAAGAGAGCTACATCAGCTTGGAGCCCAGATTTGTGGGGCTTCCCCTCAAAATGGACACAATGGAGAATTCCAACTTCATGCAATGAGCTAGAAGCAAAGCATTGCAAGTAAATAACCCAAAACCAGTAGCATTCTATTTGGTACGGAAGAAAGGAGCAGGGAAAATCTGGTCTCTGATTCTTGATGCTCTTATAATTTTGTCTAGTGTCAAAAAAAAAAAAAAAAGGCCTAGGGCAGAAAGAAGCAGCTTTCAATTTTATTCTGTGTTAAGAGAGTTAGTTAGTATAGGAACCATACCACAATAAAGGTGTTTAAAATTTTTTTTAACAAAAAAGAGACCAGATGAATGTTGAAAAGGCAGTGTTTATAGGAGTGATTAAAAGTGAGGTTAGAGACTCAGATCAGTTAGAGATCATTTAAGACTGAGTCAGTCCCCAGTCCCTCCTCTAAAAATAAATAAATAAACTTAATTACCCCCAAAAGAGAATATATATATATTTAAAAGATTGATTTATCAAGGGTATTCAAAGAAGTCTGTTTTATCCTGTAAGTAATAGGAAGGCAATGGGATATTTTAAAAACAGGATAGTAGCAAGATCAGATTTGATTTAGGATGGTAACAAGTGGCAGAAAGGGTCTAGAGTGGCAGAGACGGGTAGCAAGGAGATGATGACAGTAGTTCTTATTTCTCATGAAAAATTGCCTGAGAAATGGGCTGTGAATATATTCTATTTCTTAAAACTGATTCCTTAGTTTTTATCATTTTATTTTAGGGAAAGACAAAATGTTTTGCACCAATATGACAAGTTCTAGACCAAAATGAAAGTCTACAAAGAAATTTTAATACATGGGCCTACTGCAGATAGGTTCAGCTTCCTGTGGGTTTTTTTTTTTTTTTTTTGCAGAGTCCATTAAAAGCCATAATTGACACTAAATAGCAAGTCAGGATCAACAGATTAATTTATGTATCTTAGTTTGAACCAGGACAAGGAATGGGAGACTATACCAAAATAAGGTTAGACACAGACTAACAGGATTTCAAAGGACAAATACTGATACATAAAAGAAACATATATCATACACTAGACCCGTGCCTCAGATCTTGAGCGTTATGGTGAAAGATCTTCTTGGATATATTGCCTTTTTTTTTTTTCTTTTAACGTGCTTTCGCTACACTTGTCCTTCCCTACACCTGACGGCTTAACAGAAGCTCCAAAATGCCCTTTTCATATACAGTAATGAAAGATAGCCACAGGGTGGCAGCAAAGATATAAAATTATGAGTACTGTTGCTTTACTAACTAAAAAACCTTCTTAAAAATCACAAAGTTAGGCAAACGGAAGAGAGCTGAAGAGGAATAAAATAATCATGGATATTTATAATAAGGGGACAAGAAAATAAGGTATCTAGCACAAATTGCATTCTGGGAACAGTGTTTGTGCTTTTGTGTGTGTGTGTGTGTGTGTGTGTGTGTGTCTACTGGAGGGCAGGGGGAGGGGGTTGGTTTTCTTAGAATTAGTATATTCTACATGAAATATTACATTTGTTTTACATAAATGAAATGTGACTTTAAATCCCAGTCCCACTGGACTACAGGAAATTTATCTCAGCTATTCAGGTTGGTGATCCCAGTTGGTGATCTAACACAGGGTCAGGGCATTGCATCCTACGCCACAGCAGTCACCTGTCTGCAGTTCACATGACTGTTTTAGATCCCCACTCTGTGGCCTCCTTGTCATTCATACAGATAGCAATCTTTGACAAAGGACAAGTGACTGGGCCTGGGCCCCAGCCTCCCAGGTGCTCCAGGCAGACCTTCCCTCTAATTCCCGCAAGGAATCTACTGATCTCGCTGCCCAGCCTGGAAGAATTGCTTTGTCTTGGGGGATGTTTTAATCATTTAGTCATTTTAGTTAGAAACCTTAGTCTCTTAATTGGCTTTCTTCCTTCTCAAGTTCTATTTTTCCCCAAATGTTTATTCTAAAACTGAAAGCCAAGAAACCCTTCCCCAAACCTCCCTTGAGTTTCAATTCTTTCTAATTTTCTACATAGACAATCTATAATCTGTGAACAAAGATAGTTTTCTCTCTTCCTTACTAATATGTATACCTTTTATTTCCTTTTCTTGTCTTATTGCATTAGCAAGGACTCTCAGTACAATGTTGAATAGGAATGGTTAGAGGGGATATTCCTGTCTTGTTCCAAATTTTAGAGGAAAGCTTCTAATTTCTTAGCATTAGTATAATGTTAGCTGTAGGGTTTTTGTAAATGTTCTTCAACAAGCTGAGGAAGATCCACTGTATTCCTAGTTTCATGAGAATTTTTATCATAAATGGGGGTTGGAATTTATTAAACGCTTTTTCTGCATGTATTGTTATGATCATATGATTTTTCTTCTTTAGCCTGTTAATGTGATAGATTATGTTAAACAATTTTCAAATGTCGAACTAGCCTTGTATACCCAGAATAAATTTCAATTTTCATGGTACAGAATTACTTCTACACATTGATGGCTATAATTTGCTAACATTTTGTTGAGGACTTTTGCATTTTTGTTCATGAGAAAGTCTGTTGTTTTCCTTCCCTATAATGTCTTGCTCTGGTTTTGGTATTAAAAAGTCTTCCCTCTACTTCTGCTTTCTGGAAGAGATTGTAGAGAACTGGTATCATTTCTTCTTTAAATATTTGGTAGAATTCACCAGTGAAATCATTTGGGCCTGATGTTTTTTGTTTTGAAAGGTTATTAATTATAGACTCAATTTATTTAATAGATACAGACCTTTTTTTTTAGTTTATCAATTTCCTCACATGGAAGTTTTGGTAGCTTACATCTTTCAAAGAATTGGTCCATTTCATCCAAGTTATCACATGTATGGGCATGAAGTTACTTGTAATATTCCTTTACTATCCTTCTAGTTTCCATGTCATCAGTTGTTACATTGCCTCTTTCATTTCTGATATTTTCAAATTTCCTAAGATGGAAGCTTAGATTACTGATTTTATATGTTTCTTCTTTTTTTATATGCATTCAGTGCTATAAATTTCCCTCTAAGCTACTGCTTTTGCCGCATCCCACAAATTTTGATAAGCTGTATTTTCATTTTCACATAGCTCGACATATTTTAAAATTTATCTTAAGATTTCTTATTGGAACTGTGTGCTATTTAGAAGTTATTTAACCTCCAAATATTTGGAGATTTTAGAGCTTTCAGTTTTTGCCTTTTAATTTAATTTCACTGTTATCTGAGAGCATATTTTGTATGATTTCTATTCTTTTAAGTTTAAGATGTGGTTTATGAACAATGATGTTGCTTATCTTGATAAATGTTCCATGTGAGCTTGAGAAGAATGCATATCTTGCTGTTCTTGGATGAAATAGTCTATGAATGTCAATTAGCTGTTGTTTCTTGATGGTGTATATTCTCACTGATTTTCTGCCTGCTGGATCTGTCAATTACTGGCAGATGGATGTTGACATCTCCAACAAATTAGTGGATTTGTCTGTTCTTCCTTGCAGTTCTGTCAGTTTTTCCCTCTACATATTTTGACTCTGTGTTGGGTACATACACATTCAGGATTTTGTTAAGTCTTCTGGAAGAATTGTCCCCTTTGTCATTATGTAATGTCCCTCTTCATCACTGAGTTTTCCTTGCTCTGAAATGTACTTTTTCTGAACTTAATGAAGCTACTTAAGGCTTTTTTAAAAGTTAATGTTAGCATGGCATATCTTTCTCCATCCTTGACTTTTCATCTACCTGTGTCTTCAGACTTAAAGTGAGTTTGTTGTAGACAACATATAGTTGGGTCTTCTTTTTTTTTTTAATCCTCTGTAATAGTATCTGTCTTTTAATTGATGTATTTAGACCATTCACATTTAGGTTGATTTTTTCATATAGTTGGATTAATCTCCACAATATTTTAACTGCTTTCTATTTATTGCCCTTCTTATTTACTTTTTTATCATTCACTCTTCTTTTTGCCCTCTCTGATTTTGAGCATTTTTTATGATTCCATTTTCCCTCATCTTTTAGCATATCAATTATACTTTTTCAAAAAACTTTTTTGCCTAGAGTTTGCAATAGATATTTATAAACAATCCAAGTCCATTTTCAAATAACATGGCACTGTTTCACAAGTAGTGCAGGCACGTTAGAATATTTCCAATAACTCACTCCCTTCTGTTCTAACATTCCTGTCATATGTTTCACTTTATCCGTAAGCTATAATCTTTAATCATTTGATACATCACTGCTATTATTTTGATCAGTTATCTAAGTTAGTTAAAAATAAGAAAAATAAAAGACTTTATTTTACCTCTGTCTTTCTTTTTCAAATACTCTTCCTTTCTTTATTTTCTTAGATGCAAGTTTTTGACCGACATCATTTCTTTCTCCATGAAGAACTTCTTTTAACATGTCTTGCAAGGCAGGTCTACTGGCAACAGTTTCTCTCAATTTTTGTTTTTCTGAGAAGATTTTTAGTTTCCTTCACTTTTAAAGGATAATTTATCTCGATATAGAATTCTAAGTTGGTGAGTTTTTTCTGTCAATGCTTTAAATATTTCACTTCACTCTTTTTGTTTGCATGGTTTCTGAGAAGGAGTCCAATGTAATTCTTGTCTTTCTTCTTTCATAGGCAAGGCTTTTCAGTTTCTTCTGGCTTCTTTTAAGATTTTCTCTGTCTTTAATCTTCTGTGGTTTGAATATTATATGCCTCGGTATAGATTTTTTGGTGTTTATCCTGCTTGGTGGTCTATGAACTTTCTGGATCTGTGGTTTGGTGTCTGTCAGTAACTGGAAAAAGTGGTCATCATTACTTCAGGTATTTCTTCTTTTCCTTTTGTCTCTTTCTTCTCCTCCTGGCATTTCCATTACATGTATGTTACACTTTTTGTAATTATCCCACAGTTCCTAGATATTATGTTCTATTTTTTCCAGCCTTTTTTTTTTTTTTTTTTGAACTTCAGTTTGGGAAATTTTCAATTCTTTTGACAAATGTTTTGAATACCCTGATACATGCCAATTTATTGACCTGTGTGATAATTTCTCTGGCTTATAGAGCTAGGGTTGAAGTTGTTGGGTGAAGGAACATATACAAACTTAATTTCAATATTCAGCCAGAAAGTATTCCAGAATGGCTGCACCAATCTATATTCACTCCAGTAGTACATAAAGGATTCCCATTTCTACTATTTTCTTGCCAACATTTATCTAACTTTCTAATTCTTGCACTTTTTAAAATAGAAGTCTTATTTCTTGATTGTTTTAATTTCTACTTCTCTGATTACTAGAGAGGTGGAGCATCTCTTTATATTAGCCATTAGGATTGCTTCTTCTACAAAGTACTTATTCATGCAATTTGCATGAATTTTTTTGTATTTTTGTATTTTTTTTTTGTCTTTTTGTATTTCATCAATTTCATCAATTATGAAGTGCACATTTTTCACATTAACATCCCTGAAATTGGGACACATCTTGCAGTGGATAATACCTCTTTAATTTATCTACTGCTGCATAACAAACCACCCCAAAATCCAATAAGTGAAAACAACAATTTTATTATATTTCACAGTTTCATGGATTGACTGGGCTTATCCAAGTGATTCTTATGATAGTCTTGCTAGGGGACTCTTATGAAATTGCAGGCTGATAGCAGCTGGGACTGGGATCATCTGAAGGCTCTACTGGAATTCTTGGACAGCTTGGCCTCTCTCCCTCTCCATTTAGCCTCTGGGCTCTTCCTTGTGGCTTCTGCAACAGGATACCTGGACTTGTTACATGGCATTTCAGAGCCCCCAAGAGTAAGAGTTCCAAGAAACAAAGGCAGAAGCTGAAATGTTACTTATGAACTAGTCCCAATAGTCATGTAGAATCATTTTTACCACATTTGATTGAGAAAGAGCATCACCAGGTCAGCTTGTATTCAAGAGAAAGTGAAGCAGACTCCATCTCTTGAGGGAAGAGAAGCAAGATCACGTTATAAAAGAGAATATAGTTGGAGGTATTGTTGTAGCCATCTTTGGAAACACAATTTGCTAAATCTGTCATTTGACTACAAAATCACATCTGTCCCTCATATACAAAATACACTTAGCCTCTCCCTGAGAAGTCTCCTCTTACTATGGATGGTCTAGGATCTCACAATCTAAATCAGGTGTGAATGGGGTTTTGAGGTGAAGTTATTAGGTACCACTCCTCAGTGATAGCCCCTAAAGAAATCTGAATTTACAAGACAAGATATCTGCCCTACACACTCAATAAGTGACGGCGAGACAAAGAAAGGATAAGTGCAACAAATATTCAAACCAGAATCAAGAGTAAGGAAAAGAGACCCTGCTTCTTGATGGGGAAGTGGCAGGGACACAGTGTAAAAGAGCATGTGGCTCATCAAGTTGTACACTTCAAATAGCTACAGTAAATCAGTTATACCTCAGCAGAGGCATTCATTTGTTTCCAAGGAGTATGTTTGATGGGAGACACGAGGCCATCTTTGGAAGACAGTCTGCCACAGTATTTTACACACTTGCTATCAGGTGGGCAATGCCATGATGTAGTCATCATTCCTCCTTCATGGATGAACTTGGTTGTTTTCCCATTGAACTTCCCGCTGAACAACTTTAATCTCTCAACGTTTCAGTCAATGAGTCATTTGAAAAAGGAACTGGAATTCTGAAACCCTGAAAAAGGAACTGGAAAACTGAAACCCTCTTTTCACAACTTCTGGTAAGATCAAAGAAGTGTTAGCATGAAGACCTACAGACTGGTTGTCAGCTTGGCAAACAATCTCAGAGACAACAGTGCGGAACTCTTTTAGAAAATGCTGCATCACTAGCAGCCAGATGATGACACAGAACACAGTACTGTATATGAGAACGTGGGGTATGAAAGTGATTCAGCAAAATGCACGCTAAGTGAAGGAAAGTTTTAGGAATACTGAGTGGCCAGACGTAGGCATGGGAGGGAGGCACAGAACAGAAAAGCTAGCTGATACTCCAAATACAGCATTGCTATGTATCAGTCAAATTGTGAAAAATCTCCTAATTTCCATCCTAGTGTTCTCCACAGAACACTAAGGAAGGATTTCCTGACCTGGATAACCCAACACGGAAGGCACTTAAACAGAAAAATGGATATCATGGCTTTTGTCTTTCAAAATGTGTTGGGGGGGGGTTAAATTACACTTTATTCTTTAAGGACAGAAAAGGCCTGAGGATCTAGCACTGTGTCTGTGGCTCTGTGATGATTCTGCACCATGTACTGGAATTATGTACATGTGCCTATGAACCATTTTATGATGATAACAAGATTAGCACTTGATTCTACCCTACTTCTCCTTTGTCTCCTACTTTTTTCAAAAAGGTTAGTTTTCTATAATCAAATGTCACCTTTTAATTAAAAATACAATGTATTTCTGTTTTATCCACTTTTGTACTTTTCTTCACTAATGAGCCTCCTACTACTGATATTTCCACTTCCCTTGCTACTGAATGTTGACTGTTTTTCGTTCTTACTCACTATCATTCTAGGACTAGTGTCCACAACCAGCAGTGACCTGAATAGTACCAGGTAATCTTGCTAAACAAATGATCCTAGATTTTTATCTTGAAAATGTACAACGACAAGGGAAATGACTCATCATAAATGAACTATTTGTATCTGAGTAAAGTCAAAATAATGCAATAATTTTTCTAGAATCAAGGTAATAAGAAAATATTCTTTCCCCTAGTGACAGGATATAACAGCTTGTACCGATGATTGGCCATTTAAAAACAAAACAAACAAATGAACAAAAACCTGAAGGTGTGTCTTTAACTCAGTACTCTCTGAAAAGGCCTTGGGCTGAGTGCCTTAGCAACTGCTACACCACTGCAATCATCGACTCTGACCACAAGAGGGCCACTTAAAATCACATGAGATTATCACAGATGCTTTTAAAGTGGATGATTTGAGGGAAAAAGAAGAAACAGAGAAAAAGGTCCTGTGATAGGAAAATAAATCTTTAATTAAAAAAACCCCTAAATTTATACAGGTGCAGAAACCAAATAAGACCGTTTTGTCAATCCTCAATTTCTGTGTACACAAATTGATACCTGAAAAGTTTAATCCAATCTAAATCAAACTGCCAATCTTATAAACGATTCAAAATTTCTGCCTACATTCCTCTCAGTTCTGATTCTTGTTTCCACAGACCAACAGCAGGGAAGTGAGACAGGCCTCCAGCCTCAGAAGAAAGGGGCAGAGTCTTTCTCTCTGGTACTGTTGTTATCTGGCCATCATTTTGTGTGGATGATACCTGTGAGGGTCATGTGACATGTCATCTTGGCTAGGGAACAGACCTAGTTATTCAAACGCTAGTCCAGATGCTGCTGTGAAAGTATTTTGTAGATGTGATTAAAGTCTATAATCAGTTGACGTCAAGCGAGGGAGATTATTATAATCTGCGTGGGGTTGATTCGATCAGTTGAAAGGCCCTAAGAGCAGAGCTGAAGCTTCCCTGATGAAGAAGAGATTCCGCCTGTGGTCAGCAGTGTCTGCCTCTGCTGAAGAACTCTAGTCTGCCCTTTCTGACGGCTTGCCCTTTGGGTTTTGGACTTGCCTAGTAAGCTCCACAATTACATAAACCAATTCCTGGCAATACATTTTTAAAAATATATCTCCTACTGGTTCTGCTTCTCTTGTTGAACCCTGACAGACATGATACCCAGATACTAGCTATCACTCATGGGGCACTTGCATGGGTTTTAGGAGATCCCACACACAGACGGATACACCCCTGAGGGATTCCTGCACTACACCGTTCCCTGAAACTGGTGACATGCTCTCTGAAGGCTCTCTTAACTTTACCTTAAATCTCAACTTGTGGTGAAACATTCCACATGACCGCTTTCTTCTGAGGTCTCCGTGCCTGGCAGGAAGTCCTCTTGAATAAAGCCCTTTGCAAATAACACAAACCCTACTGCCTTCTCACACTTCCTCTGGGCCCAGGCAGGGTCCTATACCCACTCAACAAACAATGAAATGGCAGCTTGCATCCACTGCATCTGGCCTTCCTTACCCTTTCATCAGGGGCAGTTTCTGCTGGCTTCCCACCAACAGACCTCTCTAAGCAATATCCAGACAGCAGTTTCTATGCCGTCTACAACACGGCACTTAGGTCAAGTTCTTCTGAGCGCTCCCTTGTTCCTCCGTCAGCCCCAGATCTACGAGTTTCCACAGCTGAGCAGCACAGAGCCAGAGACTAAAACTCTGTGTCTATCTCCAGCAAGCAGATGCCCTCTAGTTTCCTTCCTCACTTGGCCTGGGCAGAAGGAGGGGAAACACGCTAGCAATCTTTTCATCCACAAATTTTCAAAAAATTTGCCACTGTAGTTGGTCTTGAACTTTTCTTTATAAGGCGTGTTGGTAAGTGTCCCCAGACCAGTTTGGAGAGTCCTACGGGGTGTGTCTAAGGACTCTCTGGAATACAGGACTTCTCATCACCTACTATTCTCAGCTCTGGGTTTCAGCCAAAAGTTTGAGACCAGAGGGAAAAAAAGTCTCTAACATTTTATTACTTCCATCGCTGGGGAAGTTTTTCCACTCTCACTAAAATCTATTATTCATAGGTAAGCTCTACCCAGAATTTTGTATCTCTAAAGATGCTAGGCTGTACTAGCCTGTCCACAATGTTTGCCACTCGTGGCTCTGTTTCTGAGTCCAGGGATATCCGATGAGCCCCCGACTCTGTCAGTGGATATCTGTAGTGCATACGCTCCAGATTTGTTAAGCCTCCTGCACAAGCCTTCGTCAGTGTCATCACTATGCTCATTTCAATGTTTCACTAGCAAATGCACTAATTTTCCATCCTCGTGACACAACAATGCCAATTCCAGTTAGTTCCTAGTGTTTCGATAACTATGCCTCTCACTAGAAGTCAGCTGTCTTATACTTTCCCTTAATTCAATCTTAGAATGGAGAATGGAGGATTTCAAATGCTATAGAGAGAAAAGTTACAAACAAGATAAAATATTTTCAGCCTGTATCACACACAAATGGCTAATTTATTTATCATATAAAGAACTTTTTCTTACAAATTATTTGGGAAAAGATCGTTATCACCCTTTTTTTTTTTTAATAATAAAGGCTATGAACTGTCAGTTCATAGCAAAGGAAATACGAAGGCTCGGAAGCATGTGCAAAGATGCTCGCTGTAATTCTTAATAAAAGAAAAACAAATTAAAACCACAATGAGAACCACTTCTCATGTCTCTAATTAGTAAAGATCAAAACGTTTGATGAAAAACTGCATTGGTGGAGATGTCGAGAAAATGAAACTATGATACATTGCCGGTGGGAGAGTAAACCTGTAGATTTATGTAGAGCAATTTGGCATGTCTAGAAACACTCAAAAAAGCACAAAGTTACATCTGTAGAAATATAGTCACTGCAGCACTGTTTGTACAGGCAAAGGAGAGGAAATGACCTAAACTTCTATTAATAGGAGACTAGCTAAACAAATGGTTAAATCCATAAAATAGAATTCCATCCAGCCACGAAAAAGAATGAGGCAATTCTAATGAGTATAAACATAGAAAGATTCAAGATAAAGTGTTAACTGGGGCTGGCAGGAGTAAAGCTCAGAACAGTGTGTATACTATGCTACAACTTGTGGTGAATTTGTGTGTGTGGTGGGGGGTAAATAGGTTATATCTGGGAAAGAGCATAAAAAGTCAACAGTATTTTTCTCCAGGAAAAGGAAATGGGTGAGCAAGCAATCAGAGGTGGGAGCAGACACTCTTTCTTCACGCCTGTATTTTTTTTATAACTTTTGAAGTTTATACTGTGAGCATGCACATCCTCAAAACATAGTAAATAACAATTTGAAAGAAGTAGCACATAAAGAAGAGAATCACAAACTGTGACAAGAGCTTTGAAGCAACTAAACAAGTGGATGTCACAGAGGGTTAGGAGATTGGCTATTTTTAGATAGAACGATCATATAGTATGGCTTAATGTAGGCTCAGAGAAGCTAAGCATTTTGCCTAAAGTCACACAGCAATTATTAGAAAAAGGATTTGAATAAAGGTTAGTCTTACTGACTCCAGCATCGGTGCTCTTCCCACTATAACCCTGCTGCTCTCAAGAGGGGACATAGCATTTTCTAAGGAAAAATTTATAGCATGTGGCCATACAAAGAACCAGTGTGACTAGTAGGTTTCAGGAAGGCATTTGTGCATTCTGTACCTGTCACAGCCAGTAGCATTTAGATGCAGACAGTTGGTTACAAGTCATGCAGGGTCTTGCAAGTCAAGAAAAATTAAAAATTACTTAAGCGAAAAATAGGAAGAACTAAGGGGAGAAAACCTGCTAGCTCTTGACTAGGGATCTACAGAGCACATTCTTGCCAATCCCTGGCGAGACATCATGTATTTAACAGTTTGGGTACACACTGGTGAGGGCAGCCCCGGGTCCCAGCAGCTGTTGTAGCTAAGAAGGCTGAAACTCTGAAGCAGTCTCAGCACCTATGACAAAACCTGGAATGTGTGCAGTGAAGTCACCGATCCTATGTCCAGGTGACCCAAGACACGGTCCTTTGGAAGACAGGGAGGACCTATTCTGGGGGAGCAAAGAAAGAAAACACACCTTTTAAGAGAAGATTTAAAAGAGGTGGTGGGGAAAGGAGAAAAGGCGCATCAAGCAGGTAATCCAAAGCACAAATGGAGCAGCACGATGACAGTCTGAGCTTCCAAGCCCAGAGCAACGGAACCAACTAACCCTCCGCCTGGGATGGACTCAGAGAAGCCCCGGCGAACACTCTCACGCACTGTCAAGGCCAAGCCAGCTCGCCAACGATCAGGCTCGACCGTTGAGTCGGAGGTGCAGACTGGCTTGCTTCTGTCTTGATCACTGTTTTCTAGTTATACAGGTTAAAAGATAAAAAGTTCTCATTTTAAAAGGTTTGTTCTACAGAAAAACAGAAAGAAAGGAAAAGAGGAGGTTATTTATTCAATCATTTTTGATACTGACAGACATTTGAATTGTTTCTAATTTTCCCTACTGTAGAAGTATAATGAGGTTCTTTGTGCATTCGTACAAACAATTCTTCAGAATCTATTGCTAGCAGTGTATCAAGTCTGCAGACTGACCAGGCCAAAAGCAGGAGGAGTGATGAGGTAGGAGATACCATCAGTGTCTAGTCTGAGTCAGCAGGAAAAGTTCATGCCTGTCCTTGGCACCTGCCCAAGCAGGTATCTGGCTCCACCCTGATCCGGGACCCCACAATTCGACCATCCTCTCACTGCCCCTCCCAATAAACCTTATCCGGGGTGGATGTAATCCTTGTACACGGAAAACAGATCACCCTACATTATGGTCCTTTATCCAGAATACTCCCACGCTTCTTTGCATTAACTACAACCCAACTGGTTTTTAAAAAATGATGACCTCTCAAAATGAACTCACTGAAATTTCACATCTTCCAGCAGCACGTCAACGATGGATTATGAACAGTGACCTCCAGATTGCCAATTCCACTGAATACTTGTCTCCCATTACATTACCTTATGTCTCTGTAGCATCTCAGTCTTTGAGTGCTCCCTCCACCTTGAAAATCACTCCTTCCTTCGCACTCATCCCACCCCCTTCACGCTCCCTCCTGGGTGCCAGCACGGGAGTTTTCTCCCCTCCCCTTCACTTCCTTCCCATCTCAATATTAACACAGAAGTAAAGACTTTATCATCATCAAAGTTTTGCCATGAGAGAAGATCATTACTAGCAAGGGAAACATCTGTCTTATACATGTTCCACGGTGAAGAAACGGAAAGACCGCCCACGTAAAAACTCATCACCCTTTCAGGACAAAGCCAGGAGTGAGAAGTCACCATGATCTTGAGGAGCCTGTGGTTCACTTCATTTTTGCTTGATGAGGATATAGAGAAATAGGCCCTTTAACTCATATGTTCCTGGAGAATTTAAACTGATGGGCCCATTTGAAAGTACTCACTGACTCAGCACGTACAAAATGACATGTGAATACGGTATATCTATCTAAAATCTATAGGAAAAATCATAGGACCTAGAACAGCTAAAAGAATTTTGAGAAAGGAAAACAAAGGTGGAGGACTATATGACCTGATTTCAAGACTTAGTATAAAATTACGCTGGAGTAGAAGTAAAAGAATAAGACATAAAAATAAACGGAACAAAAGAGAAAATGCAGAAATACACCTGCATGTATAAGTTCACTGATTTTTAACAACGGTATCAAGGAAATTCAATTTTAGAAAGGGTAGTTATTTCAATAAATGGTGCTGAAACAATTAGACATCTTTAAGAATTTTTTTAAATGACCTCAACCCATACCTCATACCATATATAAAAGTTAGATCATGATAGACCACAGACCCAAATGCAAAATCTAAAACTATAAAATTTCAAGAAGAAAACATAAAGGCAATCTCTGTGATCTTGGACTAGGCAGTTTCTTAAAAAGTTAAACATTTACCTACCATATGATCCGCCATTCCACCTCCTAAGTATTTACTCAAAGAAAAAGAAGGCCTCTCTCCACACTAAGATTTATATCCAAATGTTCGTAACAGCTTTATTTTTCATAGCCCAAAACTGGAAACTATCTGCATGCCCGTCAATAAGTGAATGGAGGGGGGAGGGTATAGCTCAAGTGGTGGACTGTGCAAGGTCCTGGGTTCAATCCCCAGTACCTCCTCCAAATAGAAATAAATGAATAAACCTAATTAAAAATAAATAAATAAGTGAATGGATAAACAAATTGTGGCACATCCATATCACAAAACCTCAGCAATAAAAAGGAGTAACTGCTGATACACATAACAATATGGATTAATCTCAAAATAATCACGCTGAGCAAAAGAAGCCAGAAAAAAAGAGTACATATTTAAAGACTCTGTAAAACTAGGATGGCAGAAGGTAGATCAGGGGTCCCTGGAGTGGAAGAGTCTTGGATGACAGAGAGGAGAGAGGGAGGAATTACAAAAATGCATGAAGATTATATAGCGATATATTCACTCAAGTGATATCTTGATTGAGGTGACAGTTTCACAGGTATATCCACTACGTCAAAACTTAGCCCGCTTAACTCTTTAAATATACTCAGTTTATTGCGTGTCAGTTGTACCTCAGTAAAACCAGTTTGAGGGGCAGTGACAAAGGAAGCTGTCACAGTAAGTAAGCTAGGTGACCAACCACTGTGGCTTTTTGTGTTAAAAGTGGAGATGGAGAGAAGTGATGAGATTTAGAACACACTTCGGTGGTAGAGATGAGAAAATGTGCTGATGCACTAGTGAGTGGGGGAAAAAAAGAAAGATATCAGAAAGCTCTTCAGTTTGGAATGTGAACAACCAAGTGGATGGCAGGGCCATTTCCTGAGACGCAGAAGACTTGGGAGCAGGGACACACAAGAGAACACTCATCCCGTCACTGCTTGTGACGGTGGGGGCACAAAGGCAAACTGGGCGTCCACGTGAAGGGAACGGGAACATAAACGGGGACTCGGCAGCAGTCAAAGGATGAATTATGTGTACGCGGCGCAATGAGGATGGACCTCAAAAGCCTGCTGCTAGTGGAAAAAGTAGTGTGATGAGATACATGGAAAAAACATTTAATTAAACATGAAACAAATAAAGAAGAAAACTATGTATTTTTTAAGGATACAAATGAGCTCAAGGAATGTCTCAAATATCAAAATAAACTCCTGTGGAGGGAAGAGGAATGAAGGAGGGATCCAGGAAGAAGGGGAAGGTGAACGGAACTGGACAGAGGTATATATGGACTGACGGAGATGGTCTGAGGAACTCTGATCACTGTACCTGTGGTCCAAAAACTATTTACTAAAGTACAGTAATATAGCAAAATAACAAAATGGACGAGAGTCCAGGTTTTTGCTATATTACACAGTTTTACTATTTTCACTTTTCTTACTGACCCTCAGACACCTCATAGCTGTGACCCCTATGGAGGATTTCCCCCTCTGGATTTTCTTCATTCTCATTTTGTTACTGGTCTCTTATTATCTTTAAAAAATGTCTTATTCTAAACACGGCATGTCCTGGATAAGCTTACTGCACAACGTTCATGCAGCTGTGGGATCACAGCTGTGGGGTGCGAGTGCTGATAGAGAAATTCCAGTTTCTATATCTAGATGAAGTAGGCCCTTTGCCTTTTTAGAGCCAGTGACTGAATGCTCACATGAGTAGGGTTAAGGGGAGATTAGGATATACTGCGTTTCTTGCTCTTAATTCCTCTAATTAATTTGTGGGCTAACAGAAACAAGTAGAATAAGAATTTTTAAATGGTTTTTTTATTTATCCTTTCATGTATTTAATATTCACTGATGCAAGCACTATGTTAGGTGTTTGGAATACAAGGGTGGCTAAGACACAGTCCACGTCCTAAAAATACTACAAAAGAGAAAGACAAGTCAACATCACAACCCAGTGTCATCGACAGAGCAGAATTACGGTCTCCTTCGTCACTCCCTCCTGTACCTTTAAACAACGCCTTCCCTCCTTATCTGTGTCCAAACCCTACTAAAGAGAAACAATAACGGTTTTCTCATTTTTGAGGCATGCGTGCCTAAGATAATTTGGGGATCAATCACATAAGCTGCCTCCGTTAATTTTTCTCTATAAAAATGCCTTACCAGATTGACCACTGTTGTGAAATTAAAATGCAAATCACGTTCATCACATGGAAAAGGTAGTCACGGGTTGGTTTATTCAACCCCGCCTACGCACTCTCAGAGAAAAATTAAATTTTTCTGAGAGTCAAGGCAATTGTGTAAGTGTGAAGCGCTGAGAATCAAAGCACCACTTTACTCTCATCTACTTTCCACAACCTGTTTTCTCACCATCGGCATTATTCTTCAGAACACAGCTTTATCTGCAAAGGACCACTATTTGAATCAAAATATACTATCAGGGTGAAGTAGCATGTCCACCCACTAGCACGCATAAAAACCCTCTAGTACACTGGCGTTGGTACATGTCTGCACAGATTTCGTCAGCTCAGAAAATAACAGGAAAAAAGTACATTTTTGGCAGAGATGATGGGGACGCAGGAGGCAGGGGTAGTCACTAGAGTGAGAAATACTAAAAACAAACCTCTGTTTCACAAATTTGCCTACATCCAGTCTGCGAACTGTTAAGATAATATCTAAATACTCTCAAAGAGAGCCCAGCAATATACCATCAACCCAGGGCGACTGCACTCGTCTTACATCTAACGCGCATCGTAGTCGGGTAGCTTGCACAAGCCATGAGTCATGGGTAGCCTGACACCCAGGGGCCAGCTCCCTCTTTGTAGGGAGTCATATGACAGCCTGACCAGTCATCACAGCCTGACCTTCTGACAGATCCACGGTAAAGGAACTTCACAGCTAGAGGCTTGGAGATACTCTTTGCTGATGGTCCCACACTTCTGTACTAAGCTGTTTAAAAGAATTCTGTAAGAAATGAGAAAAATCAATCACTCACGGTGACATGCAGAGTAAAGGAGTTATAAGGCATGAAGGGATAAAACATGAGCAAATTCTTTCCCCTGTTCAGACCCCAATTCATCCAGCTCCTGAAACAGTAGAATAAAAATTGCTCATTATCCTCTTTAAATGTCATCCTTTGATGTTCTGGGGTTTGTGGGTTTGGGTTTCCTTCCTTGTTCCCTGTCTCCTTTCCTCACCCTTTCCTCGCCCTCCATCTGCTATCCTTGATCTATTTCCCCAACCACATCATTTCTCTTCCCTTTTCTTTTTCCTTCTCTCTCTCACTTTTTCCTCCCACTCTTTTGAAGCTCCTCACCTTGAGGTGTTTAGGGCTGATCCATCTTCCCATCTCCAGCCAGAATTATTTCTCAGACCAATCCAGTAAAAGTCCTGAGTGAGGAAATTTGGGAGCTGGAACTAAGGGAGAGGTCAAAGAAGGTGACAAAAGGGAAGAAAAATGCAGAAAGTCAAAGAAGAGATTTGGTGTCACGGTCAAGCCTTTATTCCTACACCCTCTCTCATCACCATTATTATGGACTGAATGTTTGTGTCCCCCCAAAATTCATATGTTGAAGCTCTGACACCATAATGTGATGGTATTTTAGAGGTAGAGCCTTTGGGAAGTAATGAGGTTCAGATGACATCATGAGGGTGGGGCCCTCATGACTGAAGGGGTTAGCATCCTTATAAGAGAACAGAGCTCAGTCTCTCTCCACCACCGTCATGAGGACAGAACAAGCGGGCTGCTATCTGCAAGCCAGGAAGAAGTTTCTCACCAGAAACCAAATCTGCCAGCATCTTGACCTTGGACTTCTCAGCTCCCAGAACTATAAGACACAAACGCCTGTGGTTTAACCCCCCCCCCCCATAGTTTATAGCAGCCGAAGCTGAGTAAAATAACCACCAACTCCAAATCACTCTCTCTCTTTTACACTCTGATTCTAGAGATTTGTTGTTTGCAGAGCGGAGCTCTTCCTAGAACTGAACTTTATGGGTATAACTGCATTCTTATAATGTGACAGATAAGATACATATTACATCTCTGTCTTCCATTGCAACTTTCTGCTTGATTGAATGGAGCACCAGGTAGGTATCTCTTGTTTTGAAAGAAAAAGGCTACCCACTGCTGTGGAAGCAGTCATCTTCCTTATTATCATTTAATACATAAATTGTTATTCAGCTCGTAGCAATATACTTGGGTTTTTTTCCCACTAAACTTCCATTTTCCAAACCCTCATCAGTCTTGCGTACGACAAGAAAAAAAAAGGTTAAGTAAACAAGCTTAAGGTAAAGTTAAGTTGGCTACACCATTTATATGCCCCATGCTCCCCACTAGAACAGGAATAAAAGATTCTTTGTTCTGTACAGTCTGACAGTCAAATAAAGGCATTTACATCCTAAGGGAATTGTCTCTATAAATAAAAATGTAATAAAATAAAAGATAAATCCCAGACGATTAATTTTGTATCAGATTTGGTGTTAGGATAATAAATATATTTTGCAACAAATAAACTATCACCTTGGATCTGAAAATTGGTTTTGTTAGAATTTCACTGTGATGTTGAATTTTCAATGTGATGTTAATGTTGACAAGTGTTGTGTTTGTTCACGAGCAAGAAGGATAAAATTATAAGTCTGAAGACCAAAAAACTAATGAACAGTTACTTATAAAATAAGAAACTCAATGTGCTTATATCTGCTTTAGAGCATGAGTGAATATTCAAAGGTATTCATACATGTCTTAACAGATACCAAAGTTTCTGGGATACATGTAGCGTTCCTGGACATCAGTAACTGATGATTCTGTGTCCAGAAGATACTGTTTGTGTAATTGATAACTGCCCAGCCTCTTCTCTTTACTTTACTTCTTATTCTAATTCTCTGAAGTCCACTGCAAATCCCTTATGAAAGAAAATGGAAAATTAGTAAGAAACCATTAAAAGTGTTTCTCTGTTCCTTCTATTTTGTTCCCAGGAATCTTGTGTTTTAGTGTTTTTTGTTTGGTTGCTTAGCTGGTTTGGTTTTCTCTGAGTTAAGAGTTTAATCTGATAGATGTTATAAAAAAAAAAAACTTAACTTGTTTCCATGATTATATATTTCCAGACTGTTCATTTGTCTCAAGCCTCCTTCCCACATGGATGCTTTGAAATAATCTGCCATTTCCTCTGCAGTGGCCACCACACAGAGCGTCAAACTCTCAAATGAGAGGAATTTGGTTTGATTCCTCTCCTCCTTTCATAACTTCTCTCCTTCAGAGCAGAAGCTCAAAAAAGGGCAGTGACATAGGTTACTTCACAGTAACTTAGCGGTAGGACTTGGACTAGAACCCAAGGCCTTGGCATGTCCTCTACTGAGATGGTCCATCTGTCTGTAATTCATTTCTCTCTTCAAACTGTACCATCTTTAGCCCTGAAAATTTTGTGAGATTCCTAGGATGTGCCAAGAAACATGCACATTCAGCAAGATAAGGGACTGTGCGTTCTCTTTGATAAAACAGGCCAAGATGACAGTGTAAGCATGTAACATTAAATTCCAGTATTAGTCATTTCCATGGGATCCTGATGTTGCCACAAAAACTGGCTGATGAAGGATATTTATTAAAGCTAATGCATCTCGTTTCTCATTATACCCAAGGTCAGGTATCCTAAAACCAGGGTTAGAAGAGGGAGATCTAAGATGGCAGAATATTCTCGGATTTCCTTCAAGCAATCTGAAAAACCTCCTCAAGAGATTATCGTGACATCAAAGAAAATTACTTTCTTCTGCAAGTTGCAGGGAAAAAAATTTTAACTCCCTGATTTTGTTCCAAAGTTATATATTTTTAGCCATTTAAACATATCAATATCTTCTAACGACAGCTTACACAGTTGAATACCTTTGGAAGAAAATATTGATTTTTTTATCCAGGAATTACGAAGGAAGCAGTGAAATCTCAACTCACGAGGAGCACCAGATGTCCCATTTTATGTCATCATTTTTATTCCACTCCAGGAAGATTGTTGCTAGAGAGTAAGAATTCAAGGACTCATCTCAGAAATATGTCTCTGGACTAAACGCCTTCACCTACTTGGAGACTTTCACCAGCGCGAATAAAGAGCTGCTCTTCAAAAGTCCAGAAGGCACAAAGCCTCTTTGAACTCCCAGTAAAGATAGTAGAGGAGACTGTCTTCGTCCGTTCGGACTGCTGTAACAGATCACCATGGATGGAGTGACTGGAACAAGAGACATTTATTTCTCAAAGTTCTGGAGGCTGGAAGTGCAAGATCAAGGTGCCAGCAGATGTGGTGTCTGGCGAGCGGCTGCTTCCTGGTTTGCAGACGCCCGGCTCCTGGTTGTATCGTCACACGGTGGAGAGCAGAGGGCCACGCTTTCTCATGTCTCTTCCTGTAAGGACCCTAATCCCAGCATAAAGCACCCTATTCTCGTGACCTCATCACCTCCCAAAGGCCTCATCTCCAGATACCACCTCACTGAGGATGACGGCACGAATTTTGGAGGGACTCAACATACAGTACACAACAGAGATAGAACAAGTCTTTCGTGCTATTTCCCATTTTCAGAAAAACCTCTACTTACTCTTCATTGAATTTCAACTTTAGCTTCCTCCGAAGACACATGGTTGTGGAGGCTTTTGGATGAAGCATTTGAAAAATCAGTTCAGCCTGTTTATCAACACTTCCTTCCCCAGTAATCTATGTCTTATGATAGCTTTGTTCTCTCGGGTAGAGTACCCTGAACACCACTATATCTTACATCTGTATTGCACTTTAAGGTTTGCAAAATCCCTGTGCGCTCATTCCGAATTTCATCTGAAATGCTGGGTATACCGTACGGCGTTAGGAAAACAGAACAGAAACAATCTACCCGAGTCTGCCACTCGTTCTCTCCCTGTCACTGGAAGGTAAACAAACTGCTTCATCTGCCTGAGCCTCAGTTTCCTTATGACAATTTAGCTTAGATATTCTCCAGGACTGTTTTCCAGTTATAAAATTATTGCCAACCCTGAAAGGTCGGCAAATATTGTCATCCCCTCTTTACAGATGAGGAAACAGGCTCACATGGGTGAAGGGGCTTACCCAAGGCTCCTTACTGAGTAAGAATACAAGTTTTCTCCCCCAGAGCTAAACTCTTGCATTCCATCAGGCTCACCCTTTACAGGAGTAAACAAGATCACACTCTGCCCCTGATTAACGCTTTCCTTTTTCACACAGAATAAAATCTATAATCCCTACTAGGTATTACAAGGTCTTACATGACCTAGCCCTTGCCAACCATCTATTTGCTTACTACAGTCGGCCATGTGAGCCTTCTTCCTTTTTTAAGCTCTTTTAACACAGCAAGGTCAGTGTTTTTACAACGCTTTCCCCTCTGCCTGGAATACCCTTCCCCTAGACTTTCACATGGCTTCCATCTGGGTCTAGGTCTCAGCTCAAACATTACCTCCTTCGAGAGGCCTTGCTTAACCGGACAATCTAAAGTAGTACCTTTAGTTCTTCCACTAACATAACGCACCGTTTCACTTTCTTCAAAGCACAGATCACTATATTTATCCGTTTACTTGTTTGCTGTCTATCTTTCCTCTGACTAAAATGTAAACACCATAAAGGCAAGAACACTTGCTGACCACTGTACCTCTAGCACCTAGAAAAACATATGACATTATGTTCAAAAATATTTATAGAATTAAGGAATGTAGAGCCAATTATTATGCAGGAAGAGATTAAACCTTTTTGAACACAAACTCCGCACCCTCCACTCCCATCAAGTACTTAATTGTGTACATTGTGGGTAGGAGTGGACTGAAGAGCACAAAGGAAGGGTAGGATGGATAAATGACATCCTAATTTTCAGAAATCTGTCATGCATTTCTTAAACAATTTGCCTATAATGATTATTTAAATTAGGAAAAAATGAATTTTTCCTCATTCTTCCACCTCTGGCATTTTAAGCAAAACTGTCCACTTCTTTGTTCTCCTCATTTCAAGGGGAAGGAATGACAGCAAATGAGGCACAGAAATGAGTGAGGACTTGCTCAAAAACCTCAATTAGAAGAGCTGGGATTAGATAATACTCACTTATAAACCCCCGTCCTGCACTTAACTCCCAAGACCCACACAGTTCCACGTCACGTGGCCACACCAGGTTACTACTTCTCACTGGTGAGGCTGGACAGTGCAAATTTTACCATATCACTTTCTCTTGAAGACTGTCCCGCTTGAAAGAAGCCTTTAAAACTGGAGTGCAATTATCTATGTTCTATGTAGTCATGGATTGTGTGTGTGTGTGTGTGTGTGTGTGTGTGTGTGTGTGTGTGTGTGTGTGTGTGAGACTATAGAAGCAACATAAAAGTATAAGCAAAAGTGCTTATTGGCAAAGGTGTTAGCTTAGAACTCTTAGCCTCCAGAGATGGTGCGAACTAGAGCAATAAGGTGTCATGTCACTTTAGAATTAGTAATGGTTGGTTATATTTTAGAGAGAAAAAAATGTAAAACCTAAAAGCAAGATGAAGACAGAAACCAAGCAAATGAAATCAGATACATTTTTTCTTTCCTTTTTCTTTTCTTTTTAAGGTCCTTATTCATGCTTTATACACACACACACACACACACACACACACACACACACGCTTTAGCAGGTAATATTTTAAAATTCTAATTAAAATATTATTAAGGTATAGAACATACTCCTTAAACTTCCAAAATTAACATGGTTTATGGGATATATCTAAGCTATGTGGAGATATACTAATGTGGAGATACACTAATAATATATCAAAGCTACTGGTGATATCTTTTTTTTTTTTACTTTTTTTTATTTAAGTATAGTCAGTTTATGGTCATATCCTTGATCAGCTAAGTTAATTTTAGGGACTATGTCCTAAAGAAATAACCTCACAAAAAAAAATCATATAAATATGCTTATAGCTGAAGAAAAATTGGAAATAAGTAAAATTTTGTCTAGGAATATGAAAACAGTTAACCAATAATAGAATAACGGAATTTTTAAAGACAAGTATCTATAATAATTTAACGTTTGGAAAAAGCAGGAATAAAATAATACTATGTGATAAAAGCAAAACGTAAATACAGGGTGTCCAAAAAGCCTAGAAACAGAGGATAAATGTATTTTCAAATTGTACATCTATTTTCAAATAATATCATTTACATGTTTTCCTTCAACCTCCAGACACCTTTTCAGGTGAAGTATTTAAAACAATAGATGTAGTTTTTAATTAGGAAAAAAAGTACAATACATAGCACCCCTAAAATCTAAAATAGATTAGATCTACTGCTTTCAATTTAGAGGTATTTCACCTGAAAACATAATCTGGAGGTTGAATAAAAACACACTGAGCATATTACTTGAAAATGTAACTAACATACTGTTTAAAAATAAGTTTATCATATGTTTCCAGACTTTTCAGATATCCTGTAGTAAGTAAACATTGATTATTATCATATAAAAACATGCAAATATTACTCAGCCATAAAAAATAATGAAACAATGTCATTTGCAGCAACACGTACTGATTCTCAAAACCACCAATAAAATCTCAATATGAAAGAAAAAAAAATAGTGAAACACTGCCCATCAGCAGATGAATGGATAAACAAAATGTGGTCTATCCATATAATGGAATACTATTCAGCCATAAAAAGGAATAAAATTCTGATACTTGTTACAGCACAGATAAACTCTGAAAGCATGCTAAGTGAAATAAGCCAGATACAGGCAAATTCAGAGAGACAAAAAGTAGAACAGTGGTCACTAGGGGCCGAGGGGAAGGAGGAATGGGGAGTTACTGTTTAATGGGTACAGCATTTCAGTTTGGGATGATAAAAAAGTCCTGGAGCTGAATAGTGGTCATGATTGTGTCACTGAGGCTGAGGTTGAGGCCTCCAAGCCCTGCCTACTGAATTGAGACCCAAGGATAGAATTTTGGATGAAGTAGAAAAGGTAGCTGTATTTCTTTGCCAGGCAAAGGATGTAATAGTGGACTAATGCCTCCAAGACTGTAAACCTGCTGGGGAGAGAAGGAAGGGGGTTTTATAGTAAGAGTTCAAGGGGCAGAGCTAGTTTTCATGGAGATTCCAACTGTTATAAAGTTGTTCTTGTTTTTGCAGATGCAGTGGTCCCCTTCTCTCTGCTGGGCATGAAATTCACCTCTAGCTCTGGGACTTTTATAATACTCTTATGCCTAGAACAAAGGATGTGGAGGAAGGGGGCCTATGGAAGAGAGCTCTACAGAAAAACGTGTGCAGTTTAAACTCAGGTTGAAAAGTGCTTGTAGCATTTTAGGCACCCTGAGACCTGGGACCTCCTGCTGCAGGCTGGGACCTGCACCTCAAGCAACAAAATACAAAGAAACCACAAAGGGCTAAAAATAATTCTGACATGCACAGTTAGGGCAAATTATGAAAAATAAGGTGGACAAAACACCCAGCTGCCCTTTCTGAGGTGTCAGGAGCAAGAGGAGGGCACTGAGCATGATCCCCACATGCAGCACCATGAAAGGGTTGGGCGGACCACCCAAGCCCTCCTCCTCTTTAGATTAACCCTGGTCAGCAAGGGCATGAGAAAAGCCACTTTACCTATTATAAATTAAGCAGTTACAAATACCATGTGGTCATCAATGACAGCAGGGTCCTGCTCAGTTACGGTTGCATAGTGATGTGAATGTACTTAATGGCACTTAATTGTATTCTTGAAAATGGTCAAAATACTAAGTTTTAGGTTATTCATGTTTTACCACAATTTTTTTAAGTTAAAAAAAAAAAAGATAGTGAGAGATATCCTAACCTACCTACCAAACATGCTTTGGGGTGAAGTTCATACTGGATGCTTGATTGGTTTACAAAGGAAGGGTAACAAAAGACACACACATTACCAGACTATCAAGACATCCAGAACAACAATTCTCCTGCCATCTACCCTGTGTTTCCAGCCATTTCATTCAGTCTTCTGACATATCATTTCAGATGTCTTCATAAGGGAACTACTCAATTCAACAAATCATAATTTATTTGTGATATAAATTTTACTGAAATTTCATGTCTTAGGAGACAGAAGAGAACAAAAGTTACTTTGACTCTGGGCTTTATTTTGAGTTTTAAGGAGAATTACTTAAAGTGGAAGAGAAGAAAAACTAAAATTAAGTGATTCCTATTATGTTAAAGGAAATTTCACATAGATCTTCTCATTTAATATTCATAACAATTCTGGAAAATTTTTCCTCCACTTGGTACATGATAAAATGGAGAACCAAAAAGGTTAAGAAAACTTGCTGAAGTTCACGCATCTACTAAGCAATGTAGTAAAAACAAACTCATGACTGTATGAAAAACACTAAGCCCTTTCCATTACCTGATTCTACTTTAAATTATGGGGAAAAGTGACCATGTTACCATAGTGTTTGTATGGAAGAATCCAGAGAAGAAAACCTTGGGTGTAATTAGATGTAAACCCTAAATACAAGAAAAGCCAATATTGAAATTTCAGGGAGAAGACAGGGACAATCCCAAAGGCATAAACTCTCACAGGGAAGCTGGTTCAAGCTGAATGAGAGGTTGGAAAGCAATAAAGTCTGATAATATAACCTCAAATTATGATAATGAGAAAGAAAGATATAACATAATCTCAAATTATGATAATGAGGAAGAAAGATGTTACGGGGCAAGGAGCGTCAGGATAGATTTAAAGAAACCAAAGTATTTCCACAGGAACTCTCTAGTCAACATATATTTTCAGGTAATATACCAACGACTATAAGAAACAAATCCTAACATTCAAAATAAACTAAGCTAAGAGAGAGGGTGTAGCTCAGTGGTAGAGTGTGTGTTTAGCATGCCTGAGGTCCTGGGTTCAATCCCTGATACCTCTACTAAAAATAATAAGTAAATAAACAAATATAATTTCCTTCCCCTCCAAAAAAGAAATAAAACAAATTTTAAAAAATAAATAAAATAAACTGAGCTATGTCGGGGGGGAAATGACAAAAAAAAATCAAGACTTGAACATATCTAAAGATCTAACGATAAATTCAAAGAGCAAAAAGAACAGCAAAGGGCAGTTGCCATAGTATAAACAGAACACTGAGGAAAGAACAGAGCAATTCAATTTCAATTTTGTTTTTATTTCCTCAAAAATAAAATAAGTCTTAAAGTCCAAGATAGAAAAAAGAGATCAGTGAGCATCTCACTATTTAAAAAAAATATTTAAATCCCAAGGGCCATATAAAGAACATTCCAGATTTCAAATTCAAATAATTTTCTAAACAAGTATAGAAAAGAAAAGGCACCAGAAGACAAATAATTGGAAAAATTATCTTATTTTTCAGCATGCATGAGGTGGATTCTGGAAGCTGCTAAATACAGTGTATCTATAAGTGACTTTAAAAAGGTGGGGTAATGTGGAGTGTAAAATCTGGCTCTGAAAAAATAAATAAATACAAAGTCTGGCTCTGCTAGATTTGTAGCCTTGGACTTGTTCATTAACTCTTCTGAATTGTATTCACTCATCAATGGAATGGAGACGTTGAATTCCACTTTGTAGGCTGTGCTGTGAAGATTAAGGAGAACAGAATAGAGCACCCGTCACAAAGCAAGTGCTCAATACATGGCAGTTTCCATTATTATTATCTATATTATAAACTTGGTTATAACTGATCTAAGATAGAGCTAGACTGTGTTTACATATCTTACTGATAGATAACTATTTAACAGCAAAAGAGGGACACTTCTGACAGCCTCTGGCATGTAGCAACCTAATCCCCTAGCGGTGTTCCCCTCTAGCGGAATGCCAGTTAGGAAACTTCAGGTTTAACACACCCATATGCTCTTTTGGCAGCTCTTTAGATCTAAGTATGAAACTAGGAATAGCAAGCATATCTTAAAAGAGTATGTAAATCTTGCCATGAGAACAAAAGACAAACACTAGTACAAGGGAGTCAGCAGATCATACAGAAGTCAAATTGGTTCTACAGAATCTGACAAGAGCTGAGGGCAAGAAAAAGAATCAAGCCGGAGGACCAGGCAAAAGTCCCCAGGAGTGTCAGACGCAAGGCTTACCTGCGGCTGCTGTCCAGCCTCTCAGGGGTATTCCACCCTCTCCAGTGCTGACTGGAGCCAAGGGGCCGCAGAAGAAAACAAACCAGTTTTGGAAATGCAGTCAGTCTAACTCTGTTCAGCTTGCTCAACAGTAGAGGCAGGATTTAAAGGAAATAAAGAAGGAAAGGAAAGACAAAATCCTTTAATACTCTCCATTCCTCCAGAGGACTTCAGAGTAACAGCAATATCCCCAAGTCCCAGCTATCCTCTACCTCATCTCCCATCATCACACTGTGTAATTTACAGTAGCTGCTACAGCATGACTCTCAGGGGCAGTGTCTTGCGTTATGACTCATTGTTCTGTGTGTCAGTATTTTCCCAACAATGTTTCAAGCTCTTGGCTCACTTCTGCTATTGATTTCAGTCAGCCCAAGAACTCAGATGCAGCTATACCAGAATGAGAGGAGAAGCTGCTGCAAAAAGATCCAGAAAGCAATGTTATTATTACCAGATGCCATGAAACCAAGATTTCACACGTCTAACGAAGAGATCCCAGTGCGTTCTGCCACCTAGTCTAGGGAGAGCATAAAGGAAAAGTAAATCAGAGGTGAACTGATCCGAAGTTGGATTCTATGCAGAATTTCAAAGGAATGAATTTTCTTTTGACAAACAAGATCCTAGGTGCTTTCATCTTCTCTTAAAATAGGAAGTTATATAACTTACAAACTATATGTTCTCCCCAACTGCTTTAGAGTAATTAATTACCTCTCAGAATTTCCCCAAGGGATGTTAATAAAGTTGAATTCTTAATAAACTCTTCTCTGTGATTCTACCCCAAAAAGAAGACATAAAGTAATTTCAAAGCATAAAAATCAGCATGAAACCAGCACTAAAAGTTTAACTAGGAGTTCTTGTTTTCTTTGTAAATGTTATTTAAGTTGACAAGTTAGAATCTGATTGATTTTTGTTACCTCTGGATATTAACTCCTTATGTTACCTTGAGATGTTCTAGGGTTAGTAACAAACTGTCCCCCAGGAGACCGTGGGGAGGACAGGAAGGATCTGACAGGCCTGGAGGAAGTGGAGCCCACCAGTTCAGCAATGCAGGGAATTTAAAATCACACACATATAGTTTCCTTCCTTCTTTCTCAGCTTTCTAGAACTGCTTCTTCCTTGTGCCCTCCCCACCACCCCAATTGTTTCGTAGCCTGGAACTTACTGGATTCCAGTGAATGAAGGGAAATGATTGTAAAGAAGGCATTTGCCAGGCCCCGTGCCCCACAACCCACTTCCCCTCCCTCTTGAGTTCCACCAACTCTCGTGTAGGAATCTGCTGCCTCTTTATGACCCATATGTTCCTGGATCTAATGCTCTCTTTTAATTAGACCTGTATTTCTGATCTAATTCCTCTCTGTAATACTCGCCATCCTTCTGCCTCCAACACACACACACACACACACACACACACACACACACACACACACACACACACGCCAAGGGAAGCATCTAGCTTTCTACACCGGAGGGTCTCTGGGTGAGGCAGGGAAAGGGGAAGGAGAGGGGAGAAGGCTGGGGTAGAGGAGCAGAAAAGAAGGAAAAGACAGAGAAAAGGAGAGAAAAAGGAAAGAATATTCCTTTGATTCGTCAAAAGAGGATACGTGATACATTTGAAGAGCATTCACCAACAAAATAGCCTACATTTGCCAAATGCTGCATTTACCATTTGCTGCTGGTTGTCTGTGAGCATAAGGAGATGTGCATTTTTGGCTAAGCAGAATTCCAGACTAGAATTCCAGTCCCTTTTCTCCACGGAGAAGTAGTAACAGTGGTCACCATACCTCACCCAGCGATCTGGGCAGCTAGGGCAGCTGGCACAGGTGGAGAATCTGGAACCTAGAAAAGGAAGAGGACCTGGTTCACATCTTTATGGACCACTCAATCTTGGAAGTGAAATGGGAGGTAAGATGTCTCCCCTGCCCCACCATATTTCAGATTAAGGTTTAGAGAAATGTACAACAATGCACGGCCTCAAAATAAATGCCTCACAGTGTGCAACTCTGTCACTACTGCTGTACACTCCTCTGAGCAAGGGTGTGAAGGAGCAGGGAAGGAAATGGGTACCATCCAGCTGAGGGCCGTGAGGAGAGTCTCTTTCTTGTGCTAGAGCTGTTTCTCCACATGTGATATATACACAGTGGATAAAATAAATGTATAAAGATGTGTATAAAAATAAAGATAAAATGAATGTATCAGTGTACCATTTATATGGCTCAGCGCATACACTGTGTAACTGTATAATGCACACTGCTTAAATCAGGTGGACATTTTTAGAATGTCCAACCTCAATCTGACACCCCATGATAGTGTAAAACAAAAGGACAGAAACTAGAAAGAGCAAATTTAACTAGAATAAAAGGTTGTTTGGGTTTTTTTTTTAATCACAAATGTGAAAAATATTCACTGGAAATTGGATAAAAGACTTATACTTCAGCAAAAAGAATTTATTTTAGATATTAAAAAATAAGGTTTTCTGACAGAGAAGGGTGTCAGACACTAACGTGAAAAGTGGTACAGGTTTCCTAACTGAGCTCTGTTAAATACAAAACATTCTCATTCCTTTAAAATGGTTGGATCATAGTTCTGTGAAAATGAAAGGGAACGTCATTTCAAGGTAATTTCAACCAAGATTCCATAATGTTATTGACTTTCTACTTCCATGAAACACATTTGTACAAATTAACCATAAGCCCAATTCCACAACAGACAAGTATGAGCTATTACATAAAGTGAGCACGTGTGTAGATTTGTAATTGCAGAGTAGATTGTGCATCTATTCCAGATTAGGGAGTTTAAAAGTGGGAAAAGCAGTCCTTAATGTTAAAGACTAGACAACTTTTCTGAATAGGCCTGGCATGAGACCAATATAGGGTTCTGGAGATCGAGCTACAACATTAGCACCTTATAGAGCTGTGGCTTTTCCATACAGCTGTGACGTCACCCAGACTGAATCAGAAAGTCCCAGCTTCCCTGGGAGTGTCCTTCTGTCAAAGGCAGGACCTGGGTCTGAGGTAGAGGTTCCAGGGCTGAACCCTTAGAATCCGAATGAACAAAGTCTGTCTACCGTGTTACTAACAATCATCCCCAGACAACAAAACCTAAGTTACGACTCTAGACTGTGAAACAAGAACTGATGGCCCTCTGGATCATCCTATTTAAGGACCCAGAAGAACTACATCTAGAAAAGTTCATTTCAGAAAATGGGAAAGCTCTCTAAACGGAAAAAAATTAGAATATGTCTAATTAAATTATGATATATGTATTATGTGAAAAGTCAAACACACTATTATAATAATAATTTGATTTTCATGACAAATATTATAGTAGGCAGGGAAATGTTTATGACATAATCTCAAATTAAAAACCAATATGCAACATTATTAGCATACTATGATCAAAACTATACCCAGCCATACTGAAAAAAAGGAGGGGGAAGTGAGGGAGATTTTACAGGACTTGACTGAAATTCTATTAAAAGAATAAATGGTTACACAAATGCACGCTCTCAAAGACTAGGAGACTATACTCAGGAAATGTTGTTGTGTACTAGTGATGATTTATCTTTTTGGAGATATTTTTCATTTTCCTAATTTTCTGTTATGCTACATTGTTTTTATAACACAAATTTTGGTTGAAGTTACCACTTACCCTGGCACAGAATCCCCTGGAAGAGCAGCAGACTCACTAGAATGGCACTCAGAAGCCCCAAAGCTACCGCCACATAGTGAGAGAGAGGGGATCTGGAAGAAGCTGCAAGAACAGAATCCAAAGCAAAATCTCAAGTCAGAATAAAAATTGCAGAAAAGAAGGTCAGGGAAGGATATCTGGGATCTTGAAGCAATGTGGCCTGATGGCAACTGAGATCCAGGCCCTCAAGGTTCCTTTCCTGGGTCTGTCAGGGACGTTCTCTGAAGTCTAGGGTAGCCACCGTTATCTTTAACAAGGAACATACTTTATTTAACAAATTAAAGATACTTTTTCCTTGGTAATTGCGGCTTGCATAGTCTCATGCTTTACTGCTGAGAATATAAATTGGAACAACCTCTTTGGAGAGCAGTTTGGCAGTGCCACCAAAACTGCAAAGGTAATTCACCCTTTGACCCAGAAATTTCTCTTTGAGAAATTTTTCCTACAGACATTCACACATATGCAGCTTTTACAAAAGAATAAAGACAGGCTTTTTTTTCACAGATATGGGGTGATGTGCAAGGTATAGAGTTAAGGGAAATAGTTAAGAAAACAGTTTTCTGTGAAACAGTGTATGCTAATACGCATCTCTGGAAATAGACACACGCATCTGATAACACTGTTTTGCCTCTGGGGAGGGGAAATAGGTCACTGGGGACAGAGGTAGGGGAAGACTTTTTACTTTATTTTCTTCTGTACCTTTTGAATTTTGAACCATAAGATGCATTGCTTTGGAAACTCATTACTGGAAGAGTAATGAGTTTGGGTTGAAAATATGTTTAAGGATGAGATGCTCCTTTATACTAACTATGCTGCATATAGCCTGTATCTAAGAATGCTATTTTTTTAATCTGGAAAATAGAAGTGTTTCTTACCTAAATTTTTATTTTAAAATTAGAGCAGTCTCATAGTCTGATAGTATAGAACTTAGGTGAGAAGAGTAAACATCTATAAAGTAAGATATTTAACTTCTAGTTTTGATTTCTTTATTTGGTAACCTTTAATTTGGATATTGGGAAAATAAGTCTACCTATTCAGGACTCACTTCCATACTTAAATTTTAGGTAAATTATCCTGTAGATGTGTGTGTATCTGTGAAGCTTTTTTAACTTATTGAAAGAAAGAAATTCATTGTAGAAATACCTTAAAATGAGAGTTCTGCATGAGAAACATTTGGACTGCCAAATCCAATAACACTAGATTTCTAGTGACATAAAAAAATACATTTACATTATATAAGAATATTGAATGAAATAAATGTTGATTTTAGATGTTACACTAAATGCAAAAAAGGTATCAACACATAACGGTATTTGTGTAACCACAATTCAAAAAATTAAATGAAATTTAATCTTTTTCAATGTATTTTTAAAACATGCATATTAAAAGCTTCTTAATGGAGTACATATAGTACAGTCAACATAGAAAAGCAAAAATATATCAAAATAGTAACAGTGATAATCACCTTGTACAATTATTAGTGATTTTTATTTTTTATGTCTGTCCTCATAGTTTCTCTAATTCCTATGATGGGCATGTAATACTTTTGTAAAGAGACTTTTAATAGCATTTTAATGTTCCTAAACTATTTTCCCCTCTCAAACAGAGCACCCTAGAAAGATGACCTAGAAATGAACATACCAGTGATAAATAAGAGCATGCAATGTGCACTGTATATAAATAAAAACCACTGTCTGGAAATCAAAATAATTATACTCAAGTTCCAACTCATCACCAGTTGTGTGATCTCACACTTATACTTTAAAATGTACATTATTTTTGAGTTAACAGTTCTGTTCCTTACAAATTAGCACTGATATAATCCAAAAAAAGGATATATACAAATAAAAATGTTAAATGCTGCATAAGTTATAGTAATAGAAATAAATCAAAATTTCTAAGTATAATGGAATGATTTAGCAAATTGTAGCAATGCTTTCAAAGGATAATACTAAAAACTGTAACAATAAGACTATGGAGCAAAAAGAAAGCTTATGGAGTTACGCTAAAGAAGATACTTCATGGGAGTTTACTGGCTAAGATATAAAATCAAATACCAATTTTGGCACTTACACTGTTATCTGCCTATCTCAGAAAGTGTTTTTCAGGGCACAGTGTAAAAGTGGTTTGTTTCATCTTCAAATTCCCATAGTCACAGGGTCTACTTAAGTGTTCTTAATACCTTCTTCCTACCATTCTAGTGCGAACTGTAGGGGAGGAGAAAAAAACCCAGATACATAGATCAGTTTCTTTTCTGACAACATCTTATTGTCACCCATTTGCAAAATTATTGGTGTCCTCCTTATTTTCATAGGCAGAAAAAGAGAAATACTTAGAATGGAAACAGCTGGTCCAAGGTTGCTCCAAACATCACTAAAGAGATAAAGCTCTCCCAATAAAAGTCTTGCTACAGTTCAGAAGCAATAAAGAGCAACAGAACTGCCCCAGCTTGCGTTTCATAGTTGAGATCATAAAAGCGAATGGTTAGAAAAGAATTTACCTGAAACCTAAGATCAGATTGCCAACCATACAACCAATTTTCATATGCCAACTCTAGACTTCAAACTGAACCAAAAGTATTTCCTCAAATTATCCTCTGCATCTTTGCATCCTCTACTCTAAACAGACTTTCCAATCCATTCATCCCTTAGCCTATGGTCAGTCACTATGGACAGTTCTCCATACTAACTTGGCTAACTCACCTGTTTGCTGTGGTCTGCAGTCATTCTGGGCTTGGGGTGCAGTAGAAAATGCTAATACGGAATAAGTAACACTGTCAGTCATTTTTACCTAGTATCTTTCACATTCAGTTGAGAGGGTAAAATTACAGATGTGAGAGGAGACAGACGTCAGTGAGGAAACAGCCCAATCTCTAAACTGCTAGCAGGAAACTTGAAGGTTTGTTTTTATAAAAAAAAAAAAAAGGTCCAGCATGACAAAAACAGAAGTAATTTTTCAGGAAATCATTCAAATTCTAGAGATGCCTGTAGAAATTAATGTTCTAAACTTTGACTTTTTCATGTTTTGTTTATTTTATTTACTTATTTACTTGGCATCACCATACTCTCTAGATGCTTGTTAAGTATATTTTAAGCTGGTTCCCCATCGTTGCACTTAAATTTAGCAATTTCAATTATGGAAACTGAAATAAAAATAAGAACGAATTCCTAGCTGTGAATTTATCTCAAGATCTTGTATTCGCTTCGTTTCCTTTCAAGAAAACAGGTGCATTGCCAAGTGAGGCTGATTTCCTTGTTTCTTGGAGCTCTGGGGTAGTGACATGTGATAGAGAAATGGATGTGGGTTGCAAGTGCCCGGAATCAGGGGAGACGTGGACTACTGCCCAGATACACGTTTTGTGAATACTCTGCACTCCTCGGTTCCCAAAACATTCTCCCAATTGTGCTCTAATCCTTACCCTCCACAGAGTAAGAAATTCCATTAAAATTTCTCTCCTTGTTCTCTTATTTTTATATGCAAAGACAACTATAAAGAGGAACAAATTAAATAAATACATACTAAGGTGTTAGAAATTTACTTCTAATAGGTGAAGTGTTAATAAAAAGTTAAAGGAAGAAGACTAGAAAGGGAATTGAAATTCCAAGAATAGGTAAAGTCACCAAGATAAAATGTACAAAGACAGAAGAGGAGAAAGAGAAGAGAAACAGGGAGAGCATATTAATTAAAAACTAAGAATAGCTCTATTTCCAGCCATGACAGAGTGATACTGGACTTGACCTGCAGCCAAAACACGATGTGTATATATATATATACATGAGGCAACTGTTTTCAGGCCTGGAACAGGCAGCACTGTGATGCTGGAGAGAACATAAGACACAAAGGTAAGCACTGTGACCACCCCGGACCACTTTCTGGCCCAAAGCAGGAAAGTGAATCCTAAACAGAGCTGGAGTCTCATGAAGCTGAGGAGGCACAGATCCAAACTCTGAGCTGCTGACATGCCTGGAATGTGCAGATCAGGGTGACTGACCCGAGAGAGCTGCACAGAGAGAGGTGTCTGGAAGATGCCGTGGGAGCACGGCCTGGGGCCCTGGCTAAGAGCTGGGTGCACGGACAGGCCTGCGGTCCCTGCTGAAGGGGCCTGCCACACCGCCAACAGCTGGAAAGCGAGACCAGCGGTGGTTCAGTGCTGGCCGCTGCAAACAAAGAGCCAAAACCCAGACTGACAGAACCAAAAAAGATCCACAAGTAGTTTAGCTGCTTGTGAGAACACATACTGATGCCCTTAAAAGGAAGACAACACAAACGACGTGTGGTCTATACGTGCGTCGGGGTGGGGGGGAATTTCCCCCCATGCCCCTCTAAAGTTCTTGTGGCTGGACTAATAATAAAATCGACACAAGACAGATTAACGGAAGAAAAAGAAACAAATGTTAATTCATACACATGGAGGCCTCATAGAAATGGGACCTAAGAAGTGGCCAGAGCAAGCAGCTTTTACACTTTCCAAAGAAACAATAACTTTGTGAGGAACTAACGGGACAAAGAAACTCAGGTTTTCGCTGTCCCATCAGTGAAGAATCTAAACAGAGTTTGGGGCTGGGGTAGTAAATTAAAGACGTAACAAGTTTGTTTATACGAGCTTCTGGGCCCCAAATTCCCTGTCTTTGGCGGTGAGGGCGGACTTCTACCTCCAGACACGGGGAGTGCACCTTTTACGTGAGACTCGTTTCCTGCTTCAGGGAGACAGAAAGGAAGATCACATTGCGTTGGCCATTTCTTAAGTAACTTTCAATTAAAATAATCTCTATGCCATTGAGGCATATTTGGGGACAGCCTCCCCTGGGCCCCAACATATACAATGAAATATTATTCAGCTTTGAAAAGGAAGGAGATCCTCTCATGTCCTACAACACAGATAAACCTGGAAGACATTATGCTAAACGAAATAAACCAATCACAAAAAGACAAATACTCCAATGATTCCACTTATATGACACACCTAAAGTGGTCAAATGCATAGAAACAGAAAGTAGACTGCTGGCTGCCAGGAAATGGAGAGAGGGAGAAATGGGGAGTTGTCTGATGATTAAAGAGTTTCAGTTTTGTAAGATGAAAAACTTGTGGAGCTCTGCTGTACAGCGATGTGAATATGCTTGTATTAGTCTGCTCAAGTTGCCATGGCAAAATGCCACGGAACGGGTGGCTTAAACAACAGAAATTTATCTTCTCAGTTCTGGACACTGGAACTCCAAGATTAATGTGCCTGCATAGTTGGTGTCTGGTGGGAACCCCACCTCGGGTTGTAGCAGCCACCTTCTCACTACGGTCCCACGCGGCCTTTCTTCAGTGCATGCCTGACAAAGAGAGCCAGCCAGCTCCCTGGGGCCTCTTCTGAGAAGGACGCTAATCTGATCAGATCAGGACCCCACCAGTATGACCTCATTTAACTTTAATTACTTCCTTAGAGGCCCTTCTCAAAATACAGCCACACTGGAGGTTAGGCCTTCAATACATGAATTTGGGGGTGGAAGGGACACAAAAATCCAGTCCATAACGATACTTAACACTACTGCACTACACTCTTGAAAATGGTTAAGATGGTAAAAAGAAAAAAGAAAGAGAGGAAAGAGAAAGAAAGAGAGAACGAGAAAGAGAAAGAGAGAAAGAGAAAAGAAAGAAAGGAAGGAAGGGAGAGAAAGGAAGGAGGAAGGAAGGAAGGAAGAGAGAAAGGAGGAAAGAGAGAAAGAGAGAGAAAGCAAGCAAGCAAGCAAGCAAAGCAAGGCAACATAGGAACCAGAGCTCCCTGAGGAAATGACTAGTTCGGGGGCCAGAGAAGAAAACACACACGATGGGCCTGAAGCATCTCTCAGTCTTTTACTGTTAGAAAACAAGGGAGTACTCAAAAACAAAAACAACAAAAACGATGAGGGCCTGTCAGAGGGACTCAGGAATCAACCTGGAAAAGCTTCCAATGGCCAAAACGAATCAATTAGAGCAACAAAATAAATTGGATTATATTGTAAGTATTGGATGTATTATATTATAACCTAGGAATTTTTTAAAAATCTATAAATCCATACTGAATTATTTTTATTTATTCTTGAACAAATAAGAATTGCATGTATGTACAAAAGTTTTGATCTAAGTATGCATTGTGAAATGATTACCACAATCAAACTAACATATCCATCACCTCCAGTAGTTACCATTTGTGTGTGTGTGTGTGGTGGTGAACACTTGAAATCTACTCTCTTAGAAGATTTCAAGTACACATTCAATACATTATTGTTAACTATAGTCATCATGCTGTATTTAGGTCTCCAGAACTTACACCTATTCATCTTATAACTGAAATTTTATACCGTTTGATCAGTTATCTCTCCTTTGCCTCCACCCATCAGTCCCTGGTAACCCTTCTACTCTTTGTTACTATGAGTTCAACTTTTTTTAGATTCCAAATAGTGAGATCATGTGAAATTCATCTATCTGCGGGTGGTTTCACTTAATGTCCTCTGGGTTATTGTAAATGGCAGGATTCCCTTCTTTCTTAAGGCTGAATAATCTTCCATTTTATATGTGTGTATGTGTGTGTGTGTGTGTAAACATATATATATAAATCTCACATTTTCTTTATCCATTCATCTATCAACGGATACAAAGGTTGTTTCCATATCACAGTCATTAAGAATAATGCTGCAATGAACACAGCAAGCAGATATCTGTTTGAAGTAGTGAATTTATTTCGTTTGGATATGTACCCAGAAGTGGGATCGCTGGATCATATGGTGGTTCTATCTTTAATTTTTTTAGGGGTTTTCATACTGTTTTCCATAATGACTATACCAATTTACATTTCAATTCATTTTGGTGTTTCCTTTGCTCTGCAGAAATTATTTAATTTGATGTAGCTCCAACTTGTTTATTCTGGCCTTGTTGCCTGTGCTTTTGGTGTACATTCCAAAAACTCATTGCTCATTGATTGCTCAATCACTGACTACTGTCAAGGAGTTTCTCCCCTACGTTTTCTACTGGGAGTTTAATGGTTTCAGGTCTTACTTAATTTTAAATCTTTAATCCATTTTGAGTTGTTTTTGTGCACGGTGTAAGAAAAGGGTCCAATTTCATTCTTTTGCATGTATGTTTATATTTCCCAACATCATTTAGAGACTATCCTTTCCTCATTGTATGTTCTCGATGACTTTATCAGAAATCAGCTGACTATACATATTTGAGGGATGGCATGATGCAGACAAAATGAAACTGGTCTTCCTTCCCTTTTTGGTGGTGATTTTCAAGTTTTTGGCTCCACTGTGTTACTAAGTGGATTCCCAAGATCTCCCAGAGCTATTTTCATTAATAGATAACTGTCTAATTTTTGTTCTTTGTGTGGAGGACAGAGGCTGGAGTCTCCAACTCTGCCATTATGCTGAAGTCACTCCTCTGAATCCATACTGATTTAAATAAATTACTGAATAAAGAAATAAAGGGAGGAGATGTTATAAATTTTCCTTACAGAAAATGGATAGGGGAAAAACAGTAATTTTACAGGGGAGAAACCTGGCAAACGCAAACTCAAACCATGAACAGGATTAGCTGTGTGAACCACCAGTGGCAAGTCTTGTTGATATCATGCATTCCCAGCATGAGGCAATGAGAAAGGCACCTGGCCACAATGGTATATTTCATCAAAAGCCACATCTTCAGTCTAAATATGAAAAATAATCAGATAACTTCGATTTGAGAGATATTCTACTAAATATCTGACCAGTACTCTTCAAATTCATCAAGGTTGTAGAAAGTAAGAAAATACTGAGAAACAATCACAGGCCAGAGAAGACCAAGAAAATGTGAAAACTAAATGCTACCCTGGATTAGATCCTGGGGCAGGGAAAAAAAAATTAGTGGAAAACTGGTGAAATTCAAAGAAAACCTGGAGTTAGTTAATAATAATGTAGCAGTCTTTATTTCTTGGCTTTGACAAATGTACCGTGGTTACTTAAGATGCTGACATTAGGGGGAAAGGGTTAAGGTTATAAAGGAATGCTCTGTGCCATCTTTGAAATTTGCTGAGAATAAATCTTAAATGTTACTACTACCAAAAGGTAACTATGTGAGGTGATGCAGGTGTGCTAACTAATTTCACTGCGGTAACCATTTCACAATACATGCATGTATCAGATCATCACATTGCACACCTACTCAATTCAGCTTCATAGTACAAAAGCAGCCACAGACAAATATAGACAAATAAGTGTCTCTGTGTCCCAATAAAACTTGACTCACAAGAGGGGTGGCAAGTGAACTAATGTCAATTGGTCAAGTGAGCCGGTGGTGTTTCCCCAGTCTCCTGTATGACTGCAGATTTTCTGACCACGTTAATTATGAGAGGGGCATATTGAAATCTCCAACAATAATTGTGGATTTCTCTTTTTCTCTCAGGTTCTGCAGGTGGGTTTATACCTATTGCCTTGCTATTTATTTTCTATGTGTTTAATTTATTCTTTGTTAACTTTTTCCCTATTATCCTGATCATTTTTTTAACCTGAATGTCTTTTATGATTCCATTTTACTTCTTTTATTGGCTTATCAGTTACACCTTTTTCTTTCCTTGTTTCCTCTTTTTCTTTTTCCTCCATTCCTTCTTTCCTCTCTTTTTTTTGATTGCTCTAAGGTCACTATTATATCTTTAATCACATTCTTCCTTCAAATAATATTATAATACTTCATAAATGTCAAATGAACCTTACAACAGTATACTTCCTCTCCCTCTCCCTGGCCATTGTCAACATTTTACTTCTATCTATGTTATAAATTCCACAGTAGATTGTTAATGTTTTCCTTTCAATCATTAATCTTTTAAAGGTATCTTTTCTAAAATCAGAACTTTTTTATATTTATGAACATATTTGTCATTTCTAAAGTTCTTCAGTCTCTTGTATAAAACTAAATTTTTACGTGGTATAATTTTCCTTCTGATAGAAGAACTTCCTTTAATATCTTTCAGTGGTCTGTTTGTAAGGAATTTCTCAGTTTTGTTCATCTGAAAAAAAAAATGTTAGTTTGCCTTCATTTTTTAAAGGTATTTTTTGTATATATGCAATTCTAGGTTGACAGGGTTCTCCACCCCTACAAAAGCACTTGAAAGGTATCTAATTTTGTCCGACTTGCATAGTTTCTGATGTGAAGTATGCCGCTGTGTATTTTTTCCTCACTACTTTTAAGATGTTCTCTTTATCACTGCTTTTCAGCAGCTTGATAATAATGTGTCTTCAAGTTTTTTTCTGCCTGATGTTCATTGAGCATATTTGATTTGTAAATTTATAGCTTCCATAAAATCTTGAAAAATTCCGGCCGATATATTTTCTGCCCTCTTTCTCAAACTTTAATTATAAATATATTAGAATATTTGATATTATACCATAGGTAACTGAAGCTGTGTTTTTTGTTTGCTTGTTTGTTTGTGTGTTTTGTTGGGAAGAGGGTCTTTTTTCCCCATGTGTTTATTTTGGATATTTTCTAATATGTCTCAAGCTAACTAACCTTTCCTTCTGCATCTTCTAATATGCTATTAATTCCATTCAGTATATTTTCATTGCATCATTTCAGATATTGTATTTTTGATTTGTAGAAGCAAATTTGGGTTATTCAAAAAATATCTTGCCCTTTTCTCTTTATCATGTTCAATTTTCCTTGGTCTAATGAATATATGAAGTGTATTTATAATTGCCCTTTTAACATCCTTTCTGCAAGTTCTCTCATCTTTGTCATTTCTAGGTCAGTTCCTAATGGCTGATTTTTCTCCAGGTTATGGGTTATATCTGCCTCCTCTGCATGCTTGGTCACCTTTTGCTGGATGCCAGACATTGTGAATTTCACGCTGTTGGTGCCAGATTGTGTTGTGTGTTTTAAAAAGTGCTTGGCTTTTGTTATTGGACACAGTTAAGTTACTTGGTACCCTTTGAGGCTTACTTTTTGTCAAGAATTAGTAAGCAGAGGAAACTGGGGGGCTCATCTTATTTCCCTTCTCTCAGGAATTACTGTCCTGTGCTGCTTGTTATCCAGTCTCTGAAAACCATCGTTTCATACGTTTCCCAGTTTGCTAGTTGTTTAAGATGAGAGAATAAGTCCAGTCCCAGTTATACCATCATGACCAGAACAAGTCTGAAAAAAGGAGCAACTGCCAAAATAAGATAGCAAGATTACAAGATATAAGTTCAAAATACATAATCAATTGTATTTCTATATACTACTAGCAAATGTTTTGAAAATAAAACTTTCAAAATAATTTCACTTATTAAAGCATCAAAAAATATAAGTACTTGGGAATAAATGTAACAAATGACATGTAAAACCTCTACACTGAAAACTACGAAACATTTCTAAAAGAAACTAGGTAAGACCTAAATAGTTGTATCCTACTCGTGGACTGTAAAATTCAACGTTGTTAAAATGTCAATTTTCCCCAAACATACCTACAGATTTACATTAATCCCAATTACAATTCCAGCAAGATTTTTTTAAATAAAAATTGACAGGTTGAATCTATATACTTATACATATGGAAATGCAAAGGACCTAGAATAGCCAAAACAGTCTTGAAAAGACAAGGAAGATGTATACTACCTTACTTCAAGACTTACAAAACTAAAGGAATCAAGACAGTTTATTGTTAGCATAATAATTAACAAAGAGATCAATGGAACAGAACTAAGGCCAGAAATAGAACCACATCTATATGGTCAGCTGATTTTCAACAAAGCTCCAAAGCAATTTAAGGGAGAAAGAAAAGTCAACAAATGTTACTGGGAGACCACATGAGAAAAAAAACTGACCTCTACCCTACCTCAACCAAACACAAAAATTAATTCAAAATTGATTCCAGACATAAACATAAAAAGCTAAAAGTATAAAGCTTCTTAGAAGAAAACATAGTTACAACCTAAACACCCATCAAAAGAAAAACAGATCAACAAGTTAGGAAATATTCACACAGTATAATGCTATCCCATACCCCCCCAAAAAACCCTGCTACTGATAATATGCAACAACAGAACCTCACAGACATCATACCATTATATTGAGTGAAGGAAACCAAACAGTGTATGATTCAATTTCATATGAAATTCTAGAATAAGCAAAATGAATATATGGTGAACATTTCAGAACAGTAGTTGCCTCTAGGGTGAGAGAAATGACTGGAAAGTGGCATGAGGGAATGTTCTTGTGTGATGAAAATCTGCTAAATCTTTATTAGAGGGTGGTTACAGTTATGATGCATTTGTCAAGATTCACTGAATAGTATACTTAAGAGTTCTGCATTTCATGATTTACACATTTTACCTCAACAACAAAAAATAAAACTTTAAACAAACATTGACCTCTAATTAGCAGGCTTGCTTTAGACCATGGTACAGTTTACCAGTTATAAAAACTACTTGTGTTTTCTCTTGTGTGAACAAACATATAAACATATTAAACCATAACGGTTGTCCACTCTTGGTAAGATATATAGATTTCCTAACTGTCTGCTCAGAGGGACTAAAGCAATGATATACAATAGCAATAAATACAACCTGTAATCAGATCTTGGTTTCTCAATACCCTCTCCACTAAAAGGAACCAGTCCCCCTTGGAGAAATGACTGCTTCTGGGGTAAGAAAAGTACAAGATCCACATGGAACGCCTATGTGCTCAAAAGTAAGGAACTGCCCCAAAAATGACGAGGACACGTCAAAAGGACAAAGAAGCCACCAAGAAGAGGTTCCCACTGACAGTTCAACAGTGACCCAGCTTCTCCAGTAATTTTTCTGTCACCTCATCAGTGGGCTGCATGTTCCTGTGGCAGGAACCACACCCTATCTTCAAAGGTCTGAACCTCTCCCCTGTGGTTGGAAAGGTAGCACTTCCTCTAAGTTTCTAAGTTGCTTCCTTGCTAACTCATCTTCAGCCCTCGAAGCAGCAGCTGCATTTTGTAGTTGCTACTTCTACATAACTTCTGTGTAACTTAGAGTCCTCTCTTAACCCTTTTAGTAATTGATTATTTTTTACTAAAAGGTAATTCTTCATACTGAATTTTTCCTTAAAGTCACACATGTGGTATCTGTCTTCCAGCTGGGTCCCGACAGATACAAGGACACATCACTCCTCTCTTCGTCCCATCAAGAAATGAATCCCTAAATATAACCAAGAGCAGACGTCGGACAAACCCAAAATGAGAGGCAATCTACAAAACAAGTGACCAGTACTTTACAAAATTTCAAGATCAGGTAAGATAAAGAAAAATGACAACTAATTGCAACATGTGACTCTGACTTGACTTCTGTGATTAGCAACAGGAAGTAATTATAAAGTTTACTGAGACCACTGATGAAAATTTGAATATGGACTATAGATTAGATAATGTTGTACCAATGTTAGAGTTGTTAATTTTGATAATTGTACTGTGGTAATGTAAGAATGCCCTTATTCTTAGGAAATACACACCAGTGTACTTAGTGGTAATGGGAAACTTAACTTTTAGATAACTCAAAATTAACATGTGTGTTAGTGTGTGTGTGTAGGAAGGATGGGGGAGAGAGAGAGAGACCAATAAAGCAAATGGGGCAACACTTCTAAACAAGAAAACAATTTACCCTCTGTGTGTGGGAGGAGGGTGTGGATGTGGGCAGTGTGGGGAGCATCCTTGTTAAGGGTGAGGCTAGAGAGGGGCAGAGCAGAAGGCAAAAAATAACTCTTGATTTCAACTTTTGCCCCTGGCGACAACCTTGAGATCACTGACACAGATACCTGCCAGAAGGGGCACTGAAGCCTGAGAGGCAGGGAGTGACCCAGCTCATTTGCAACTGGATGGAAGGGAAGCTCTCCCTCGCTCCCATTCTCACAAAAGACAAGTTTTTCAGCCTACTCAACTGCATTTCTGGACCCTGGGGTTCCCCACCTCCAACACGCACACTTCTCTCCCTCTCCCTCTCTCTCCAGCCCAACACTACTCTAATCAATGACCAGGAAGAAAACTGCTGAAACGTGTTGGTTCAATTCACCAACAAATGAACATCAATTCTAGAATGAAAGCTCATTGTGAAAGGGATTTTTGTCTTTTTTCCCTGATGTATCCCCAAAACCTGTAACAGTAAATATTTGCTCAGTAAATATTTGTTGAATGAATTGTAAAAGCACGTCAACAGAAATGTCTTAAATGCCTAAACCTAATGGCAATCCACACAGCTAAATATTATGCAAACATTCAAAAATTTATTTGTAAACTAAGTGATACGGAGAAATATTTTATATTAAGTTTTTTAAAGGAAAGGAATAACATATTCCTGACAGAAATACAAAACCTCTTGGTGGGTTTATGGATTTTTGTTTTGTAGTTCTCCGTGTTTTCTGATTACAAATTACTTCCATTATTGTAAAGAAACCTACCTTTCACTTTTTTTATTTTTTTCTTGAGGACACATCCAAACCCAACCCAGATATACCACCCAGCCTGAACTGAGTGTACCAATGAATAAACAAACGCAGCATCCTACACAGTCAGTATAACGAAGTGCTCGGGCGCACGGACTCTGGAAACTATACTCCTACAAATCTTACTTATCCCTAAATCATGGAGCCTGAATACTGACTCCGTAACTTAATAGCTGTGAGGCCCTGAGCAAGTCACTTAGCCTCTATCGGCTTTAATTTATTCATCCTGTAAAATGGAGATAAAATACTTCCTCATTAAGATTAACATGAAGATTCAGTGAATTAATACTCGTTTAAAACACTTAGTGCCGAGCACCATAGGGCTATGCAAGTGTCGGCTTCTATTATGATTCGATTCAAAATAAACAGTGTCCGAACTCCGGTGAGCAGGGTGACGGATCAAAATCCAGTCCCCAGAGGCGAACACAGTGCGAGGCACACACAAAAGCAAGGGAGGAATCAAAACAGAATGAAATCAGCCTCTAGCCAGGTAAGTACAAGCAACACGCGGGCATTCGGAGGCAGGAAGGATTCCACCTCGGGAGAGAGAACCCTCTAGAAGTCACAGGGGCAGCAGCCTCTGAACGGAGTTGTAAGAAAGAGTGGGGACTTCGACACGTGGCCAAGACGCCAGACGTGAGGGACACCGCAAAGGATTTTGGCAAAGGCGCAAAGTCTAAAACTGAATGGCTCGGGTCAACGGAACGGGCTGCACAGTGTTTATCACACAAAATGCCACGAGAACGGAGGGATAATAGTAACCACCGTTACACCTCAAGGTACTAAACCGTAGTCCGGGCTAAAAGAACAAAGGTGTGGTTAAGAAAGCCAAAGTGACCATGACCCAATCGCTCCCCACCATCTTCCAGGTGCCTACGTTGGAGGCCCAGCGACTCGCGCCGGGCAGACGGCGAACCAGCGTCCCCCTCAGGCGGCAAGCGTTCCGCGGCAGCAGCAGGACGAAGCGACCCCGCGCGAGAACTACAGCTCCCGCCGCGCCCTGGGGGGCGGGCCCCGCCCCGCAGTTCCGCTTCCGCCTCCGCCCTCACGCGCCCCCGCCGTCCGACCTACCCGGGAGCGGGCCCGGCACGTGACCGCGCGTGACCTCTCGTGACCCCACGTGACGGGGGCGCGAGCCGAGAGGCCCGGGGGCGTGACGCTGGGACCCTCGTTAGTAGAAAAGCGATCCGACAAAGTGGAACTCAACTTCAAAATCTCCGTGGGGATTGGAGTTGATGCCCGGAGGGCGGATCCCGACGCCCACGTCCCTGGCCAATCAGCGCCTGGGATTCTCTGAGAGACGGAGAAGGGGAGAGGGGCGAGTGGCTCTGTGGTCACATGCCGCGGGGTCTGGTGGGAGGGACGGTCGCCCAGCGGCGCCCGGCGCTTCCTGTTTCCGGTTCCCGGAGTGGAGCTCAACGAGGCGCCTGGCGGGGACCCTGGCTCTGCCACGAGCTCTGGGACCGGGGTCTGCGGCCGGCCCCTCGCAGGCCCTGTCTCCCAGCCGCGGGTAGTTATTCAGTCGGGGATTCTGAGCTTTGGCTGCTCCCTTTGCCCGCGATAAGTGAGTATGAGGGGCGTGGAGGAGGAGGGGGCTGGAGAACGCTCACCCCTCGTGTCTGTGACAGGGGCCGGCATCGCTAAGTACCCCTCGGCCCGAGTTCTAGCCCAAAATCCAGCTGAGGAGCCCGAGGGCAGAAAGGCGGAGGCGTGAGGTTGGGGAGTCACAGAGTCCCGGAGGGAGCGAGGGAGAAAGGCCCTCCGAGACCAGAGAGGGAATTCACGTGTTTGGAAGTCAGGAAAAGGAAGGTTCCTAAACCTGGAGTCCGTTCGAGGTGTTCCTGGATACCTGTGGAAGGGATTTTGGCCTGCATCTTGGAGGGAGGTTAAAAGTAGCATCGTGTGTAGAGGATATGGCCCTAAGCAGTTGGGAAGTCAGGAGTCTAGGCGGAACGAGAATGTCTGGAACGCTGGAGGAAATGTGAGGAATATGAGTGTATGAGATGAAGAGTAGCTAACCGAGATGTTTGTGTTCCTCTTTGCAGGAAGCTTCTGCCCTTGGGCCGTAGGCTTCTGCCTTGAGGCTTTAACAACACTGCGCGTTTCAGCTAGCTAAGGCTGCTCTTCTGAAAGTGTAGTCTGCTGGAGACGGGAGATAGGGCCGCCGCATCAGAAATGAGTCGGAGAGAAGAAAGTAGAAATACCATTGAAAAACGGAAAATGCTCATGGCTGGTTAAAGGGTGGGGGAAGTAAGTGATACAGAGGCCCAGTGATCTCGAGTGCTTCCCAGTTCCTGGCTTAGTCGTTGGTCATCCCATTGAAGGAGAATTTTTAGCATTAACCAAATAGATCTATCATTGTAGAACAGGAAAATTGAAAGGGACTTTTCAAAATCTTCTAAGTCCTGCCGCTTGTCTGCAAAGTATCTAGGACAGACTCTTGCGCCTTGAGAATCTTAATTGTAGCACATTAAAAAGGGACTACCCAGCCCTTGGATTTCATGCTCTTTGTAATACGTTTTTGCGCTCTTGTATTTATCAGAAGTTTTCCAGTAAATATCTTTGTGCTGTGAATCATTCAAGTTGCCCCCCTAACTTCAACATGTTTAATACTTGTATAACTTAAGGCAAGTTAGCTTAACCTCTGTGAAAATCGGTTTCCTCATTTGTAAAATGGGAGAAATTATATCTACTTTTCTAGGTTGTGAAGGTTAACGCGCATAATCTAGATAAGGCACAGAGAGCACATACCACCTAATCAAAGAGAAGCAGCTCAACCATAGCCAAACCTTAACCAGGAAAGACAGGAACAAATTTTTTCTCGTCCTAACTTTTTGAACCAATAAGAACCAGTAGTTCAACTTAATTAATGCTGACTGCAAGGTGTTTCATCCTTTCCCAGTTTTGTGAGATTCTTTGCTCTAATTTGGGAAAAGAAATCATCAACTGTTAGCAGATAAGGAACTAACTTTGAAGCCAAAGAACATAGCCTTCTGTGTGAGCATCCCTCTGGAAAACCGATCCTGGAAAAAAAAATCTTGAAAGGCTGAAATGTTGAAATTTCAAATTGGATCCTGACAGAATGTAAGGAAAATGGCATGCTAAATCAGTCTAATAAAAGGAATCTCTTATTTCATTTTTGAAACTCAGCTGGTCAAGTTATGTGTTGAGCAATGAGTTAATTAAAGGAAAAGTAGGAGTTTGAGGTCTGGGTTCTTTATTCCGCCTCCTAGTCAGTGAACTGTGTGAAGAGTCACTTCCCCTTCGTGCTTTGTCAAAAAAAAAAAAAAAAAAAAAAAGCAAGTCTTTGCTTACTCTAATCCCCAAAAAATTAATGTGAAAGAAGATGCACGTGTAGTGGCTAAGGGTAGACCGTGAACTGGGAGCTAAGACTATCTGCTTCACTCCACTAGCTGTGTCTGTTTTCTTATCTGTAAAATAAGAAAAATAATTGTATTTACTGCATAGAGTTGTTGTTTAAGGCTTAATCAGTTAATGAATGTTAAGTGCATCAGACAGTCCCTGGCAAAAAGCAAGCACTCTGCTTTTTCCTGCTTATGCTTTGAATGTGTTTATGGGGGCTTCAGACTTTGTGGCTGGCCGTAATTATTCTAGGAAAACATCTTAGTAAACTACACTGAATTAATGTTTGGAGTACACCAAGACAGAGAGACAACTTCCCAAGCACAGTAGAATGTGGGAAACAGAAAGTCAAATGTAACTTCATTTAGGAGAGTGGAGAAAATTTATTCAGGTACTTACTAGTACCCATTAAATTCTGCCTATTTCAAGTTTTATATTCTTAAAGTGCAATGGAGTCATTTGAAACAGTATGAAAACGAATTAGAGGACTCTGAAAGAGTATTTGAGCCAAAGTCGAGACTTGTAGTATGGAAGCATTTTACCATAAATGAGAAAAGTTTGGGAGAATTGAATCTTTGTATCAGGAAAATTGGTGATACTGTTAGGAAATTAACAAGTAGCAGTGGCCTGGATCATAGACACCAGAGTGAATTCTTTTGCAAGGGTAAATCAGTAGCCTGGGTGTAAAGATGAGATTAGAGAAAAGAAAATGAGTTTGGGAAACAGCCACACGTTTCCACTCCTAGAGCAGTACCAGTGGCAGGTGAGTTGATTTGCTAATTTTCTAAGGTGGCTTGATGATTCCCAAGAATGGTCAGCAATTTGGAATTGTAGGAAGACAGCTGTACTTACTGGAAATCTAGAAACTCTTGAGATTCATGACTTGTGGAGCCTGAGGTGAGTTTTGGAATATCTTCAAACCACTCATGTTGACCTAGTGAATTCTGTTCCTGTTGTTTAAATGATTGAATGATTTTTCAGAGATGAGACACTAGAGCAGATCGATGCTGAGATTCTGGCACTGTGGCTGTGTTTATCTCTGCTCATCATTCTTGTGGTGAAGATGAACGCAGACTGTTGGATGCTCCTGAATATTAAAATGAGGGGTTAGAGCCCAGAGTATGCGAGTCTCTTTCTTTATTTTACATCTTTTTTTTTAATAACTTCCAACTAGTCCTTAGCAAGTGTTCATTTTAATTTGAGTATTATCTTAGGGAGAGTCACTGGCTTTAGCAGTATTTAGGAACTAGTATTAAACTTTAAATAATGAGACATCTCAATCCAACTTTTCACCAGACGGTAAAGAGGCAAGGATGTCTCCACCAGGCTGTCATAATTAATTCTTTTTTGTTCTTTCCTTTCTCTCTTCTCACCTTTGTAGTTTGTGCTGAAAGACTTGCCTATGAGTTAGGCTGAAAGTGATAAATATATGAATTTCCTAACATGGGTGCTTTTGACTCAGACATGTTATGAGGTTCTATTTGTTGCATATGCCAGAGAATCTTACTGTTTCTGCAGATTCAAAATGCTGTTCATTAGTGGCACCTTCGTATTCTCTAGGCCATTGACTGGTTCTTCTGACAGTTTCTAGGACAAAAAAGTTGTCTTTTTCCCAAGTCGAGATACTCTTCTTTTTTTTTTCTTTCGTGGGGGTACTGGAGATTGAACCCCGGATCTTGCACATACTAAGCATGTGCTCTACCACTGAGCTATACCGCCACCCCCAGAGATACTCCTGTTGTATGCACACCTTGCAGAAATCATCGACAATCTGTAGACAGTAACTCTTCACCAAGGCCCATGCTGTCCTCTTTGTTGAATGCACGTTGTGGCCCTGTCCTGAAAGGACACTGGGAGGACAGGAGGTGAGCAGTGGTGTCAGACAAGGGAGTCAGCTGGGGAGAAGCTTTTAAAATAAGTTTTAAGAAGAAAAAGAGGAACCCAGAGACTTAGGAAGTCAGTTTTGAATATTAAAGGATGGCAAAAAGAACATTGGTGACAGCTAAAATCTTGAACTAGAGATAAGAAAATAAAGCCCAACTTCATGATAATGAAGAAACCTGACTAGTGTAATGTAGGTGATGGATGGAAGATTAAAAGTTTTTTTAAATGCCATTCATTAATCGCATATTCATATGCTTTCTCTCTTTCCCTTCTCTTCTCATCTCCCCCCTCCCTGCCTTCCCCCAAAAGGATGCGCCCCTTCTGCCGCTCCTGGAGGACCGGACCGCTCCTGCTCCTGCTGCTGGCCGGGGCGGTGAGGGACTCCTGGCAGACGGAAGAAAAAACATGCGACCTGGTGGGAGAAAAGGGTAAAGAGTCAGAGAACGAACTGGCTCTGCTGAAGAGGCTGAAGCCGCTGTATAACAAAAGGTAAATGGGAAGAACCTTAAAGGCTTGAAAATGACTTTATTAAAGAATCTTTTTTTCCTCTCACTGATTTTATTTTAGTATTTCTACCAGATATGTAGGGGGTACATGTATCATAACCTGCCCTGAGAGATGGTTCTAACCTAAACTTCGGCAGCGTTGGTCTTCCTGGGCCGTGACATCTTGCTCTCCTTTAGGATGCAGAGCAGGCGCTCGGCCCAGTGCTCAGTAGCCATGTGCAGGCATCTTATGCAAAAGAGTAGCCGTTTCCAAGACTGGGTCCAATGGGCCAGCTTATAGGAAATTAAAAAGCAGCATTTGATACGTCTATGCAGTAGGACCTTAGAAGTACCAGATGAACATACGGAGGCCTGTATGTGTCATCATAAGTGTCAGGAATCTTGGGTACGTGAATCTGGAGATCATCTTTAAGGAACTAAGGAGTGTCTCATGAACATAGACCCTTACTCACTGGGAAGTAGTAGCTAACACTTTAGCATAGTCTAGAGCAGTTACTCTGGAAATACCTAGAATACACGCCGTCTTGGGTGCTGTTTTAATCAGTCAGCAGCAGCATTTAGGGTGTGGTCAGGGTCTGTCAGGTCGTGGGGACCTCGTGGTGCAGCAGGTGTGATTCACCATTACATCTGCTGTGACATCAGGTAAATAAATTGAAGGCACCTTTTTGGTGGTGGTGGTTAAAAGGAGGCTGCTCTTCTTAAGGCTGACAGCCAGTAACTGCCCTCTTCTGTCTCCTCACTTCTCCTTGCAGCTTTGAGAGCACCGTGGGCCAGGGCTCAGACACGTACGTCTACATGTTCAGGGTGTGCCGAGAAGCTGGCAACCACAGCTCCGGGGCAGGCCTGGTGCAGATCAGCAAGAGTAGCGGGAAGGAGACAGTCGTGGGGAGACTCAACGAGACTCACATCTTCAATGGAAGTAAGACTCTCCCTGTTGATTAGTTATGGATCCCAGGTCAGTCCCTCTGACAGTCCTGTCTCAGCCCTGCCCGGTCCCTGCAGTGCATCAGATGGTGTGTGTGGTTCAGCACACCTGAGATACCCGCAAACCACAGGGTGCCTTGTTCCACAGTCCTGCAGCCAAGGCTCAGGACATTTATGTGTTTGTTTTAAAGTGAGATCAAGCTTTTTTAAAAACCAGTCAGTCTACAAAAATCTCCCCCCCCAACTTGAGTTAGGGTGGTATTTCTCAAGTCATAAATCATATTGCTAGAAGGGACTATGTGAGCAACTGTGGTCTGTTTTCCTTCCTTAAGCAGACGAGTAAGTTATTTAGTGCAGATTGCTGCTCCTGTAAGTAACATAATTTTAAAAAATGTCAAAAAAAAAAAAAAAAGAAAAAACCAAAAAAAAAAAAATGTCAAGAGTTTGGGGCTAGAGATCAGAAGACTGGAATTTTGACCCAGCTCATATTTATTTGTCCTGTGACTTTGAAATATCATTTCTCCTTTTTTACTTTGTTTTTTCATATGCAAAATTAGAAGCAAAATCCTTACCCTATTCACTCACATTATTACTGAATCAAATGATATTTTGTAAAAGAAATTTGAACACAGAAAATACTAAAGGAGAGAACCCCCTTCCCCAAGTCTTAAAAATCATCCACTTTGAATTTATGTGTGGTTAATTTAAAATCTTAGACGTTCGCTTGCCACCCAGTAATGGTATGTCACCTCATCTTTTGATGTCAGCAGGTGTTTAGAAAATGCGAATCATGATTAGGGGATAGATCATAATTGTATTTGCACTATTGGTTGCCTACCTTTAATGTGGAAAATTATGATTGTTCTTGTATGAATATCTGATTCTCAGTTCTCTTAAAGAGGGAATGCAAAGCTGTTGTAAGGAAGCACGTTCTAGCCGGTATTTCTGGTACATGGAGCTCATGCTGATAAGGGTTATTTCAATTAAAGCCAATTTCACTGAACTCAGGTCCACTCTACCGCAGTGCCCAGGTCTGCCTCTGCTTGTCCCCTGCCCCAAAGCTCCATTTTCCTTGTCCCTCCTCAGGTAATTGGATCATGCTGATCTATAAAGGGGGTGATGAATATGACAATCACTGTGGCAAGGAGCAGCGCCGGGCAGTGGTGATGATCTCCTGCAATCGACGCACCCTGGCGGTGAGGCACCCTGGGGCATAGGAGCCTAGAGGGGCCATGAAGGGACTGACCTCTCAGTGGGAGAGACTGTCTGGAGGGAACAGGATCATTGGGATGCATCAGAGAAAACTGGAGGTTCAGTTTTTCCCTGAGTCGTAGACACCCGTCTTCCATCATTCATGGAAAATAGGTTTTTGAAGCAGGAGAAAGCAGATGTTTTGGGGGTTTTGGGGGGGTTTTGTTCTTTTTTCTGACAGGCCTCAAAAAAAACACTTTACCAGATAAACGTTGTGTTCTGTCCTCTCACCATCAGGACAATTTTAACCCTGTGTCTGAGGAGCGAGGCAAAGTCCAAGACTGTTTCTACCTCTTTGAGATGGATAGCAGCCTGGCCTGCTCCCCGGAGGTCTCCCACCTCAGCGTGGGCTCCGTCTTACTTGTCACGTGAGTCCTTTTCCTGTATCAGTCCAAGCCTTTTTTTTAACTCAACAATTATTTGGAGGTATATGGGTACAAAACATAATTGGAGGGGGAAGAACTTTGGGAAAATCCTCTTTAAACTCTGCGCACATTTTGAAAAGTGAGACTGTTTTGTCCCCAGTAAGTATTTGCGTTTGGAGGTGGGTTTTTTCCCTTCTGGGGGGCTGGACAGTTTTTCGTACTATCCCATTAGATTGTTAGAACTTTTGAAGAAATGGAGTTGTGTATCTACTAGTGACTATTCTCAGCCCTAAGCCAGAGTGACAATTTTATTTTTTTCTGAGCCTTTTGTGTTTCTCAGACTGACAGTACTAGTTGGTTTTCTAAGGAAGCTACCAGTCCCTTTTCATTAACATGACTACCTTTTTTTTCCCTCTTTCATTTTTATGGAACACGGCTAACAATGAATGTAGAGATTATCTTTACTGGGTTTCACTGTTTCTTGGTTTTGAAGTATAGACGTCTTTCTCCCTAACAGGTTTGCATCACTGGTCGCTGTTTATATCATTGGGGGGTTCCTGTACCAGCGACTGGTGGTGGGAGCCAAAGGAATGGAGCAGTTTCCTCACTTAGCCTTCTGGCAGGATCTTGGCAACCTGGTAGCAGTAAGTACCAGGGCAGCTGGCTAAGTCGTGGCCTGCATGCAGGGTTGAAGGACCAGCCATCCTGGTTTGCCCAGACTGAGAGGTTTCCTGAGACACAGGACTTTGGGTGCTAAAACCACAAAAGTCCCGGCAAACCAAGACAGTTGCCCTAGTGCAGAGTAGTAAGTAGCATCGCACCTTAGTGTCTGGCCCTGCTGAGACCTGGCCGGAAGAGCCATGCTGTTTCAGGTTGAGAAGTCCGCTACAGCTGCCAGGGGCCTGGGCGGGGAGAGGCGGCGGCCTGATTAGAACTTCACTGCTGTCTCCTTGTGCAGTTTAGGCTAATCCTTGGGCTTTGGAGTTTTCTCTTCATTATCCCCAGAAAAAAACTAATTCTTGCCACATTCTTAGACCATTAATATCCTTTGTCTTACCCTAAAGTTGCTTATTCCAAATGATCACTTCCTTCCTTTCCTTTTTCCCTTCAGGACGGCTGTGACTTTGTGTGCCGATCTAAACCCCGAAACGTGCCTGCTGCGTACCGCGGTGTGGGGGATGACCAGCTGGGGGAGGAGTCAGAAGAAAGGGATGACCATTTATTACCGATGTGATCGCACTTTAAATGTCCAGCTTCTTCAGCCCCCAAACCAAAGCATACTCAGCCAGATTTCTAAAGCAGCCTCCACTCCGGTCCCTCATCTCCCCCTTAATACTGCTCTTGCTTTCCGGTTTGCTTTTGGTTTGCACCCACTTCTCAGTGGTAGAAACACCTTCCCTTTGCTTCCTGTTTTGCTGTCCCTCTTGAGGTGCAATTGTAGGACAGAGACGGTGCCACAGGCCGACGGCAGGAGAAGCTGTTGCACCCTCTCTCACTATCAGAAGGTACAGCAGGAGAGTTATGGGAACAAAAGGGTGTGGCAGGCTCCTTGACCCTTTCTTTTTTAAACACATTTTCACAAGTTTTTGAGACACTGGATTTCTTTTTGAAAAGAAAAAAGGCAAAGAAACATTATTTATACAGTTTGATTGCTTTCATGCTGTTGCTCTGCACCCTACAGTAGTCTCCATGAGAATCTGGATGTAATTTCTTGCTGCTTGGAACTATTTTGCAGTGATTACTTGGTTGCATTCCAAGTACTGCCATTTGGTCTGAGCCTGGAGATGTCATAGACTTAATTCTCCCACCTCTCGGACTGTGATGGGGAAGATGTGAAATTTCCCAGTTAGAGGACTACAAGGTACCACACTTCATTTGCTGGCGTTGGAGTGACTTCACAGCTGGAACTGGGCCCTGGATTGTAGTCTTAGATTATTGGTCCACTTGTAGCCAAAATGCCTGATCCAGAAGTCCAGTCCGTTGGAAAGGGAAACTGAAATTGACCTCCTATGCCACCAGGGTTCCAGAAAAGGGAAGCCTGTTTATGTTGTAGTGGGATCTCCCTGATGGCTTTCTTTTCCCACTTGTAGTAAAAGCTGGCAAAGCTTTTCTGACTCCTCAGATACTTCCCTCTACCAGAATTTCTAAATATGTTGCACTTTCCCTTCGCAGGCATGTCATTTTGACTTTTCCCCCCCAGTCTCCTGGAAAGGGAATGGAAGCAGAAGTGGGGCACCAAGGGCTCTGCCACCTTCTACTCCGGGTGTGGATGCTGCCACACCTGCCCCCTTCTGGCTCAGGGAAGTGTCTTCTTGCCCACATCCTTTCAGTAGGGAGAGGTTCTTATCCTCTGATGCCTCCACCTTGCTGTTAAGTAAGGCCATGTGCCCAGAAACCTGGCCTGATCTTTCTGTGATAGTGACCCTGGGCCACTGGAGAGTAACGTAGCTCCGCTGGGCACGAGAGGCTGGGATCAACAGGCAGGGGCCTTTCTAGCCTTTAGAGAAGAAAATGAAGTTATTTCCTCTTCAGACTTTTAAATCCAATGGAATGATTTTTTTTTTCTTTCTAAACAGGGAAATAATGTTATAAAAGCATCTTTTTCATTATTTGTTTGCATTCCTTCCCCACACCCTGGTGTTTTAAAAATGCAAAAAAAAAAATACACTTTTTGTACAAAAACACTTAAAAGATTAAAAAAAAAAAAAACATGTTGGCCTACTCATTTGTGTGAAAGAAGAGGGTAGATACACTGGAATGATGGAGTAAGACAGCCAAGACCAATTTTCATCCTTTTACTGAGGAGGGAAAAAAAAAATATTTAATATTTTTTGTTGTATAAGGAATAGCGCCTAAGGCAGGTACTTCTACGCCTGACCTCAGCCCCACGCGCTCCTGCTTTATAAAGCTATAGGACAGAGCAGAGTAGGAATGGGAAAGGGAGGGCAGAAGACAACAGATAATAAACTGGAAGGGAGCAGGGGATGCAGAAAGGATGGCAACCGCCACGTGCGTGCCAAACAGTCCCTGCAGCTAATCAGGACGGTGCCAGCCAAGTCTCTGCCCTGGCTGGTGACCCTGCCACGGACGCAAGAGAGAACGTTCAGTACTAAGGGAGGGACAGCACAACTCAGCCACAGCTACAGTCGGACAATCCAGAGGGAAGAGGGGGCACCGGATTCTGCTACTTGTGTCACACAAGCTGGAAAAACCCTGCCTCCCGCGCGGCTGAGGCACACCTACATCCCAGCCACCTCCTGGCCCCCGGCACCGTACACTCCTCCTCCTGGAGGACCGAGACCCTGGCTAGACACCCCGCTCTGGGATAAGGCTGAGCAGTCCTAGTCCTCCAGACTGCCTCTTTTGTAAAGACTGGATCGGGGGAGGTGAGAATGGTACAGATTTTAAAAAACAAAGTAGAACCCAGAGAAATGTCAGAGCTGCCGCCATGTAGCACCAGCGACCAAGCCTCGCACTGTTCTTCCCCGTCTCAGTAATCCACTCTACGGAAGGTTTACATAATTGGAACAGCTCTTTCTTCCCTGTGAAGTCTGCTGACACCAGGTCATAACCTGGACAGTGGGGAGTGTCTGCCTTGGGCTGGTTTGTGCAAGAGGGCCACCTTAGGTCTCCTTGAGGACATTTATCTTGGCGCAGATCTTGAGGGCCGGGCCCAGCTTGATGTTCATGGCACTCATGAGATGTTCCTCTTTAAGTAATAAGAGGGCCTGTCCATCAATCTCCTGGGAACGAAACTCCTCTGCGATCTCTTGGCAGCCTAGGAGGAAACGGTGGGAATTAGTATGAGGAGCTACGTGGTAGCACCAGAGTGCCTGTCCGAAATCCAGCAGTGCAGTGGCCTGAGATGGCAGGCTTCGGGAGCAAACTGAAATCAGAGAGAACAACAGGAAAAAAAGCTGAGATAAAGGAAGAACAACTAAGTTGTTCAACCAGGGGAATAAATTCAGATAACTTGAGGGGAGAAAGGGAGGGAGCAAGATATATACATTTTCTTTGATGCTGGTAAGAAAATCAAAGAGCCTTTGTGACATTTTAAGGGGCCAGAATTCTGACAAAATAGCAAGGAAGGTGGGGTGGTTTTCTGAAGAAAACCATCCCGTTGTCAAGAACAGTTTATAAACAATCCTGCCTTGAAGAGAGCAGGGCAACAGCGGCCCATGATGTCCTAACCCCCTTCTCCCCTGAACAAAAGTCTTTTATCCATGCCAGAGAGCCCAATGAGTCATACAGTAAAAACACGCTTTACCTAAAAACTACTGGTAAGAATCATAAGAGACGAAAATCCAGTCTTGCAAAACTGCTGACACAGCATAGGACAGTCAACCCAGAAAACCTGCGAGCCCAGGCTGTGGACCAGTCACGTGAGTAAATACCAAGAGTAGCGCCTTCATCATACCCTACTTAAGCCTCTACCTCTTAAGTCCATCAAGTTCCTGTTACAAAGGCCCTAAGGGATGACCTAAAGGAAACTGCAGGAAAACTAAGCACGCAGATGACCTGGGTTCCGCTGGGGAGGCCCGAGATACCTTGCAGGGAAGCGATGAACTCATACACCTCCTCCACGCTCCAGCGGCTAGGGTTACTGGACAGGAACACAGGGTTGATGCCGTGCAATTCTGGCGTGGGCGGAGCTGTACTGGGGTTCCCCAGGTCACGCTCTCCATGGCCAGCTCTCACAGATAAAGGCCCAGGAGATGTTGGAGAGAGTGCTTCATCATAACTGGAATTATCTGAACCCCGGCTGGAGTCCTCTTGACCCTACAGAATAAAATGCAGAACAGTGAGGTCATGAATGACGGTGCCCTGACATTTCTTTCCCATCTCCCCAGCCACTCTGGATTTGGGTTAATATGGGGCACAGAGAAAAACTAATCTCAATAATCTGCACTTCACTTGCAAAAGCCCAAAGTCACTAGCCTGCTCTCAAGTGCCTTTCAAGTATGAACTGTCACTCTCTTGATCCTCCCCACCTACCAACAACTGACCTAGAGTCCCCATACTCAAATGCAGTGGAAGGACTAACAGATACACGAGCCAGCAATCGGGTGAGAAGAGACAAGAGGGCAGAGTCTTCTGGAATTCAGAGTAATGCGATCAGTGTGGAACCAGAGTTCTGGTCTCGTACTTTTTTAACCTGGGCAAAGGGGTTGCCCTGTAGGAGCAGAGGAAGGGAAAAGGCCCATTTTAAAGGGAGCGGCTCACCCGGTGGCGCTTGCCCTGGATCTTGGCTCTGGCGATGTCGGAGGAGCTGCGGCGGGGTCCGCGCCGGCGAACACGAGCATAGTTGGCTTCTTGAAACTCTTTCATTTTTTTCCTCTTCAGCCGGAACTGGTGGCTACAGCTCACATTGTACCTACAGGGCAGAGCGGAGACAGGATGTCCCAGGTGCTTCCACAGGAGACCACCTGCCACCCTGCACTGAATGCGAACCGGTACTTTAAGGGCTGACTTGGAGAAGAGAATGAAAGCAGAGAAGGTGACATTAAGTATCAGCCTGGAGGTGGTCCCAGGGAAGGGGGGCAACCCTACATGGAGGAGCCAGCGCTGGGCTGAGGGCGAGGTGCCTGCAGTACCTCTTGGCGCAAGTCATGGAGCAGAATCTCTTGGAGCCGCGAAACTGCTCTGCAGGTGCGTACTTCCCGCAGTACTCACACTTCAGGAGGGCCGCCTTCTTGTCAAGCTCTGAAAACAAGGCATCGCCAGAGACTTTCCGTTGGTTTCTGCTGCCGTACAGGCCATCCTTAGGCCCGAAGCTGGACTCCAATTACTCCCAAGGTTTGCCCCCAAAGACCCGCACAACCTAACTGGGCATCCCTAAGACAAAGTTCAAGCTCCAGAACCTTTATGGACATGGCCACTTCCTAACCTGAAGCCAGACAATTTCCACTTTCAATGACTAACTTTATCCTAATTCATAACCTAAGATTTCAGACAAGACTGCATTTCTGAACCAGAGAGAGGAACGAATTACTAATGCCTGGAAAGATAAAAGATCCCTCTCCCACAGAAGTTTCCAAAAGGCGGGGGGGATGTAAACAAGACTCCTTAACATGTATGACATAATCTACAGTACAGAGAAATGGAAATTAAGAAATAGCCTGCTTTAAGATCCTCTTTTGAAAAAATATATCCTTCTAGTAAATAATTCAACAGATTGCTTTAGCTTGATAAAACCCCCCTAATCCTATGGAGCAACTTTTGTGTGATTCTACACATCCCAACAATATGGATTTCCGTGTGTGGAGGGACTTCACATAATTCCCACTTGAAATATGTAATTCCTATGTTACACTAAGATCTCCATCAGCCTCCTTCGCTAGATAGGTCTCTAAATAAATACTCACCAGCAGACGGGCTGTCCCCCCCTAAGGGGCCACCTGCCTGATTCTCGTTCAGCCCTGTGGTGAGGCCAGTCTGTAGTGGCTTCTCCGACTCCTTCAATAACTGAGAACAACCCACCTGTCCCAGAAAAAGTTCACAGTTAAGTAGCCTAATTCCTTTCTGCTTCCCTATGGCTTTCCCCAGCACTCCTAACCGCCTTGTCTTTGCCCGGGTCTCTGAGTTAGTGGCCAAGTCTGATGGGAGAGAACCAGTTCCAGTATGGTGATCTAGAATCTGTAACTGGCTTTTTTCACCAGAGAACAGGTTCCTACCTGGCTCTGTATCTTGTCCTTCTCCTCCCTAAGGTGCAGGGAACACTAGGAGTCGGCATGCCTGTGTTCTAGTCCCGGTTCTGCAACTCTCGGCACCCAGGAAAGTCCCTTCCCTTCTCTCCCACAGTTTTCTTCACTATAAAACAACCTAGTTTGTCCGACTGAACATGACAGCTCAAAGGTCACTTTCTTCCTTTTCCTCTCCTCTTCCCAACGTTTTCATTTTCTGGTCTACATATTCTTTCCTTTTCTCTACCTTCCTTCTTCACAATTAACCATACAAACAACAGGACTGAACCATTCTCTAATAAATAGTTCTGAGTCTTCTGATTTTAATGGAGTTTGAAAAGACAACAGTCAGACCAAGTCCCCACTTGAAAGCGCCCCCTTCTGGCCCTGCCCTCACCGGGAAAGGTTCTGCTCCCTCCTGGATAACGAAGCCTTCGATGATGTGGGTGAGAATCTGCGGCTTCACAATGGCCTGTGGGGGTTTCGAGTCACCCATCTGCCTGGACACCATGGCCAGTGTTGGAGGGGGTGCTGCTGGGGCAGGAGCCAAGGCCACCACATCGCTGCTTGGGGTATTGGCAGTCACGCTGGTCACTGGGTCAGCTTTCTCTGGAACACAAACACAGACTGAGGAACAGATATGGGATGACCTCACTGAGCCATCTATGAGCCAAGCCCGCCTGATCGTCTGCAGTGATACATGTTCCCCTTTGATCATTCACCCTGGAGTCCCTGTGACTGGACCTACTCATGTGCCCACCAAGTTCTACTGACTCAGATTTCTCCTTTAGCTCATTCAGAACTTCTCACTGCTGAGCACTCCAACAGCACTGCAGAGGGCAGCTACCTCCGAGACCACTCTTCTCTTCCATGGCCTTCGGGCTCTCAACTACTGGAGACGTCTTCGCAGGAAGCATTGAGCTCAACGTGGAGACATCATCTCTTTCCTCCTCAGACTCAGCCTTGCGTTTTACAGCCAATGTCTGGGGTTTGCCCTATAAAGTGAAGAACAGGAAGAAAAGATTTATGAGTGAAGGATAACAAGGAAAAACAATTACTCCCATACTATTAGAGAAAATTTTCTTAGTTTTGGGTTCCCCAATTTATGTATTTCCCACGGTATACTAAAATTTCTGGTCATTCCCAAGAAGTGTAACTTCTACATCAGGACCAAAAAAAACACATGATTTAGTCTTGGCCTAGACCTGGAGACTGGTTTCATCATGGCCCAACCAAGAACTGTCGTTTTTATAAAGATGGATTTTGGTGGTTAAGGCTATCTTGATTAACTCAGTACAAATCCTAAAACATAGAATTTCACTAGCAAATTTAGGAGTATGAAATTCTATTATATACATCAATCTCTCTCTTACAACAGGAACAAATGCATGCCAGGATCTTAACCTTCCATCAAGATCTGACTTCCTCTTACAACAAAGCAGATAAATACCAGTACCTTAACCTTCTCAACTCTTTATCCCCTTCCTAAATTAAGCTCTATTTCCACCCAGCCCCAGGTCCACTCAAGGGTGACAGTGCCCTCAAAAGCATCAGACGTCACTCACCGGCAGGTGCACAGACTGCATGTAGAAGGCGGCAGGGACCTGGGCTACAACAGGGGAGGAGGTGGTCACCCCACCCTTGACCACATGTGCTGTCCCCTGCACAGGGGCAAGGGTCATCCCAGAGGCCAACGTGGGAGGGCACTCCTGCAGCGCACCAGGAGCCTGGGATGATGGTGGCGAGGAGGCCAAATGGGCCTGACCAGGCTGCATGGTACCCGGCACCCCCCGGGAAGTGGGTACGGCAGCTGCCAGCTGTGCCAGCCCCAGAGCCTGGGCCTGGGCTGTGCCCGGCTGTCGGGTGCCCACAACTTGCACAGGGATATGGGGCGGGGGCTGCTGGGCAGCTGACATCTTCGCAGCCCCTAACTGAGGAGGCTTGATCGGGGCTACAGATGGTTTGGACTGGATGGGGATGGGTGGCTTGGGGGTTGGGTCGGGTGGGAGAGGCAAGGGCGAGGACTGAAGCATGGGCTGAACAACCAGGGTCTGGGCTTGCTGCTGGGACTGGGAAGGCGGGACCTGCGGAGCGGGGGGCACCGGCGGGGGCGGAGGGGCAGTGAGGGCTGCGGCCTGTGGCGGCGGAGGCGGTGGCTGCTGCTGCTGCTGGGCCAGCTGCAGGTGCGTGGCGGTGTGCAGGAGCTGCGACTGGCGGTGCTGGAACTGCTGCTGGTGGTGGATGGCGATCTGCTGCTGGATGACCACCTGCTTCTGCTGGAGGTGGATCTGCTGCTGCTGCTGAATCAGGGAATGGGGCTGGATCTGCGTGTAGGTGGCTTCAGGAGCAAGCCCACAGCGGAACAAAGAGGAAGACGAGCAGAAAATAATCGTCCTTTTAAATTAAAAGTAAAAACATCTTTCCAAAGCGTACCTAGTTCTGGACTGAAAGAGAGATGGAAAGCGAACCTGGGAGGACCTCGTTCACTCTTTCCTTCCAGTCAGACATCACCAGCTACCTCCAGTCTCAAAGACTCCAGGGAGGGAGCTTCCTTGCTCAATCATTTAACAGCCCTCAGTAACCTCTTCCACTTATCTAATTTTTATTCTCTTTGCTGTACTTAAATCCTGTTACCTTGCACTCAGCAAGGACAACAGCGGGCCCGTCCTCTCCAAGCTTAGACTCAGCTCCTCAAGCACTGAGTCCACGCCTTACTTATTTTTACATCCTGAGAACCCAGCCCAGGGCCTGGCACGTGAGAAACACGTAACAGCCACTGAAAGAATAAATGTCCCCAGAGATAAAGATGCCAACATCTTCCCACGAACGCCTGGTCTCCGGGATCCATCGGTTTCAGTCAACACCCAGAAGTCTTAAGAGTCAGCAGCCGGAGGCTCAGACTCTCCCTAGTTCCCTCCTCTGTAAGCTGGAGCCCCGTCCTGCCATGTTCAGAGGATGCACGTGAGAAGAAAGCGCGCGGGCAGCTGCGCGCAGCAGTGTGCGCGCACGAGGTCCGCGTGGCACAGCTGGTAATTAGCGCTTACGTTTCGGGCAGACGTTGTTCAAACAGAGCGACAAATAAAGCACCGGAAGCAAGGAAGGCAAACACACGCGTACCAAGTAAGGCACTCATACCTAGCTACCCACAGCCCGAAAGCAAGGACTAACTCTTGCAGGTCATGATCATTATTACTGTTATTTATTCTTTTTTTTTTAATCCTTATCATCGATACAGATGATCACAAGTTGACTATATCAAACTGTGGCTCGATTTGCTGGTCCTAAGTGCTCTTACACAGACTGTGCCCTCCACTGGGCCAACAGACCAACATCAAATAGAGAGTGAGGAGAGAATTCATCCCTTATGCTTAAATCACAGGGAGTCTGTATCCCTAGCACTTCCTGGAACACAGCAGGTAACTCAAAAAGAGCTGAGTGAATGAAAGGGTTGAGTGAAGAAATTCAAGAACTCAGGACCTGAGAGAGAGAAGACAAGGCCACATGCCAACTGACGGCTGCCCAGGGGACACAGACAAGGTCCATCTCTGTGACCTGGCCCCTGTCTCTCTGGACTAATAAGATCAAGGCCGATGTGATTCTCTTCCCTTCCACTGCTCCACGACCAAGACACGCAGGGAAAAAGGCAAAGATATGTACTCTGAAGACTTCACACAAGCTCCAGGAGGGTAACGGCATTCTGAGAGGCGACAGCTTACCTGAGCTAATGAGGGTCTGGCTGGGAGCAGGCGCGGCTGTCCGCGTCAGGTTCATGCCCACGTTCTGCTGGCCAGTCCCGTCTGCTTCCGCCTTCTTGGCCGCTGCGCTTTCAGCTTCTGTCTGGCTGCCCTGACTCACGGTCGCCGTCTGGGCTGCAGACAGGGGCTGCACCACTCCTGTGCCCTTCCTGGGACAGCTCCCACTACCGCCCATTCCTGCGGAAGGCAGCTGGCCCAAGCCCCCAGGCGCCTGGCCACCTCCGCCTGGACCAATGGACCCTGGGATGCTACTCCCACCGCCTCCACTGGATTGACTAAGGTTGAGGGACTGGCCGGAGGCCCCAGAGGAGGCCTGAGCCACAGCTAGGGCCTGGCTTGAGGCCTGGGAGAGGCTAGAGACAGGGGAGGCTCCAGGAGGAATGGCCTTCTGAGCAGAGCCTTGCATTTGGGGTCCTTGGGCTGAGGCCTGTTGGCTCCTGACAGCCAAGTTCTGCACCTGGAAGACAAGAAGAAAAAGGCAGACTGAGAAAGGGGGAACAAGGGGCACTAAGGTCAAAGATTTCTGGGGGGAAAGGGGGTGGGAAGGGCTAAATTTGGGAGTTTGAGATATGCAAATGTTAACCACTATATATAAAAATAGATACAATAAAGTTTTTAATATGTTTTGTTTAAAAAATAGATAAAAAACAAATTTCTTCTGTAATACAGCACAGAGAACTATATTCAATATCTTAACATTTAATGAAAAAGAATATGAAAAGAAATATTTGTGTGTGTGTGAGTGTGTGTATATATATATATGCATGACTGGGACATTGTGCTGTACACCAGAAATTGACACACTGCAACTGACTGTACTTTAGTTTAAAAAAATATTTCTGGGACTGCTCCAGAAGTAGTGGTGACAGCTTCAGACCCTCCACAGCCCCCCTCAACTCGTACCCCCACCTTTACAGTCACACGCACTGACGGCCTTGCAGGGGAGGAGCTCCTGAGTCATAGTGGATTTTTCGGTCTCCTTCATTCACTATCAAATCTATCACCAAGTCTGGTCATTTTATTCCTTCAAAATGTCTCAGAGTTTCTCTTTCCTCCCCTCATTCACTCAGCTTCCACCCAAATACCTGCCACGCTCCAGGTACTCCCCTGGATACTGGGAATGCACAGAAGAAAGACACAAGTCCCTGCTTTGAACGAGTACTTTCTACTAGAGAACAAGACACGGAAACCAATGACCAAGTAACCCTACGCACAGACGCGCGCACAGTGCCGTGGGAGCACAGAGGAGAAGGATTAACTCAGACGAGGCAGATTAGGGACAACGTCCTAAAACAGGCGATGTTTCATCTGAGAACCAACAGGTAATAGTGAAGGCAGAGGTTTGAAGACATAGGAAACAACATTTGCAAGACCACTGAGCATAGCATTTTTGGAAATTATAAATATTTCGTTATACCTGGGATGAGCTAGAGGCAGTGGCAAGAAATGGAGCTAGGAAGGTAGGCTGAGGCTAGGGAGGTCGGAAGAGGCCAGATCTTGAAGGGCCCAGTGCATGAAAATAAGGAGAGACTGAACTTTGGTTTGGAATCCGAAAGTTTACCCGTCCTCTTTGCTGTTACATTCCCAGCAGCTAGCACAGTGCCTGCCACACAGGAAGTGCTCGTAAGTATGGATGGAGAGAAGGCATGGGGGCACCTGGCTGAGTACAGGAAGCCACTGAAGAAGGTTAATCAGAATCATCAACGCTCAAATCAGTAGCTGAATGCACTCTCTTAAACACCGCTGCTGGAAGTGTGAATGAGCACCACCACTCTGGAAGAGAGTTTGGCATCACAGAAGTTGAACATTCGCACATGCTCTAACCCAGGAATCCCCGAGAGGCGCTCTCGCTGTGCACAAGGGGAGGCGTGCGTAAGGATGATCACAGCGCTGCTACCCATAGTGGCGAAGGCCTGGAAATAACCCAGCTTGCCGTTACCCGGAGAGAAGATGAATGAACTGTAGTGCATTCACACGATGGGATATTACGTACAGGTCAAAAATGAAAAAAGTACGATGACATGCAACAATACAAATGGATCTTGACAATAAGCTACTAAGGAAGCATTCCCCAAAACACTACATACACAAGTACCTTCTATACACACACACACACACACACACACACACACACACACAAATATATATGGTATGGTGTCTGGGATTTGCTTCTAAATAATCCCCAGGTGAAGGGAAGGGGCCTGGAGAGATGGGCCATGTGCTGATAAATGTCGAAGCTGGATGGTTAAGTACCTAGGAATTCATTTTCTTTCCTATTTTTGTATATGCTTGAAATGTTCCATAATAAAACAGACTTTTTAGAAATATACACAAAGGCAATAAAACTATATAAAAAAGGACACAAGGAAAGGACAAACCTAGGAATCAAAATGATCATTAATTGCCACCAGGGTAGGGACAGGCAGTGGATAGAACTGGGGGTGGCTTATATGATTAAAACTTACTGACAATAAACTTGAAAAGTGGGCCATGAATGAACCATTGAAGAGAGGATATCATGAACCAAGGGTTATGACTGATCAAATTCTGTACACCAGAGGTAGGTACAATTAAAAATAATCTTAGCAACAACATATACCTTCTTATTCAAAACTTATTCTGATAGTGATGTGGAGGAGGAGGAGATGTAGATAAGGATGAAGTCAAGAGACCAGTTAGGAAACGAGTACGATCAATTCAGGTGAAAAAGAAAAAGAACCCAAAGTCAGACAACAGGAGTAAAGAAGAAGAGGTAACAACTTTTGAGAGAGATTTACAAGAACCATCAGGACTGGGTGCTGGGCACTTAAATGTTATCTGGCAATTACATAGGGTTTTCTAATTGCCTTCCTTTCCGTTATGGCTATTTAAAACTTTCCTACCCTCCCAGGACCTCGGAACCACTTCCTCCTTCCCCTCTCACTGTCCACCCTCGCAGGGACCATAAAACTGTTCTGTGCACGAGACTTCAGCAGGTCCACCACCAAACCTAAAAGACACCCTCACCTGCATCAGCACCCCTCCCCCACTGCTCCCTCCTCTCCCTTCTCTCCTCCCTCCTATCAGAGGGCGGGAGGGTCCAGTCCCTCCTCCTTCTCAAGTGTTCTTTATCCATTCCCTCCTGTCTCTTCAACCTCTCCTCCACTGGCTCCCTGCCATCGCCAGGCCTGAACCCCGTCCCAACCCCAGCTTTACCTTCTTTCCCGTTACTGACAAACTCTTCATAAGTGTTTACAGTCACTGCCTTGACTCCCACCACCCAGTCATTGCTCAGGTCGCACTACCACCCGGGCTTCACTCCCCACAACTCCGCTGAAAGGGCCCTCCATCCCTAGCAGTAAATGCATCTTTCCAGCGTCTTCACTGCACTTGACAGGGGACCCCCTGCCACTCCTTGTAACATTCTGCTCCCCTGTCTTCTCTCTCTGTCGCGCTTTCCTGCTCCCCTCTGCCAGCTCATCACCCTCCGCTCAGCTTTGAGCTGCTCCATTTTCTAAGGGCTCGTCCTAACCCTCGGGGCTCCAGCTTGAAGGCTTTTCTTTTCTCAGTCCATACCAGCCCCCTAGGCGGTTTCAAATGCTTGACTCCATTGTCATCTATATGCCTCTACACTTGACTGTTCGCCTCCAGCTCAGACCCCGCGTCTGAGCTCGAGCACCACGTATACCAAACTGTTGACCCCACATCTCCTGGAGGGTGGCTCACAAGCACTTCCACTGGGCACATCGAGAAGGGAACTTCCCCCCAAGTCCACTTCCCTGACACTCCTCTGGCATCAACAGCACCGCCAGCCCCTCGCTGCTGTCAGATCCCAGCTCTGGCACGTCCCTCAGCTCCCCCATCCACCGGTCAGTCCTTCCTTTTCAATGATCTTCTAAGTTTTTCTCCAATCTATTCATTTCCTTCCATCTCCATGGCTACCACCTACTCCAAACACCATCTTTCCCCTAAACTGTTACAACACTGTTCTCACTCATACTCACACCATCTCCATTTATTCTCCATAGAGAAGCCAATAGAGTTCTTAAAAAAAAGAAATTTGTTTAAATCCTCAAGTCTCCATGTCCCTCCCATGTTTCCCATTGCCCTTCACATAAAGCCCCAAGTCCTAAAGTCCCCAAGTCCGGCAGGATGAGTTTCTCCCACCTCTCCAGCACGTCTCTGTCCCCATTTTCCAGGCTTCAAGAACACGATGGTTCTTCTTCCAAAGCCGCAAATACACAAAACCACTTCCCTCCTCAGGCCTCTGGACGTGCGGCCCCCCCCCACCTCCACCAGTCTCCTTCCACATCTATCCTGACTCATGTCTACAGGCCCCACTTAACTGCCACCTCCTCAGGGGGCCTTCTGGACTTCTACCCTCATCCCAAGGCTACATCTGGTCCCTTGCAGAGCACTCTGTACTTTCTAATGAAACAATTACTCAACCATTCGGGTGATTTTATCTTTTCAATGTCTGGTGCTTCAGTGATTTGTCTTCTCCATCAGTCTGGTGATCATGACCGTCCTGGACACCAAGGCTAAGGACCGCCTGCTATATCATGAGAATGAACGCTCTTTATGTCCAGGCACTGTTCAAATGCGTACACATAGCAACTCACTTAGTCCTCACAACACAGCCTGAGGTAGGTAGTTTATAACAACTATTTTATAGATGAAAAAACTGGGGGAAAGATGTTAAGCCATTTGCCTGGGTCACTGTTGGAATCTAACCCAATTATCAGTTTCACACTTTCAGCTGCTCCTCTGTCCCTCCACACATTGACACACGAATATCTGATGAACAGATGGACAAATGAAATAGCTGGCTGTGGAAGCAGGCTCCACCTCGACCTCTGACCCCACTGCTGTCACCACAGCCTAAAACAAAGGCCTGACCTTGTAACTAAATGACCCCAACAGTTTCTTAACAGGTTCCCTAATTTCTCCTTCTTTTCCAGGCACACGTTCCTAGGTGATTCTTTCTAAAGTAGTTTCCTGACCCTATTAACCTGCTGTTCAAGCCAGCACCACGCCTGGCACTAGGAAGTCACTTGGCTTTCAGAATTCCCCCGAACGGACCTTTTCCACCACAGGCCCGCTGTCTCCACTTTATCCAGTCACCCCCAACTCGCAGTCACATACATGACTTAGGCCTTTACACATGCTGTTCTCTCTCCAGTATTCTTCTTACTCCAGATCAGATCCTACCCATCCTTTAAGAATCTGCTCAAGTTCCCAAAAGTCACTGAAAAGAGTGCAGCCGCTCTTCCCTAAGCTCATGCGTCACCCGCCCTCAGTACCGTTTACTTTTGTACTTCCTTGTACTCGAAGCTCTTTGAAGACTTGACTCATATCTCTTCTCAGTCCTCCAAAGTTCCCAGCATATATCTGAGCACATCAGGAGAGAGAGCTCAATATTGACTTGCTGACCCATAAACTGAAAGAATGAGGTAAGTATTATGAGCTCCCAGGTTGTGTCCTATCCATAGAAGCTAAAAATCCAGGCTCTCTCCACGTATGTACATAGGCTGGAGCTAAGGCTGGGGAAGCACTGGCGAGGAAGACTCTACTGGAACACGGTGAGCAGAAACAGGCTGCTGAAGGTTGAGAGCCAGAGTAACTCATAAAGAGTAGGAATCAAACACCGCTCCAGCAACTCAGCCAGGTCAGCTTCACGTCTGTCTCACCAGAATGCTCTCCGCCACCCCTCATCTTCCAGAGGCAGTACTGCCAGGAGAATTAAGACTGCCACAGAGGGCTAAAAGAATGGGAAGGAAATCTGACCTGCATCAAGAACAAGGCTTTCCAGATCCATAGGGCTGTTTTCAGTCCAGTCTACCTCCCTTCCTAACTCAAGTAACTAAAAAGTTTTGAGGGATTCAAGTTCTAGAGGAATTCTGAAAAGTGGTGAAGTGGGAATGGGGTGGAAGGGTGGGCCCTGGTCCAGGGCCACCCCATCGCCCTCCCCAGTGCCCGTCCACAGGTCAAGTGGTCGCCACTGACCTGATCGGCATCTGTGTGGACTCCCGGAGACTGAGCAGATGGCGCCTCCTGCTGGACCGCGGCCACCGCCCCATTAGGCATCAGGATGAGCTGCGAGGCTAGAGGCACATTCCGGCCCAGGGTCCGGTTTACCTGCAATAGGTTTCCCAGCTGTGGCTGGCAAGGAGAGGAGGAGGAAGAGCAGAGGAAAGAGGACAAGAGGAAAAGAAGAAAGACAGAAGAAACGGAAGGGAAGGACCACAAGACAAAATAAACAGAAGATACGGAACAGCTAAGCCCTGCCCCTTGCCACACCAACCCAGGAGACCCCTATTCTCCATGTGCGATGACTCATCCAGAGGAAAACCTAGAACGTGTGCAAAACTATACGCTGATAACAAAGAGCCAAACATCAAAAAAGCTGAGATGACGAGGACTCTGGAGCAGGTGTTTACCTACAGTAAGTTGCTAGGGTAAGAGACAACGGAAGGTGGGTGCTTGGGCCACAGGTTTAAAGAGGAGACCGTATCTGATGCAAATTTACTCAAATATTAAGGTGAACAGCTTCTAACTTCTAGAGGTCGGTCAGGCACAGGAAGTAGACCGGCTTGTCTTAAAACATCTGGGTGACCATGACTAAGTAAAACAGCTCTCACTCCACCACTCGTCACAGAACGACCATGCCCCTGGGACAGCCGTGGCTGCGTCCATGTCTTACCCGCAGGTACATCTGGGCCTGGGACTGGTTGAGGGGCGGGGAGGTGGTGTTCCCCAGCAGCACAGACTGGGTCAGCGTGCTAGCACTGGGGGAGCTCACACTCTGGGATCGGCTGATGAGCTGGGCGGCCGAAGTGGTGGCCAGGTTGATCTGTGTGGTACAGAAAGGAACCAGGACTGAGGATCTGGGAGAGGCACAGGGAAATACACACGACTGACAACTTCAGGATGATGTGGTCAAGAACAGACTAGCTCACTGCCATAGAGTCAGGAGGACATGAATACCACCTTCCTACCTGCAGCTGGCATCCTGGCTGCTGCAGGGCATGACCACAGCACAGAAACCAGTCCCTAACCAGCAGCATAACAGTCGGGAAGGCAAAGCAACGAAATGGGACAGACGTTACTTCTCATTCAAGGGGCCAGAGATTAGTCCCTTTCCTGTGTTCCCTCCTCTTCTTCCCCAGGATTCTCCTCCTCCTTTCTTAGACCTCCTCCTTAAGACTCCTGTATTGATCCAAGTCACTCTCCCTTTTACTAGTATTCTCTACCTAAGAGCAGGAAATACCACTCGTGGCTCAATACACACTCTCAGATCAGCTGCACTAAGCAGTTTAACCCAGAGACCAAGGCCCACGGCGGAGGGCCTCTCCGCGGGGTGAAGCGGTACTCACCGAGGCCTGGGTGGTGGTGGTCTGCTGCTGAGCGGTGCTGGTGTTCGGGGAGCTGGCCTGCCGACTGGCAGCAATCGTGGCCTGTTAGAGGGGACGAAGACAAGAAAAAGCAGAGACAAGGAAGGTAAAGGCTCTGAGTCTTCCAGTAATAAATCACAAGCACAAAACATACGAGAGATTCCAGGCAAGAACTGAGAAACTCTAGTGTGGAGCAAGGGAAGGTGCATTCAACGTTACCCCATTTGCGAACCCAGTAACTCCCAGGTAACCCACCCGCAGCAGGCAGGCAACCGGTTCTCCTCCTCCCACCTTCTTTGAGGTGGAAGAACCTTTGGCCCAGTTACATCCTGAGCCACTAGTAAGTCCAGCCCAGAGCTGTCCAATACAAACAGAATGCAAACCACACATATAATTGTCTAGGATGGACATTTTTTAAAAGGTGAAAAAAAAACATGACAAATAAACTTTATTTAAGCTACTATATCTCATTTCAACATGTAGCCAAATAAACTACTGAGATTTTTTTTTCCACACTAAGTCTCTGAAATCCAAAATCATTTGGCACTTCTCAATGTGGACTGGCCATATTTTAAATGTTGGACGGCCACAGGTGGCGGGCTAACGGCCGCCATGCTGGACAGTGAAGGTCTAGCACACGGCCGTTCTGCCTCTCAAAGGTGGGCCTGCCACCGCCCTTCCTGCAAGCCCAGATGCTGGGCTCCTTCCCTCCTCCTGCAGGGGGATGGAAGGCAGAGGAGATCGCTTGCAGCTGGACCTAGTGGAAGATGCCGTGTGCCCCTGCCCACCTGCAGCGCCTGTCCCCTCCCTCCTGGGCCAGCGAGCTGCTGACCTCTCACCTGCTGGACGGCAGCCAGGCTGTGCAGCTGGGCATTGCTGAGCTGCTGCTGGAGCATGAACTGGTGGAAATACTGGGCAGCGTTGGGCTGACGCTGCAGCGCCTGCAGGGCCTAGGAAGGAAAAGAGGGGGTCAACCCACTTAGAAGGAATCGCTCCTAACTCCCCTTCTGTGGGACTCACTGTGACCCTGCGACAGAGACATACGGGAAGGAGAGAAACAGAGGAAGATGGGTATCCAGCTAAATCATCAACATCTCATGTGTCCATTTTTATATCAGAAACTTCACATAGTCCTCCAAAAGTGGAGAAGCAATTAATTCTGCTATGCTCTGTTCTTGAAAAGTGAAGCAGTGTAGCTCATATGCACTCTTATTTCCCAAAATGGAATCTGGAAATACATGATATAACAGAGAACTGGGACTAGCCTCGTTGAAAGTAAATGGGACGGTGACTAATGTAAACAGAGAAAGAAAATAGAAGATCCATGTTCTGGGGATACAACAAAGGTGACAGAGGCTTCGTGGGTTGAAAATGATAAAAAACAGAGTAAACAGTGACTTATGAAAGGCTGTATCAGGTAAAATTTTCAAGTAACTGGCATTTTCAAACATCTCCAGTATAATGCTAATGGGTGTTTAGAAAGATGATTCTGGTAATTCAGTTTCAGTGTTAATTTTAGGACTATGACTGTATTTTTTTTCTTTAATAATTAGAACTATTCTTAGGATGTGCACAGTTATTCTAATAGCCAAAAGATTTTTAGTAGAAGTTCTTAATTTTCATTACTTAGGGTGATTTACAAGAAAGACCAGACATTAAAAACCTGACAATCCATGAAGAGAAATAGTTAGAATCTAACTGCCTGAACTGAATGGTAGAAAAACCTTAGTTTAAAGACTGAACCTCACTCTGCCTGCTTGCTCAGACTGCTGTAAACTCCTAAGATTCTCAGAGCTGGAAGGGACCTCAGCTGTCAACTACTCCAGCTCCCCCAGTTTGCTGGGAAGGAGCTAAAGGGCAATTACCTCCCCACGTCCTCGCCCACCCAGAGCCGATACTCAGATCACAGCCCCTCCGAGCTGGGCCTCACCTGCACGGCCTGCCGTTCGTACAGTGACATCTGAGCTATCTGGGGCCGAGAGCTGCCCCCAGAGCTGGAACTCCCATTGGCGGAGTTAGAGTTCTGCTCACTCTCAGTCTCCATGGTAGTGGTCCAGGGTCCCCAAGGCCGGTGCTCTGACTCAAGACCTAGATGGAAGCAGCAAAGGATTAAAATTCACACCTGATCTCAAGCCAGTATTCCACCTTATCATTCAAGTTACCTAAGAATCTTCCTCTTCCTCCATAAGCCATGCTGTCTCGGGTTTAATAACTGTCAAATCTTCCATGCACTCTTATAACCCTATCTCCCCACCATCTTCTGAATCTTTGCAGTGTCTCAAAAGAAATAATCTTTACATGTTCCCTCAAGGCTGTCATTACACATAAAATGGCCAGAATGTAAGACGGTTCCTCACAATAGTAAGGCCACCTTACACCCCCTCAACACTTTTTAATAGTTTAAAATCTCCTCACTTAAAACATACTGTTACCTCATTTCTATCTGCATCTGTACCATCACTGTCAGCCTCAAATTAACAATAGTCACCATCTGCTGAGAAGCCACGAGGTGCCTCCTCTCCCTGGGCTAGGGTCTTCACCTCCATTCTCTCTCACAGCGCTTCAAGGTAAATGCGATTATCCCCACTTCACAGTTGTGGAAACGAGGTTTTCTGCGGTTAAAGAAGTTGTCCTAGTTGAGCGTCACATCTTTACACTAGGACATGCTTCTTCCAAACAAAAGGAGTCTGTCACTAAGGCCGCATCACTCACTCTGAGTACACGCTGTCTTCACTTTATAGGGAAGGAGCTTAGATACAGACACGTCAAACGTATCCCGGAAAGTTATAAAACCAGGAGGCAGAAGAGCTCGCCTAGAGCGCGTATAGCCCGAAGGGCCGCCTGGTCCCCGCTCAGGCTGCTAACACCGGGGCATGTCACTCTCCCTTCTTATACCTCAGTTTCCCCTTTTGCAAAGAGGGCTTCACAAATAAATGTAATACATCACTTTAACAAATGGCTTCCAGGTATTAAACATGTTAAAGACAGCAATGAAAATCTTCAAGAAAGTAAATTTCAGCTAAAGTGGTCGGAATTTACCTTTGGGGGGTCTACACTAAAATTTGCAAAAAAGAAACCAAGCAAAGAAACAGGAGATGAGAAGTAAGAAGAAACATGCCTTCAAAGCAGCACTAAGTGACAATTACTCGTTTTTGTTCATTTTAATTTGTCTCCTCTTTTGTTAAACCTAGACACTATATTCTCTACTTTTCAGGCGTGGAGCCACTATAAATATCGGGTCAGCAAATCACTATTTGATTTGGGAATGTAAACATCAAACCAGAATTTCTGCTAAGGGCTGTCTACAGTTTTATTACTGGTGGATCTATTATAATGATTGCATCCAAAACAAACAAACAAACAAACAAACAAAGTAAACAAAATCAAACCGCTTGGCCTTGGAAATAGAGTTGGGGAGATTTCTTATAATTCCTGTCCCAGTATCATCCGATCACCTCATTATCCCCCAAGAATTCTACCCATCTCTTCAGTTGCATTTGGGAATAGCAAATGTCACTGCAAGAGTGGATATAACCCAAGAAGTACGTAGGAGAAATCATATTGCCTTCAACTCTAGTCTCTCTTCTCCCCACATCTTTTGCCAAAATATCAAAGCACTAAACAGATACAGACCCATGAATCCTCATTATCAGCATGTGAAGAAAAAAAGTGGGTAAAGATTAGAGGCAGCATGGCATTGTTAAGATAGTTACAGATAACCGGACTTAGTTCACTGAACTCAGAGACATGAGACCCCTTTACTAGCTTAGAGGGGACATTAATTCCCACCTTCATAGGTAAAAATGCTAATAAACTGTATGATTCCCCCATCTCCCCCAAAATGGAAGTCTTAATTTTTTTTCAGATTGTGAAATAGAAAAAGAGGTGGAAATGGACCAACTTAAAGTCTTTAATAAAATCAGGAAAAACTGTCGTCAAAACCAGGATTCCTGGATCCCAGGCACATAAATCTATTCATTTGTGATCAGTGTTGGAACTGTAAAATTAAATACAGAAAATGAAGATAAGAAAAAGTTTGGGAGGCACAGTGAATTGAAATTTTCAGAATTAAACTGGAAGAGAAAGATTGAGAAGCTGAACCGTAGAGGTCCCCGGAATAACTAAACCATGGTCATCCTGAAAAGATGTTTGGGTGCGTGTGGTTGGGCTGGGTAGGAACACGGACCTTTGGAAAGCAGCTAGAAGAGAATATTGAAGCGGACCTAGTATTGGGCCTCCTGAGCCAAGAATTGGAGAAAATCAATTTCCCTTAGCGTGAAACTCTGTCTTGTAGGAAGGATGGGGCTTGGGAAGGGGGGCGGGAGAAGGGGGTTGGTTCGGGGAAGACTGTGCCGAAGAAAGGGAAGTAATCTGAAGAACGGGGAGAGCAGACGCCCAGGGGTCCTTGCTGGATCTAGAACCTTGGTGAGAATGAGGTTCCCAAGAGGAATCAAACACACCGGGGGAAGCGGGCCGACAGAGCGGTGCCAGGAGTGAAGTGACCCAAGCGAGCAGAGAAATGTGCTTACTGATAGCGGGGAGACGGGCAGGAGAGAGACAGACAGAAGTCAAGGAATCGGACGCTGAGGAACCCAGCGGACCATACAGGAAAAGCAAGGAGATAACTAGACAGCATGCTCGGATGGGAGAAGCAAAGTCAGAGAAGGGAAAATGAATGAGAGACCGAGCAGTCAGAAGCAACTAGGGTGACGGACAGACAGCGGTGAGTACGGCGAAATGAATAGCGAGAGGGCTCGGACAGGCAGAGCCGAGGACCGCAGAGCGCAGCGCTGGAGGTAGGCTGGGGGAGAGACTGGGGGAGGTACCTGGGGCGTTCCACACCCGAGGTGCCTGGAGAAACATCCCCGCGCGGCCAAGCCCCCAGAGGTCCTGCCCCTGCGCGGCCGCGGCCGCCCGCTTACCTCGGCGCCCGGCTCTGCACCCGAGCGCTCCCGGGGGGCGTCCACCTCACGTGCCGGGGTCCCCGGTCGCCAGGCTGGGCGGGGGGCTAGCTCGGCCTCCGCGGCGGGCTCCCCTCGCCTCCTCCCCTTCCTGGAGGGGCGGGGGCGCCGAGGGCGGGGTGGGAGGCGCCCGGCGCGGCCGCGGCTCCCCGCCCCTCCCGCCGCTCCGGGGTGCGGGTGCGGGCCGGGCCGCGGCTCCGCCAGGCCTCCGGGGCTCGCTCGGGGCCTGTCACTTCCTGCCGGGCCGAGAGGGTGGGGGCTGCAGGCCGGGGGCTGCGGGCAGGGCTGGAGGAGGGGGCTGGCGGGGAGGTGCTTCCGGGGCAGCCGGACCCCTCCCCCGGCCCTCCCCCTCCCCTCGGCGCCCTCCCCCTCCTCCCTCCCGCGCGTCCCTCGTTTCCTGCCGGCGCCCGTTGCCATGACGACGCCGCTGCCGGGCCTCCGCGCTCTAGGCCCCGGGGTTTTTTTTTCCCTCTCTCGCTCTCTTTCTCCTCTTTTTTCCCCTTCTTTCTCTCCGACTTCTGCTTGCTGGTGGGAGGGACGGAACGGAGAAAGTGCTGGCCTCTAGTGGGGGACTCGCCTCTCACAGAGCAGGAGAGGGAGATGGGAGAAGGGAGGGAAGTGACGTGAAAAAGGGGGGAAAAGAAGGGATTTTCTGCAGCTTCTGGGAATAAGGGATGGAAAGAAAGGATCAAAGGTACCAACAGGCTGAGCAGGAGAAAGCCAAGCAACGACTCTAGAGAAACGACAGACGGGGAAAGGAAATAAAGCTGAGGAAAGGGGAGAGAGAGAGAGAGAGAGAGAAAGAAAAAGATTGAGGAAAAGGAGAGAGAATGTTGATTGTTTAATCTTTCCCCTCAACTCGGAGAAGGCGGGAAAGCTGCACAGAAACAGTGAACCCATTAGGAGTGGACATTCCTTTAAAAGCAGCAGTTTAGTAGAACTTGCTTTGAATAACACATTTAAGCCTGTTACTTCGGGCGTTTGATGTGCATGTGTGTTCTAAGATTTTAATGTGTGTGTAAAAGAGACGACAAAAACAAGGGAGAAGGCAGGGGTATGAAGAAAGGAGAACAATAGGGCTGCGTTTGGGGATGCTGAGCATTTGATGAAGCTGTGGCCTTTGTTATTTTATACCAGTTTTTAATTCTCTTAATCGTTTGAATATTCAGCAAGTATTTCTAGAACACCTACTGTGTGCAGCCCCTGTTTTGGAGGCTTGGATTACATCAGTGCACAGAACAAAGACAACTGCCCTCATTAACCTTTACAGATTGGGCGAGGGGCTGCCTTGTGGATAAATAACTAAGGTGGATGCTTTTTCTGATGTTATCATAGTTCAGTAACTATTTTTATGTCTTTTCCTGACCTCTGTTCTAGTGGGTTATTTTCTTTGTCAAGGAACTGTTCATTTTCTCCTTAAAGGAGCCCATGCATGATTTATTTTTGGAAAGAAAATAGAAGTATTCTCTTTGTTTATCAATTAGATTCATTTAGATTTGCATTGAGAGAGGTATGCTGGGATTCCCGGCCCTTAATTTGTGGTAGCCAGATTTATGTCAGAGAAAAATCTCAGCCAGGCTTCTAGGAACCAGTCAGACAAGTATGCGAGGGAAGAAACCGGAGGGCAGCCAAAGGACTGGAAGAGCAAAGATGTGAGGTGTGGGGAAGTGAGAGGGTTTGTTGCCAGGATGGATGACAGGCTTTGGCAGAGGATGAATTGAAAAGATTCTGGCAGAGAGAACTCGTGGTAAAAAACTAGGTAAGCCTTAGTCATTTAGTTCAAACCTAGATTTTTGGCATGTCACCGAAGTTTAAAGCTTTCTGGGGAGGCTAAGAATGGATATACTGAGCCTCAGCTGAATTTCCTGGCACCAATGAAAAAGTTCTATCTATAGACAGTTTTCAGGATTATATGATATTCAAGTCAAGAAGCATTATTCTTGTTTCCATGAGAGAATTACCACTGTGAAATATTTAAAGAAAGCCTATACTATATCCCAAGGATAAGGAATCCAGGTGTAGAGTGTATGCACTCATTTTTCGAACAGTCTGTGGGGTTTCATACCTAGAGGGTACATGGCCACTTTAGCCCCATTAGAAATGGAATAAAATCACTACCACTGTACATAATTTCATTTCATCTCTAAAGATTCTTTTGTGTTTCCTGGGTCATGACCTTCTACATCTACTATAAGTTGTACATTTAGATGATATTAGGGAATAAGGTAGTGATGATGTGTGTTTTTGTTGAATGTCTGATAAATACTGTAATCACAGAGCATGCCTTATTGATTATGGGCCATTAGTTTAATTTTCATATGTTAAAGGCTTGTACTATTTCACAGTAATTCTTCTTAAGTTCATTTCTCTCCAAGACAGACCAAATTTCCAGAGTCAAAGTCTAATCAATTTTCCAAAGAAGAATTCAGTTTAAAAAAGAAATGTTTCAGCAGCGAAGTGTATTAGGAAAACCTCCACCCATAAGGAAACCTTTGTCAGACTACTAAATTAGCTGGGGAGCTGGTTGGTACTGAAAAGCTTATCTCAGCCTTAACCGAGCAAAACAATTTGTGAGCCCTAGAAAATCCTCCGCTGACTTTTTTTTTTTTTTTTTCTGTTTTGAATTTTTGCTAAACTTTCTCATTTTCATTTAATGATTCTGCTGGAATTAGCCTTTTCTTTTTCAAACCAAATAGCCTTCTGAATAGAGGCTAAATAATTTCTTTACTCTGCATAACACTGAAAGCCATTAGCCTAAATAGGTGAAAAGGAAATGCATTCTATCTGGTGTGTAGAAATTGAAGCCCTCCCTCTCAAACGTATCTAAATAAGGAAAGATCAGGATTGGAAGGAAATCAACTGTTTGGCAGCAACTAAAGCAAACAGAACAGAAAGTATCCTAATATAATTTTGCACATTAACTGAACATTGAATAAACATTCTTCGTGCTTCTCTTCTAAACCCAGCAAAGTGCAATGAATTGTGAAGGAAGAGCGGTGTTAGTGTCATTGGGATGTATTTACCAATAACCAAGTAAGTAAGCTTGTGTGATCACATTCTTATGCAGATGTGAATGGGAGGAAGTAGGAGAAAAAAGAAATCATAACCTTTACTCTAACCACCACCAATTAGGGATGTGAACCACCACACACATCCCGCCCCCTTCGCACCACAACTCTGTATGCCACTTCAAGGTCTAAGTGGGAGAAGATGAAATGAAGATTAAGAAGATTTATAGACTCAGATTTTTAAAGCAGAAAAAAAAAAAAAAAAACCTTTAAAACTATTCAAGCTTCTCAATATTAAGTGGAGAAAATTGAAGCTAAAAGATGAATATAGAAGAGGGGCATTTCATAATCCCTGGCAAATGGAAGATATCTAATAAATATTAGTTAACTGAATTAATTTCCTAGATGCTTGTCCTTCTCTGAACTGAAAAATGTGGAATTAAAAGATATATGAACACCTCTCACTCATCACCACTAATACCCATCATGGTGTTCAGGACACATTACCCCAAAATATAGCATCTTGGCATACTAAGTATCTGAAGCTGAAGGAATTTGAGAAAAATGGCCAAAGCAGGAAAGTCACTCTGACCTCCTCCTTCCCTCTCCCTTCTTCCCAAAAACAGGTTATAAAATCCTCATGTGAGACATGCCCTGAGAGGGAAGGACCATCCTTATCTCCAAAGACAAAAGGACTCAAAAAAGCGTCCTAACAAACAGGCCTTGCTAAGTTCCCCCCAATTACTACAGTTACCACATACTCCTTAGCCGCCGTTATCCCTCCATGACTGTTTGCTCTTCATCAAACCTAGCCGAAAAACACATGAGTCTGTTTCTCTGAGCCTTCATTTCTTTATGGAGGCTCCACATCACATCAAAATTAAACTAAACAAATTTTGTTGAAATAAATTTCTAGGCCAAAGATGGAGCCGCTCCTGCCCTCTCCATAAACTTTTCTGGTAGCTACTGTTAATCCTTAATTTACAGATGAGGGAATTAAAGCTAGGAAGTCCGATGGATTGCTCAAAGTTCATGGGACTAGTAAATAATAAGGTCAGAATTTAAATTCAGGTCTGTCCAACTCCAAAGCTCAACTACATCACATCTTTAAGTGTGAAAATAAAGTAGTGCAAGAGATCTGTTTAAAATGCTTAGCACACCCACAAATGTTTAAACAAAGATGCTTGGCGTTTCCCATCGTAAATACCTGCAGTGCAAGTCCCACTCTGCCTTTGTGAACAGGGACATAACTCTGGCTATCAGTCCACTAGATACTGGGGAGACGTAGCAGCAAAAAATAAAGAAGAGGGATGTATGTGCTATTTCCCTAAATCCTCTGTTTTCTCCCTTGTTAGCTTATAAACTATGATAAGCAGCTAATGGCCCTAAAGATGTCCTCGTTCCTGAAGCCCATGACTGTGCTGTGCCGTGGCAAGGGGGAATTAAAGTTGCAAATGGAACTAAGTTTGTGTGAAAGGAAAATCAAAATGGAGCTAATCTTGCTAAGAGAGCTCTCTATAATGGAGCGAGGGGGCCATTAAAAAAGTGTGACTTATGCACATCTCAGCCTGGATGGAATCTGACCTTTTGACCTGATAAAGTCATCCAAAATCCCTGCCAGAAGCCCAAAATACTTGTAAGGCTCACACCCTGAAATACCTTGTGACATTCTGTCCACGTACGACAGTCTGTCTACTTAGTGGAGCCCGACCCTAAAACAACTCGCAATTCCTTAAGGACAGTTATTTTCTGCCTCACATCAGATTCAGTCACAATTCTCACCAGGTAGCTTTTAACAATCTTACGGCTCTTTGTTGTCCTAAGCCCCTGACTCTTTCTCTTCCTTGGAACATTCTTTTGGGGTTACCCTAATCTGTGTCTCCCTAATTGCAATTCTTAAGACCTCCGAATAAACTCTTTTCCTGTTTGCAGCCTCCTGTATTATTTTATTGGTTGACAGTTGGTAATCATCTAACCTGAACATAGATTATCCTAGATTATCTGCACGAGCCCAGTGTAGTCACAAGAGTCTTTTCAAGTGTAAGTGGGAGGCAGAAGAGACAGACTGAGTGATGTGATGTGAGACATGCAGGCTTTGAACATTTCTCTGCTGGAGCATCCAGGAAAGCCTCTGATAACACCTTGGTTTTCACCCAGTGAGGTGCATGTCAGACTTCTGATCTGCACAACTGTAAGATAATCAGTTTGTGTTGTTTCAAACCACTAAGCTTGTTGCAAATTGTTACAGCAGCAATAAAAAAAAATGAACACATAAATGAAACAGTATTTCAAAAAACAGAAGGTAATCTTAGATCTTTTCTACTGCCCGAAGTCCAGCCAACTGCCAACTTCATTGCACCTTTGTTTGCTAACAACTGGAGAATTTATTGTATCGTGTGCTTGGGCTAGTCAATGAGTAAATGCTTGGGAATCATTTTGAGTGGCAGCTTTTCAGTTCTGTAGAAACGCTATTAAGTGTAATTTTCAAAAAGGTAGAATCATAAGTCTCATGCAAAGATAAAATGAACACGTGTCAAAGATTGTATATAACTTGTGAATTAATGAAAGAACCAGTGAGATGTTAAAATCTGTTCCAAGTGCATTTGAGAAGCCAGCTGTTTCGAAGCAATTTAATAAAGGAATGTGAGAGAAGATTGCTGAATCAGATACAAAATTGGTTAGCATCCTGTTGGATCATGAGCTATAACCTCAAGGATTATCTTCTCCACTACAGGACAGGAACTATTTGCAGGTGTGAGTTAATCTCTGCCTCTTCAGAATTGTAAAGTAACTCAGTCAGTAGGAAACCAGTCAAAGGTACAAACCCAGCACTAGACTGAAAGAACACCTAGTAACATCTTCCTTCTATTTCTAATTTTCAGATTTTTTTTTTTTTGACAACCATAAGTCTGAGCAAAGAAGCTGTTAGAGCTATTGCAACAGAATGTGTTCATTAACGAAAAACATTTCATGGAAAAGGAAGGAGACTTGAGGTTTTACAGAGGCGGGAAATCTTAAGACAGTCATGAGTGAATCTTAGTGGAGGCATGAGGAAGGGCAGCGATGAGTCTTTGAAGGAATATGCAAGAGCAGCGTCCTGACACAAATGGTAAGGGGCTTGGAAAACAAAAAGATGGGGGATTTCTTAAGCAGCCTGTTTTCCAGGAGCACGGGGCTCAGATACAGCTCACTGCTGTCAGTGACTGATTGGATGTAAGACAAGAGAGCCAGGGAAGAGTCTGGGAAACTGTCAGGATTGTAGACTGTAGACTGTTAAGAGAGGAAAAACTTTTCCTCTGCTCTCTTATATTCAGTGACTGGAACCTGCAAATTAAACTGGCAAAAGGCAGATTAACAAGAGAAAGGGTTTGTTTCATGTGCACATCGTTGCTTCACAGGAAAAAAGTGAAAACCCAAAGAAGCAGTCAAGCCTAATTGTGGAGAAGTGACAAAACAAAGAAGGGGTTTGGGTTTTCAGGGGTTGTCAGTTGTGGGAAGGTAAATATATGGGCAAAAAGAATAGGAGATGAGAGTTATTTTAGAAGGTTTGCTTATGCAGATACAAGTCCATGACACTTTCTATCTCCTGTGTTACAGGTTGTTCTCATATGGGAATGGCGAAGGGAGGCACCTTCACAAAGGGAAGTTTATGCCTTGCTTTTGGGCAGAGGGAGAGGGCAAAGAGTTCCTTCTGAATCTGCAGTTTCTCAATTGCCATCCTTACACCAAATTGGCATATTTGGGGGTGGCATATTCTGACCAACTGTGTGGGTGGTTCCATTTATTCCGGCAGAGATATTGAAGGATGAAAAATCATCGTGTGTTCGGTTTAACATACTGAGTTTGAGGGCTTGTGAGGTCTGCTGGTGGAGATGTGGGATACAAAGGCTCAAGTCTGTAGCTGAAGAAAAAGATAGGATTTGCTGGGGAACTGAAAAGAGAAAAGGAAAGGGAATGTCAACATTTCATCGACGGAGGAAGGGAAAGGAATTCAGAACCCAGGAGTCACCGCCGCCGTTTCTTCTCTTAACAATGGTAATGGAGGAAGGCTTTCCCTTCTCCTCCCTTAAATCTCACTCTTTATCAAGGATTTAGTGGGAACAGGATTGAGAAAGGGAAGCAGTATCAGGAAAGAGCCCTCCCTTAATAAACAACACACACGAGGCAAATTCAGAGTACAGAGAACTTTTCTTCCCTGTTCCTGTAGCCAAGATTCAAATTTGTACCTTATCATCCCAACTACTGAAAAAAACCCTGTTCCTGTTCCCCCATCTCAAACCGTTCCTCCACCACTGAGCATACTGTTGCATAGTGTATGTTCTCTATACACATGGCTGTCCGTGTGCGTTCAACTAACCCTTCTGAGTGTCTAACTGCTTCAGGTGATGTGCTACCAGAAATCTGTCTTTAAAATCCTAATCCGACTACGTCATTCCCTCACTTAAAATCCTTTCGGGAATCCCAGGGATAAACTTCTACTTCTTTCTGTGGCCCAGGAGTCTTCCCTGATCTGTTCCCTTCCTGCTTCTCCAGCTCCAACCTTGCTTTCCAGCCTCACACTTCCTTTCCCAGGAACACCAGACTACCTTCAGTTCCCTAACTCTGCTATACTCTCTGATAATTCTGATATGTGCTTTTTATCCTGCTGTTGGAAAGCTTTTCCGTATCTTCTGCCTGGAGAGCTTTCACTCCTGCGAGGGGTAGCCTTCAAGGTGTGTTTTCTATTCTGGTCAGTAAATCTTCCCCAAGAATTCCTCTGCTCCTACATCACTTGTGTCTTCCACATCTTCTATATCCAGCCATCTATCGATGGACAGTGAGGTTGCTTCCATATCTTGGCTATTTTAAAAAACGCTGCAATGAACACAGGGTTAGTGGACTGTGTGGCACACCGCCTACGTTTCTGCCCTTTCAGGACAGAAGCTCTTATTCTGCCAGCTGCTGGAAGTGTTCATCGCTGACGTTGTGGCCTCTCTGACTACTGCCTTCAGCTGTTGTTCCCCCCACTTCCCGGGGTCAGCCCATAATCAATAACCGGCCAGTGTGAGGGATAAAGACTCTGTCTTCCCGCCTTAATTCAAGAACACTCTGCACAGCCATCTCAGCTCCTGGGCTCCTCATGAGATTTGTTGCAACTGAGCTACAGCCCAGCTTCGCCCTTCATCAATCACAGGTGTTGATCTTTAGAACGTTCCCAAATAAATTTCCTACACACAAATCTGTATCTCAGAGTCTGCTTCCTGGAAAATCTGATCTGAAACAGTGATGTCAGAATTGGTCCAAGAAAGCGGATTTTCTTCTGTGTTTTTGGAGCTGAATCATCAACTGACCAGCTGCTGAAAAGGACCCCATCACCGTGGGCAGGTTACGCATGGATAGATTCTGAGATTGTTAGCAGTGTGGTTGTTGAAATGTTCACCAGCATTGAACTGAAACGGCCTATCAGTGGAAGGAAGGCCGGGGTTAGGCACTGTGTCAGGGATCTGACGAGTACACGGGAAACAGTATTCACGAGGACAGGGGAACTGGATGGCTTTGACGAGGAGCAATAGAGAGAGAATTACATGCCGAGAGTGTTGAATAAGCAATTAAATGCCAAGTATGAAGTCAGAGGGCCTCTTGGAAGGATATAAAAATTCTCAACTTCTGCAGCCTGAGGGCAAGAAAATCTGAATATTGGGCTCAAGGCTTTGTCATAAGAGAAACAGCTCCAGAGAAGGTAGAACTTGGCTGTTGCAGCCAGATATGCCAAAATCAAAGCACGTTTTGGGGCTGAGACATCGGGATGGTGATATCATAATTGATGTACTCAAAATTGTTGAATTTCTAGATCTCCCTGAGTCCTCAGGGCCTGAAAAAGTGCCTATTCCTCCCTGTTAAATGCTATCATTTGTCCCTTGCTTAAAGATAAGGCAGAGGATTTTACTTTGTAAGAAAGTACGTGGAAAAAGACTATACCCAGAAGTTGCAGGATGTATGTGTGTGTATATGTATGTGTATATACATATATATACCATCAGGAGCCAGGAGAGGGCGCACGAGGTAAATTCTGAGGCGCTGAATCCAGGCACCTAGGACACAGGTCAAATAACGGAGAGTCTATTAATATGAGAGTGCTTTCCCAGGATACAGGGTTTTACACCTAGGCAAGGATTCCGGGAGATGGCACAAAATACCACCAGGATGGCTCTTAGGAAGCTTGGGGACAGTGATGCCCACACTAAGAGAAGCGGAAATGAGAGGAGTGCCATGGTAGAGAGCTGAGGAAGGGACCAGATAGCTCAGAGAAGCAGTCGTGCTACGGTGTTCCCCGGGAGGATGCAGAGGGCACCTGGCACTATAGCAGCAAGGAGTGCTTTGCTGAGTGAGGCTGCAGGACCACAGAGAAGCTAAGTGGTGACTGTACTCTGCAGGCATGGGTTGAAGATAGGAGACGCTGTACCACAACTAGACCCTCTGATAGCAGTGAGAAGTACAGGTTCCCAGAGCTGTCAGGAGCATCTGAAACAAGCTGAGCACACTCGTCACAAAGAACAGCCAGGCAGAACAGGATCTGGTGGAGACTAACCTACAGGGAGATATGGAGATGATTAATAGATACACTATCCCTGGGGACCAGATAGATGGTGAGATAGTTTAAAACACGTCCAAATATTCTTGAGTGCTCCTTTTAAAAAGTGGTCCTCAATTCCCTTCCTCTTGAATGTCAGCTATTTTAGTGACTCATTTCTAATGAGTAGAATAAGGCAAAAGGGATGATGTATGACCTCGGAGATCCAGAAATAATAGACATTATGGCTTCCAGCCATGCTGGAAGACACTCAGACAGCCTGATGGAGAGGCCCTGATAGTGAAAAACTGAGGCCTCCCGCCATAAGGAACTCTTACTAATAGTTATCTGAGTCAACTCTAAGAGGATAATCCAACCCTAGCCAAGCCTTCATATGACTGTCCCAGCGGATATCTTGATGGTAACCTCATGAGAGAGCTTGAGCCAGAATCATCAGCTGAACTGCTCCTGAATTCCTGATCCACAGGAAACTTGTGAAATTATATATATATATATAGTTTTAGTCGCTATGTTTTGGGGGTAATTTGTTATGCAGCAATAGATAATTAGTACAAGGAAGTTTTTCTCAACTCCTCTTCAGCATGAGATGTGCTGTGTGTCCCACAGAACGCTATACTTACCCGTGTCAGGGCCAATTATACTGTGTTGAAAATGTACCTATTTGATCTCATCTTGTAGGTATAATGGCCCCCAAAGATGTTCATGCCTTAATTCCTAGTGAAGATGATACTTTAATAGCAAAAGCGATTTTGCAGATGTGGTCAAGGTTCAACACCTTTAAATGGACTGTCCTGGACCACCTGGGCAGTCTCAGTCTAATCACAGGAACCCTAAGGACAGAACTCTCCCTGGCTGGAGGCAGCAGTGATACTCAAAATGTCTTAAAGACTTTAACAAAAGACAAGACGTTATAAACCTCTTAGAAGAAAACATAGGCAAAACATTCTCTGACATAAATCTTAGCACTGTTCTCCTGGGGCATCTGGGGGCACTCTGTCTTTGCTATCCCTGTGTTGTCCTGGGGCTGCCTCCTCGGTGAGTGACTTCAGTACTCTCCGCCTCTCCCTCCCCACCGCCAGCTCACCGGCTCTCGCCTGGACTGCTGCAGCATCTCAGTCATTTCCAGGACTTCAGCTTTACCTTCCTCTACTCCATTCCTCACTCTGGTGCTGGAATGATCTTTCTAAAAAGCAATTCTTGATCGAACCACTCTCTGCTTACACACACACACACACACACACACACACTCACACACAAACACTCACACACACCATCCATGAGTACACTGAACTACACGGTGAAATACCACGCTTTCTTCCACCTCTTTACGTGTAGCTCACTTTGCCCAAATTTGCTTCCTCTTTTTCTGGTTGTTGCTCATCCAGCTCAGGCACCAACTTGGGGAAGCTTTTCCTGAGCACTCCATCACCTCTGGCTGGGAAGGTGCACTCCCATAGCTTTGTGTTCTTCCTTCTACCATTAGTTTTGGGTACACTGTAGTGTGACTGTTAATTTGCTTGTCTTCTCCCTCCACTAGTCTGTGAGCTCCTTGAGTTCAGAAACCTCATTTTACTTATCTCTGTGTCCCCAGGCCTGGTGAAGTACCTGGTATATAATAAATGTACGTAATGAGTACTTACCATAAGTACTACAATACTACGTTCCACCTTAATGCCGAGTGCCACTTAATCCTTAAAATCACCTTGCTTCTCAAATATAACAGATGTTATAAAAAATAGTTTTTATAATCATTTGAAACATTTTTGGCCCAGATATAACTTCTTAAGTCTTGAGGATCACCACCTCCCTCCATTGCAGAAAAGAGGAAGTTTTTGGTAGGAGCTACAGACCCAAATGTGTATGAGCTACAGACACAAATGTGTGTGTGTGTGTGTGTGTGTGTGTGTGTGTGTGTGTGTGTGTGTGTGTGGTGGGGTGTTCATTGAATAGGAGGAACATTCATGACTGCCATCTTTTCTTTTTATTATTAGTATTATTTATTTATTTAATGGCGGTACTAGGGGTTGAACCCAGGACCACCTACATACTAAGTATACACTATACCACTGAGCTATGCGCTCTGCCACTGAGCTACACCCTCCCCACTGGCCACCGGCCCTCTTTTCTTTAGAGTTCTCTGTTCTCTCCCCAACCCTCTACCCCCCAGCCCCGTCCTCCCGCACCCCCCCCCATACCAAAGGGTAAGGCAGGCTGCGGGTGGCCTCCTTTGGGTATGCGCCCCATCTTCCCTCACTCGACGCTCCTAGGAGAGCAGGGCAGAGTCTAGGGTTGAGGAGGCAAGGAACAAACAGTTTATGCAAGCGTGGCCTTAGGTTTAGGGAAATGTCTCTACAGTGTGGACTTACTTTTCCCTGACTCTTTTGGTTAGAATTTCCAGTCTAGAGGAGCAAAACCAGAGTGCAGACACCCAGGGTAAAAGGGTGCAATGACCTAGAGAAACTTCTCTGTTTAAATATCACGTATCTCCCCCACCCCCATCCCATTGCCTCCTCTGAACCTGTTTCCAAAACAAAAACATTGCCCCAAGAAAGAGCTTACCCAGTGGAGCAGGCAAAGGCTGGGGGAGTCAGGCGGAGGCAGGGAATCCTGGCCAGCCACTTTTCTTGTTATCAATCCCTGTTTGCCCTGCAGTGACGGACTGGCTAAACAGAGTCCCTCAATTAGGGTTCTCTACTTGGACACCTCCCTGAATACTTAATTCTTTGCAAAGTCTGGGTCAAAAGGTTTAAGGAAGAAGCCAAAATATGAGTTTTTGTTAAAGAATAATTATCATCTTTATACAGAACCTTTGTAATCCTCAGAAATATGGAGTCAAGTGCACAGATTTTCTTCTCGAAGAAAAGGAAAAATCTTTTTAGTCTATTCCCAAGGCCCTAAATTACATTTTCCCTTAGATTTAACCTCCAGGAAGACATTTTTATCTTCCCTGGAACACCCTCTGTCACCACCTTCTCTCTGGAGAGTCCCTTAAATGGCTAAACCAATGATCCCACCCCGAGGAGATTTCCCAGGTAATCCCTCCTTTCTGCGATTATTGCCAGCCCGTCTCCCCCAGCCCTTTGTCCTGGCACCTATGCATCTGTGAAGTAGTGGGAACTAGCTGAGTTCAGGCCTGCTCACCTGTTACCCACTCACTGGTCAATGAGTGTTAAAGAGAAAAACCACAGGCCCAAAATGGCGTCACTTGTGCTAAATCCCATGCCACCAAACCTAGATTTAATACCTGAATGTAACTGCAACTTCAACCTTAATCAACCAGTCTGGAATTTTCTGGTCGGCACAAGGTCATCTGCCTTGAGGGCCCTTTCCATGCCCCAGAGAAAAAGGAGGAAACCTATGTGGTAAAACCCTTGCCATTCCCCACCCAGCACCCCAGAAAGGAAAATGTCCTGGCCTAAAAATAATCCCTTCTTTTCTTTTACTCCCTCGCCTTCTTCTTACACAAACGTTGCATTTTGTGCAACCGCTCGGAGCACCTTCCAGGCACTGGGTGGGACGCCGCCCATCATCAGTCCCCTCACAGAGCCAGTCACAGCTTCACATTTACTCAGTTGTATTTTGTTTTTTAACAAGAGAATTCACATTGAGTGCTGCTTTAAGAGGCAGAAGAATGCTGTCCAGTAATGTTGTAGAGGATGAATTTAGTCTCTCTCCAACTTCTATCCTGGGGGAAGAAACAAAGACAGAAGAAGACATCATGACATTCAGAAAGTCTTCACAACTACAGAGGAGCTTTTTCCTGTCCAGGTAAAAACTAACAAAACACATGATGAGGTTACTATGAGTAGTGTTATCTCAGGGAAGTAGGGTCAAGTAATCTTTACCTTTGTCTTAGTATTTTTGTATAAAAAGGATATATAATGTAATAATTAGGAAAATTTTCGGCCAGAAAAAAGACACTATTTTAAAAAATCACATAGAACCCCTCATATGAAAGCCACTATTAACTTTTTCTGACATAAGCTGTGGAGATGATTATTCTCTCTTCAACAGTTTAGGATATATTGTACAACAACTATACCTCAATTAAAAAAAAAAGTTTGGCACAAAAAAGGAAAGTCTACTTTATCAAAAATAAGCTTCCAAAAGATACAAACATCATAACAGTAACTCAGAAGAAGCTCTCCCTAACTTCTGAGTACTGCCACCGCCCCCCCCCCCCACCCTCCAGAAGCCCAGCCTTTCCTCTTCTGGGCTTACCTCACTCACAGGGATCGGAATACTGAACTGTGGCCTGTTCATCTATAAAATGAAATGACATAAATTATTATATTGCAGGCCTCATACGTACAGAGAGAGAGAAGTACTTCATAAAAGCTGCTGCTTTAACCCTCTTCAAAGGATTTCTACAGATTATGAGCATATTCAGAATTACAGCAAGGTTCCAATCTGCATGCTTGTGGTAAATTAATAATCACGGCAAGAATATTAAGAATAGTTAGCCCTTAACCTGAATCTGAAAAAGAATATATATATGCATGTGTATATATAAAACTGAATCACTTTGCTGTACACCTGAAACATTGTAAATCAACTACAGTTCAATTTTTTTAAAAAAGAATAGTCCTTAGAGAACATTATTCTTTCAGTCTACGGACCACATTATATAAAATATGTCTAGTGCAGAAGACTTTTGTAAACGGCATATAATTTAATTAAAATGTTTTAGGAGAACAGATAATAAAATTATGTGTACTTGGCTTGGAAAGGAGTATTTGTTAAAATGAAGAGCGTTATCATGAAGGAGGCAGAAATACGCTGGGAGACGCAGGGAGGTTTCAGCCCTCACCTGGGAGGTAGTAGTCATAGACTCTGACGGTTGCTGGTTTGAGGTTGGTGACCAACACGCCTTGGTTGACGGTGAAGGTATAGGTCTGAGTCTCCTTCCGGAGCTGTGGGGAAGGCAGACAAACATCACATTAGAACAGAAGTGAAAAATAACACTCTGTATCTCCATCACACCGAAGAGTGTCTGGCATCTACTAGCTGCTCAATCCATGTTTGTTACAAAGGTGGATAGGTACATGGAGAATTTAAGACAATTGTATACATTAATCCAATACAACAAGAAAATAAGATCCATGTTATACATTTAGATGTGAAGCTATAAATGCTTAATTGGAAAAGATTTCTAAAGGCATTTCTTTAGGTATAGTGCTTCTAAAAGAATGGTCCAGGAACTCCGAGGGAGCCCCAAGACTGTATCTGGCGGTCTCTGAGATAAGAATTATTTTTGAATGATACTAAGACATTATTTGCTTTTTTTCACTCTCATTCTCTTTTGTTGTACAAGTGTAAGGGGGCAACTTGATGTGTGATATTGCAACGGATTGAATGCAGAAGCAGACGGGAGACTTTCACTCTCTTAGATTAAGCTAGACGTTAAAGCAAAAAAAAATGTAAAACAATCTGCTATTCTCACCATTTTTTTGTTCTTTTGGGAAATACATTTTTCATAAAATGTTATATTGAAATATAGTGATTTTATTATTGTTGTTTTTAAGTGAATAAATTAATATTTTTCTCACTTTTCATTTTTAATAAGACAAATGTCAATAGATGTAACTCACATCACCATAAGCTCCTTGAGGTCACTTAAGAGTATAGAAGGGTCCTGAGAAAAAAAATCTTTGGAACCACTGTTCTTGTCGATCATTTAGTCACCATAAAGATTTAAAGTAAATGACTAATATAAACCAAAAGAAAGCTGCGATAGCAGCCTTAGTATCTGACCAAATAGAATCTAATGCAAAAAGCAAAACAAAACAAAAATTGTGTGTGCGTGTGTGTGTGTATAAATCAAAGAAATATATATACATAAAACACACATATATACAATTAGTGTAAAAGAAGGACAGTAGATACTAATAAAAGGAAAATTGAATAAGGTATGTTCATAAACATATACAGGCCTAAGTATATAGTAGAAAAACATATCAAGAAACAGCTGACAGAATTGCATAGATAAATGGATAAGGAACAAATCAACAACTGTAATTAGAAATTTTAATAGAACTTTTTCAAAAACTGATAGATCAAGCAGAAAAATAAGCAGAGATAACAAAGGCATGAACAGCAGAAAGAATGATGCTGGGCGTTTAGATCTAGGTCAGAGTCTTAACCCAGCAGAAGGAAAGGACGTTGTTTTGGAGCACACAATGACCATCTCCCAAAAAGACCAAATATGCACGACAGAAACTTCAGTGCATTTCAGAGGCTCACTATCATGGTCTCAGTCCATAAAGCAATAAATTAAGAAATCAGTAACAAAAGGATGGCTTTAAAAAATCCCATGCATTTCAAAAAAAAATTAAGATACAGAACTAAATGGTAGTAAAAACAAGGCTTGTTGAAAATTGTGGGACAAAGATAGGATGTACTTAGAGGGAAATTTATAGTTTAAATGTATCAGAAAATAAGAAAGACTAAAAACAAACAAACTCAGCATTCAACTTAAGAAGTTGGAAAAAAAAATTATAGAAAATATCCCTTCCCCCTCCATTAAGCCCAAAATAAAGAAGAAAGAAATAATAAAGGAAGAAATTAATGAACCAGAGCACCAAAACCAAACAAGCAAATAACAAAAAACAACAGAGAAGAGGAATAAAACCATAAGTTACTTTTGTTAAATGTGAATAAGATCATTCTCCAATGAAGCTGATCAAGAAAAAAGGAGAGAAGATACACAGGAAAAAGGAAATAATCACAGATGTAATTGGCTTTTAGACTGTCAGACTTGAGGACTCAAGTCAGAAGCTGACACCCACTGGCTGGATACATTCCCTGATGAGCAAGCCACTGCAGTCTCAGGAATGGCATCGTGGGAATTAGAATCCCCTGGTTCTACTCTCAGCCCAGCCACTGATAAGCGGGATGACTTGACAAGCACTTTCTCTGTCACTTCAGCCTCAGTCTCCTTACGTAGAAGGAGGGTGGTTATGAAAGCACCATAAACTTTGCAAAACTTTTAAATAACTACATCACAGTTCCAGAGTTGTTCCTGATAGACTAAACAGAGTTGTCTCAAAAGAAACTGTACAGGGTTCACTGAAAGGAACAACCCCCCAGCTCCCCAAGAGATAAGAACCAGGATGTCAGCCCCAGCTCTCCGGCTGGCACCAGAGTCTCCTATTAACCACTCTGTTGTTCTCTGGAGCAGTAATACTGCATGGGACTAAAGAGCATTTGAAACGCGGCCATTCAGAACTGAGATGTGCCATCAGTGCAAAACACGTACTAGATTTCAAAGATGTAGTAAGGGAAAAAAAGGAATGTAGATACCTCATCAACCCTTTGTATATTAATTATATGGTGAAGTTTTTAAAAATTGGAGGTATATAAAGTTGAATAAAATATATAATTAAAATTAATTTTATGTTTCTCTTCGATTTTTTTAATGCGACTACTAGAAATGTTTAAATGACATAGAGGGCTCCCATTTTGTATCTCTTTGACAGTGCTGCCCTGGAGACACACAAGGGTAATTTATGGTACACCAACATGGAGGCAGAGTTCATCTCGTGGCTGTGGACTCACTCCCCCAGGTTCCTCACCCTCGTGTATGTGACACTAGAATATGCAGATTAGAAGGGAAGCTGCAAAGATACATAAGCAGTCAAGCTCTCTGGTTCGGTTCCTGATACCTACCTCTTCCAAGTAGATGTTAAGTGTGTCAGTTCCAGATTCAACCTTCTTCACCAGTGGTTGCTGGAGAAGCTGAGTAAGAAAGAAGAAAAAGGAGACTTAAAGCCAAAGCCTTCTCTATATCCTAAGGTTGTCTTCCAAAGCTCTGCCATGATCAAGGAAACAATAAATACTGTGGAAAAGGTAAGAAAAAGGAACCAAGACAGTAACAGTTTCCATGTCATATATCTGACGCACCTTTGTAGCCCATTTAGATAACATGGTCATGAGTTGTACATACCAACCATGATGCTCACAGTGGGAGAGTACAGCTCAGTGGTAGAGCGTGTGCTCAGCATGCATGAGGTCCTGGGTTCAATCCCCAGTACCCCCATTAGCTAAATAAATAAATAAATAAACCTTATTACTTCCTCCACCAAAAAAAATAAATAAATTTTAAAAATAAAATAAGAAATGAAAAAAATAAATAAACCATGATGCTCACTTCACCAGCTTTTTAATGATAATGTTAGGCCCCCTCAGAGCTAGTCAAATGAAGAAAACAGAAGTGACTTACTAACTGTTTGGTGCCCTCCATGGGACTGAATCCGGAAAGCATCTTTACTTCCACAATGGCCATATTGGAAGAGCTGCGACTCCCCACGTAACTGAGGGCAGAAAGAAGCAATCCTGTATGAGCCCATTATCCTCCCTCTCAGCACACTCTGTGTCACACACACACACACAGCTCAGCCTCTAGGACCTAGGTGCCACTCCCCCACCCCCAGTTTCCTCACCTGGTGTGGACAGTGAGAGTCAAGCCTCGAGGTGAAGTACGCTGCTCACACCGAGCTTTCCCCATTTCCACACTAAGACTAAAGGCCTGCACACTTTTAGGAGGGAGAATATTGTATCTCAGCACCGTCTGGTAGGAAGAAACAAAGAACCAAATCAGATTTGAGAAAAATTTTAAAGACTGTACAATTCAAACTACTTTCCTCACAAATAAGGTAGATAGAGAGAAGGTTCCATTGGAGGCAGAGATGCCCTCGGACCCTCCTTCCCAATGCACACGCGATCTCCTGGATCCCTGCTTACCTGCACATAGACACAGCCGCGGCCTGAGGCCTCCATGGTGTACACACCAGGGATACTGGGCAGAGTCTCCTGCTGAAGCACCAGCCGGTTGGCAGCCTGCACGTTGAAAGTGCGCTGGAAATTCTGAGCCGATTTTACTGCCAGGTTGACTCCCTCAGACGGCACGTAGGCAGTCGTGGCATATTTGGCAAGAGCTTGGAGAGCGACTACAGTATCCTGAGGGAGACAATCAGGCATGGGCTTACCAATTTGCGAGCCACTGGAATTAACCTCAAACAAGCCGCAGCCTACACGTCTGGTGGATGTTCACTGACTTGGATGATACCTCTTCTGAGTATCTAGGAACCACGTGCACCAACGCTGGGGAAGCTGACAGAGAATTCATGTCTTGCCTATATAGGAAATCGCCATCAAGTTGTTATTGAACATACACAGGTCATTAGGCTAATCTCAAATATTCATATTCAGCAACAAAACCCAGCTTCAGAATGGGCTATTGTTATAAGTGAGTGGATCACTGTTCAGTATATATTCTGCAGTTTCCTTATTTGGGAAGGAAATGGCAGTAACTTGATAACCCTAAAAATTGCATGTTCTCCAAAGTTATTTAACTGTGTAATGATCTTCTAAGGCACAGATTATTGGGAATCCTCAGAAAATCCTTCCTTGAAGGACAAGGCTTCTTAGCCATCATACCATGTGACAATCTTTTCTTCATCTGGGAATAAGACGGACAAACTGTCTCTAAAAGAGCATGGCATCATGTAAAAAGTTTGAGCCTTTCTATTCTGAAAACTTGATTTATACAAATTACAACTGGGGGAAGGAAAAAAAGAAAGTGAAAGAAAATTGTCACACATCACTCTTTGTGACAAGAATAGAAATAAGAATTTCTATATGCTTGAAACTTTATAAAATATCTACTACAGAATAAAGGAACCCCACCTCTTCCTATCTCAAATAAAAAGCTTTATTTGGACACCACACTATCACATACAAATAGTAAGACAGGCCACCAACCGAGAGGGAGCTGTGAACATGTTATATCTGTGCAGCTTGGCCATCTACAAACAACTTTTTTGCCTGCCCTCTGTGAACTGGAGCCAAGGAGGGTTTTATTGCTAGACATGTGGAAATAGTTCAAGGAATGGGACCTCACTATCAGCTGAAAACCAAAGTGGGTGATACTTATAATAGACAAGGATTTTATTGAAAACCAACTCCGACATATATGTGTTGCTGAAAGTTCTAAACATTTTATCCACTGCTTTCTAAAATTATTTAACTATTTAGGGAGGGCGCAGCAAGAAGGAAGTCTTCCCTGATCTTTGACCAAGAATCTCCCTGAAAGAATGAAGAATAGTACCATATAATTTGTTTTTTAATTTTTTATGGAGGTTCTGGGGATTGAACCCAGTACTTAGCACACTCCACCACTGAGCTCTACCCCGACTCCCCCAATTTTTTAAAATCCCAATTAAGTCATTACCATATTCAAGTTTAGTACTCTTGGCATCTTTGTCAGACACTCCATCTGTTAAGATCTGTTCATTTTTCCAGGTCTAATTTACAGATCACATTCCTCAGTGAAACTGGCCATAATTTCAACAAGTCAGGCTATAATCTCTATGAGGACAAAAAATATATTTTCTTGCTTTTCTTCTATATCATCATGACTTGGGAAGAGCAGGTATTTAATACTATTTACAGAACAAATGAATGAATGGCTTCTGTCTTTGTGAATATCTAAGATGGTTTTTATGATGATATTTGAATTTCTCTTACAACTCCATCTTTTTTTCCCCCTACAACCATTCCGCTAATTCAATTTCTCCTTACCCCAACTCAAAGAAATGAAATAGACTCCTTATCTCTTCAAATCCCGCATCTCCCTCCTCTCAATCATCCCATACCCCACGTGACAGATGAATCTTTCTGAAACAAAGCCTAAAAAAATGAATAGTTCCTCAGAATTAGGCACAACCTGAGTCTGATATACAAGGCTCTTCGTAATATGAAGCAACCCTACCTTTTCAACTAAGCCCCATGATGCCTCAGCTAAACCAGTTTTCCCAACAGCCATTCTACAGTTTTGCAAATGGGTGTCTCCATTCATACCATTCCCTCTTCCTTTCAGTAGCTGCATCCCGAAGCTTTACATGTGCTTTTAGATCTACCACAAACGCCATTCCCCCGGGAAGATTCTTCTTATCCCTCAAGCTGATGTGAGCTCTCTCTCCCTTTTGTAATATAGTATTTTGTACCTTTTGCATCTTCGTTCTATAACCAGACTCTGCTTTGTAAATGTGTACAAGTTTTCCTCGTGTTTCCTGCTAGATTGTAAACTTTTTAGAGTAGAGACTATATCTTATCAGCTTTTCAATATCTGGAATTAGTAGAAGGAGGTATGCCCATAAAATCTTGCCTTTATGCTTACAGACCCCATAGTTGGCTTTCTAACTTGTGACTATGTAAATTTAGCCACAATTATAGATGTCCTCTTTACATGTAAAACAAGGATCGCATGGTGTTTCGTTCTCTAGAAAGGAAGAATCTTAAATGCATATAGTACTGTTTACGTGTTCATATGGTCCAATTTTATGAATCTTTCTATATATTGTTCAAGTGCTTGTTCTCCATTTCTGTAGAATTATTAGTCCCTGGACCTAGAGGGCAAGGGCGAGTTTTTCCTCTCTCTCCACGCAGGATCTAACCCTACCTGACAAGCAGGAGTAGGAGAGCAGGCTATTCACCTGAGTGGAAGAGAAGCCCCCATATGCATTTTGCTGCTTGACCAACCAAGCCACCATGCCAGTGGCCTTGGCTATTTCCTTTTGAGTCAGGCTGGCTTTGCTAAGCCAGGCCAACAACACATAGGCCGTCAGCTCCACATCTACAGCCTCATGCTCAGACCAAGGGCTTGCATTCGATGACCAAGTAGGTTTCTGGCTCCAGTGAATGGACTCTCCTATGGAGAAAAAAAAACATAATTAGGAAGGTCTTGGAAGGAAATGACTCTCCCATATTCATTTTGTAAATGCTATACCTTAAATCAAAAAAGGTACCAAACAAAAATTAATGATGAGTCAGAAAAATATTCTTCTCAAATCTTCTGATTTATTGGCCACCAATGTATATGCAAGGATGCCTCTGTGTGTGTGAGTGTGTGTGTGCACACCCACATGTAATTGCCCAGGGTAAAGCCGGGCGCATCAATAAATGCCTCCAGCAATGACCTCCTAACCACCCTTGTTAATTTATAAATTCTAATGCTAATGGAGATAGGAAAGTAGAAACTTCTTATAAGAATCTTATGTGTTTAGGGGCAATTTTTTTTTTTTTTGGCTCACAGAATTTTATTAACTTCCAACATTTATTTTACTTAATCAAAGGTTTAACATTTTAAGAATGAAAATGGCAAAACATGCATCAGAACTCTGAAACCACAGAAGAAATGCTCAGGAGGGCACGCAAATGGAACAGGAGACCAAATCCAAGCTCTGTGGCAGCCAAGACGGCAGAGAGCCTGAAGACAAAGAACAGCAGGTGGAAACGAGGAGAGTGGAAGCTAGGACGTCTAATTAAATATGAGTTTAGAGATAATAAATACATTGCCCACAGGAAGCAACCTAATTGGAAGAACATGAAAGAAAACATGTGAGCCTGCAGTGCGAGGTAATGGAGAAGAGATAAGCACATTAAGCCAATATTCACTGGAGCAGGTATAAGTCTCCCCACGTCTGAGACACCCATTCCATGGCCTGAGTTGTAGTATACACAGGCCGAAGAACTACACAGGAGAGGGCAGCTTGGCAATGAAATTCATAAAAATAAAAGCTGAGATTAAATTGCTGCCTGGAAGTATGATTTTAAATAAATGGCGAGGGTAAATAAAATGCATTACTGTTTTATGTATAAGATCTGTTAGAATATCGGATATTATTCTAAATACATCCAAAAGTTTGAAAAGGAGCTGGAGAAATCTCTACATTTAAGTCTCACCCCGTCAACCTCAGTGATTTTTTACACTAAAGAATTGTTAAATGCCTGCAAAAGGATGATTCTCCAACGCCAATACTTCTTCTGCCATCTATTTCTTTTCATGTGAAAAATATAACATGCTTTTGAGAACTTTCAGGGGCTTTCCTGTGAAACTCTCAACAATGATTTTTAAGACTTAACTTTTACTAAAAGGAATCCTAGAATTGAGTATAGATGGGACTATGGAGACTAGGGAAATTTTGCACATATTTTCAGCATGTTTTCATAATTTCAAAAACTCCTACCATGGCCGACATACCTGAGATGATAGCCTGTTGATCTAACTTTTCAAGAAGAATGTTTCTGATGTCCATCTCCCCAGCCAGAGAGAACGTATAAGCTAGGAGGGCCTGTGTGTAGAGGTTGGTGGTGGAGGAAACAGAATTCTTGAGACACTGCAGACCTTGACTCACCATCGGATCCTAAAAAGTGAAGATGAAGAACTGAATTTATCAGGCATTCCTCTTAAAATGGGAAGTGATAAGGAAACCATTCTATCCTCTTCCGAGTTTAAAAGGCTAAATAGGGACAAACAGTGGTGAATTCCTCTAGACACAGGCATGATCAGAAGAGCGTTAAGCGGAGGAGCTAGAGAAACTCACGTGTTTGGTCTTTCCTATCTCCAGCAGTGCAGCTGTGATGTAGGCAGTCAGCGAGACCACATCATCAACTCCACCCTAGAGGGAAGCAGGGAGACAGGAAGTCAGGCCAGCAGCCAGCACGTGCAAGACCTGTGTGCAAATTGGAAAAAGGTGTCCCTCTGAACAGATGAATTACTGGGGGAGAAAAAAAAAGCACTCCTTTCCACAGGCTGACTGTAGCCCCAAGCCTCCGGGGCGAACTGACTGGACTTAAATAATTGCACAGCCTTAAATAGTAACCTGCAAAAGGTAACGTGAGGTCTTCAGCTCTGAGTGGGTATTTAGGAAACCCATGAAAAAGGGTTAGGAACAGGTTTAAAAAAAAAAAGAAAAGAAAGGGGAGAGGATAAGGAGAAAATCTCTTTTTTTTTTTTCCCTCTGAAAATAATGTGGTTTTTTATCCTGAAATCTGGATTTTCTTACTGAATCTGGAGCCTCCCCACATGGACTTCCCCTCAAGTAGCACGAAGCCCAGCCTCTTCTCCAGGGGAGATTAGGCGACACCTTCCCTGATTAGTGCCTTTCACAGAAGTCTATTAGCAAGTTTTTGAAAATAACTAATCTAAACGATTATCTTCATTCTACAGATAAGAGAACAAACACTTGAAAAGGTTAAGTACTTTGTTCAGAAATACACAACTAATAAGCTGAAGGACTGGGACCTGAACCTGAGGAGTTTAACTCTGGAGTTACTGCTAAGGACAAACGACCAAGCTTGACAACGTAAGTGATGACTTTCTTAAGATTCTGGCCGGCTCTGGTAAGACAGGAGGAGGAAAAATCTCTAGGATCTTGTTCTAGTCAAATCCTGGCTTGTACTTCTCCCTGGTATGGGGGACACTGGTAAGATCCTGCAGAAGGAATCCTGACGAATTTTATACAGAGATCTTGTTTTCAATGCTCAAGATTTGTAACCCAAGCTCTGGAACAGCAATAATGATTCCTCTAGGAAAGCTGGTCTTTCTTTCTTTCCCTGGGTATGTTCTGAACTGAACAAGCTGTCCCGCGGCCCCAGCACCTCGCCCTGTGTTTGGTGGGGAGGGTGGAGGGGGGTCAGGCAGTACAGTGAATGGGCGGGAGCAGCTACTATGGTTCAAATTACCGGAGTCCAGCTACTATGGTTCAAATTACCGCCCTGCCGCCCACTAGCGTCCCCCTTGGGCAGACCCGCACCTTCATAGCTGTGTGAAGGAGCTTCCCAACACTGGCGTAGCAGCCGCTGGGGAGCTGGTTTCCCGCCAGCCAGTGGAGAGCGTCCTGGATGTTCTTGTCATCAATGAAGATGAATTTCTGAGCTTGGCCAAAACATTTGGTGACAAAGGCTGTCAGCCTATATGAGTAAGGAGGGAAATGTGGCATGAAGGGGGATTTCTAGGTGAGGATACAATCATCCTACAGTTTATTCTGGCGTATGATTCCAGAAAGGGAGACAAGTAAACATAATGTCGTAGGAAGTCAGAAAAAGGGAGGCATTAGTAAGCACTAATGGCAGCAAGAACTGGGGAGGGGCAAGGTCAGGGGAAGGAGGCGGGGCTTGAGCAAATATGACGCTGTAGTAAACAGTATTAAAGTGGTAGAGGACAGAGAGCAAGGAGGAGTGGGGGCAAGGCGAGAGGCAGAGGGATAGTTCCAGAGGGTTCAAGAATTATGCTCTGGGGTACAGAACGCATTGGAATCGGGCAATGTTACCATGTGTTTCCATTTCCATCCTGCTCCCCGAAGGCACTGTATGAGCCATTGCTGTGTTTGTACATTAGCTCTCTCTGGTACCCTGGGAAGCCAGAGGTGGTTTTAGATCCCCGTGACAACTCCAAAAAACACCCCCATGGCTCTCAAGGATGAGGGACACTCCAGGAGCTAAACCTCCCTGTCTTATTAACCTCTCACAGGCCCGAGAGCAAAGGCATCCAAGAAGAGTGAACCAACTCACCTATCTCCAAGAAACCCACTGCCCGAGACCTGATTTCCTCAGTCAGCAGCCCTGACTTTTCCAGGTACTGCAGGACGTAGATGATGGGGGCGAACAAGACCATGTTCTGCTCCCCACAGCCTTGTGGCATCTGCACCAGGTTGTCTAGGTTCTGTAAGGCTGTGCCCATGATGTCTCCTGGGATCCAAAAGGAGAGAGAAAGAAGGTGGTGGTAGAAGAAGGAACCTTTAAGAGTTATGATCATTCATTTAACAAACACGTGTTGCTATCATTTAGTGAGTTCCTACTCTGAGGCCTGGGAGACAACAAGTCAAACAATCTCTACTTCAAAGAGCTCATAGTCAGAGGGGCGCACAACTACAGGACAATGCAATTCTAATTCATTGTAAGCAATTACATCATAGTACTGTAATAATGGGTATATACAAGGTGCTGGAATATACAAAGAGATACATAGGCCACCCTAAGGAAGTTCATGGCTTTCAAAAAGACATGTCACTGGAGCTGAGGACAGGTGTAACAAAACCTGCAATACTTAGCCTCAATCTCTCAGTGCCTCCACTGCGTACAAACACATCCCCCTCCAAGTCACCAAGTCGCTCCCAAACACACACACTCCTGATACAGTTTTCCAAGTCATATCTACTGACCTCCTCTGTTTACTTAGCCAGTAAGCCTGACATAAGTGACTCATCTGCATTTTAGTCACTGAGTTGAATTCAAGTGTATAAACTGGTACTGAATGTCAGCCAACTGCAAGAAATGTACTAAGAATAAGAATGAAAAAGATGTGGCTCTTGTCCTCAAGGAACTCTCAGTGCAGTATGGAAGACAGACAGACAGTGAGCTATGTAATACAATGAGTGCTATACCAGAGGGACGACTCAAAAGGAGTCAAAACAGAGAAATGTTAACCTGGAGGGATCTTGGTAGGGGGTAAGGATAAAGAAAGACCCTAACATGTGTAGGACTTCTACTATGTCATAGATATTGTGCTGGGAACTTTATATTTAATCTTTGGATAGAGTTCTGAGAGATATGTTATTATCACTGTCTTGAAGGGAAGAGAAAGATCAGAATTGTTCACTAACCTTTTCGAGGTCCCATGGCTATTAGATGGCAGAACTGAGATTCTAACCTAGCCTGATGTGCTTTTCTACTTACTCCTTCTCCTTGCCCAAAGAAGTGATGTCGCCTAGGTAAATAGGGTTGAATCTTCCTAAAACTATATTCAAATAAATTAATTCCTCATCTTTAAATGATTACTGCAAACATTTTGTCTCCCCTCCACCCAGTTTATAGACCACCTAAACCTATTTGCATAACAAGCTTCAATGACCTTTAACTTCCTCCTGTCCAGACTCTTCTCTGTTTTTAACCAGAGTTCACGTCTGTCTAATCCCACCTGTACTGCACAGGCTGCATTTGTCCACTTTATAAAATAGGCTCTTCTTCCTTCATTGCTTCTAATCTAGTCTGTCAATAATTTTAACTCTGTTCATTATATTCCACTTAAAAATTTCAAAACATATTTATACATCAGGTCCCAAATTAAAATTAAACAAAATGCACAAACCACCCCTTGAGAAATAAAATGAATGAAAATTTATTTGCCTCTTTCACACCTTTCTTCAGGTAGGTCCATATGCCTCAACCCACTTCATACCCTGGCAGCCGCCGGCCCCGTTTTCCCCTCTCGGAGCCCAGCATCTCTGATTGCTCACCCAGAACAGCAACATGAGCCTTGGTTGAATCGGGAACAACATCCGCGGGGACCTCCAGGGAGATGGATTCTCTCACCACTTTTCCTGTGAGAGACAGAGAAAAGGTGAAACAAGAGAAGGCGGAAACAGTGGCGGTTCTCAAGCCCAAATCATGGTAAAACTTGTCATAATCTAGATTTTCCATCCCCAGTGCTTTCTGTGGGATAGAGGCAGGTTTTTTGACCCTATTCATAGTGGTCTTCCCTAAAAATAAATTCCAAGAGCCATAACTGTGCTGTACATCTTCTCTTCTTCATTCTGCCTCTCAGGTAATTGGCCCCATCAGGGATAGTACCCCTAGAAACTCCTATCCCTTCTTGTCCTGTATATTCCTCCTTTTGCCTAAGAAAATCTCCTGTTGCCCATGGGAATTCTCCCACCAACCCCTCTCTGTGTTCACTCACCTTTTGGGCACAGCAGTGAGCTGTGTGTCTTCTCCACAAGGACCCCTTCAGGCTGATATGAAGAGAGACATGGATAAGTGAAGACAATGCAGATGAATATAAAGGCAGGTGGCACAGAGGGAACAGGAAGGGGAAAGGAAAAGGGGAGAAAAGGCTCTGCCTGTGCCTCCAGGGCTTCACTCAGAACTGGAGAGAACAAAGGTTCTCTCTGACGTACAGAAGGACTCCAGGTCAACCCAGGGAGGGGCCTCTCAGTAAAATTCTTTCTGGGCAAGGCCTAGAGCTAAGGACAAGTTTAGGAAACTCCTAAGAGGCAGGATGGACAATTGGGTTCATGATGGGATTTTTAAAAAAGCAGCTAATGATGGCTTTAGGGATTTTAATAAGAGAAACTAGCATTCATTGAATGTCTCTGAAGTAGCAGGCACTGTATTAGGCACTTTCATAGACCATCAATATGAGTCAAGCAGACAGTTAAGGGCAGAAGGGGGTCAGGGAAGGAGAAAGGGGAGCTGCTTAATTGGAGTTGGAGTAAGAATGCTGCGAGGGACTAACTGACATGGTTAGACGTATACTGAACATCCTGGGTTGGTTGCTGTCTCCACCTCTGAAGCAAGGCCTGCAGAAAACTCACCTTGACCAGAACTGGTTTGATGAGTGTGTCACTCCTGCCCTTTTCTGGAACGAACCCCTTCTGGCCCCCACATAGTTCATTGCTGTCCAGAATCTTAGTACTGATAGTGAAGTTCACATGACCTGAGGAGAAAGAGGGAGAAAGGAAGGTATCAGCCCTCTTAACAGAGGTACCAATGAGGTCGCTTCCCCTCTGGAACAGTGCCTCTTAAACTCAAATCACCTGCAGATCTTGTTTGTTACCATACGAACTCTGATTCGGTAGATCTGGGGTGGGGCCCACATTCTGCAGTTCTAACCAGCTTCCAGGTGTCAATGATGCCGGTCCTGTGGGGCAGGTAGGCAGCCTCCAAGGACCCCCATGATCCTTGTGTCCGGATATTTACACTGTGGTGTAATCCCCTCTCCTTGAATGTGGGCTGGATTTAGTGACTCGCTTCTAACAAAGAAGATCGGGCAGAAGCAATGCTACATCTCTTCTGAGATTAGGTTGTAAAAAACACTGAGCTTCTATCTCGGGTGCACCCTTCCTCACGTGCTGCTTGCTCTGGAGGAAGCCAGCTGTCTGTCAGGAGGCAGCCCCGGGGGGAGATACATGTGACGAGAAACTGAGGGGGGCCACTAGGCAACACCTGAGGCCAAGAACCGCAGCCTTCAGTCTAACAGTCCGTAAAGGTCAGAGGCTTTGGAATGAGCTTGCATGTGGGTTCTCTCCCGGTCACATCTTCAGATGAGAACACAGCCCTGGCTGACAGTTTAACTGGAACTTCATGAGAGACCTTGAACCAGAGGCACTCAGTGAAACTGCATCAAATACTGACCCACAGAAACTGTGTGATAGTAACCGTTCATTCCTTTAAGCTGCTAAACTTTAGGGTAATTTTTTAAGCAGCAGTAGATAACTAAAACATTCAAAGACCACATTTTGAATGGCAAGGATTTAATCCAAGAACAAATGACATCTCAGAGGGTTACTGTGATAATCAAATGAGTTAATCCATGAAGAACAGTTAGAATAGTGCCTGCCCCATACTAACTATTCAATTAGTAACATGATAATATATCCCTCGTCCTGGTGTAAACATTAAAAGCACCCCCTTTCACACTCAGAATAGTCCAGAATATATATAAGAATATTTGCTTATTTATTTACAATATAGACTTAGGAGGGAGAAGGATAGAAGCAAATAAAAGGAAGAGGAAGAAGGAAGCAAAGCAAATGCAATAGAGGAAAGGATAGAGTTCTCAATCTCTATGCATTGTTTTTCCCCATCTACCGGTTCCTCCTCTTACCCAGTTTGATAGCTGTGATATTCCAGTGATAGGATTTTGCTTCATCAGCACAGAGACAGCTGGAGGCCCCAGAGTCAGTCTGTGATTCCACCTGGTACTCATCTGATTTAGCCAAGTGAGTCTGCACCTGAGGAGGATATTTGAGTATTAAAAGTTTATAAGTAAAGGAGACAACACAGAGCGGTTTAGGGAAACATGGGGGGAGAGACACCAACAGCCCATCTCTTTCCCAGGGAAAATCGGTATGATTCCAATGTAGAGACTGACACCTGCTTCCTGTATCCCCAGCTCTTACCCTGATGCAGTCCTTTAGGTAATTGAAGATGGTGGCAGTCAGACGAAAAGATTCTCCACGCACAACTGAGTAAGGGAGAGTCAGATCAACAAAGAATGGCTTGAAGGCAGTCAGTCCAACAGTGGGTGACAGACCAAAGCCGCTGGCCTGGGAGGTGCAAAAAGTCATGGCCTTCCACGTGGTGATGGTATCAGGAACCGTGACGGGGACCGCCTCCTTCCCCGAGTCACTGTGAGAACACAAGGACCCAGGTGGAGCAGACAGCGGAGAAGAAGAGCACTGGGGAATTAAGTTATAAACTGGTCTGCAGAAGTGAATTTTTTGTTGTTGTTGTGTGTGGTGGCGGGAAGCAAAAAGGCAACTGAACTGGAGGCCCCCATGAATCTCAGAGTATGAGTCTTCAGGGGAGGATGTACAACTATGCGAGAAGGGGGGTGCCTGAGAGTAAAGGGAGGAGCATGTGTGGGTGGAACAAATCTGTAAGGGAGGCCAGTGCTCTCTGAATCTGTGAAAATATGCATTCTCATGGCCTGTCAGAACTAGCAGGTAAGCAGTGGGCAAGAACTAAACTAATGTTGATATGGGCCTTTACGTCTGCGTGGCCTTGCAGTGAGAATGCACTGTCTGCACTGTGAACATGGGGAGATGTGTGCATTTGTTTTGAGTGACTGTATGTGACTGTTTAAGAATCCAGGGAAAGAAACACATTCTCATGTTCCCATTAAAATTTCTTGGCTTGAGACTTAGATCTGCTAGAAATGATCTGAGTCTGAGTTGTCTGCTGACTCCACACTGTATACTCAATCTTGTTACACCTTTGAGGCATCACTTACCCAATAGGAAACAGATCCCAGAGCCAAGTCTCCGGGAAGTACTGGCGAACCTGAGAATCCTCTGACTGAAGTGATGAAGTTGGCTTAAAAGCCATTGGACGAGAACCATCCGCTCCTAAGGAGACCAAGAATAAGGGGAAAAACAGAAGACTTAGTTACGCAATAAATTGAGGTAGAGGAACTGCTAGCAAGAAATTCAGAGGGAAGCAGAGAACATCCGGTCAGAGACGAGGAGAAAGGACCACTGAGGTCACAGGTCACAAGGCCATCAGGGGAAGTGACAGACAAGGACATTTGACCGAGGAATGAGCAGATAAGGGCTTCAGGGCTTCAAAAGCCTTCCCTAAAGAGAAAGAGAGATCCTTGGAAAACTGGCCTGCTTCTGTAACCCACAATCCATTATCCTTCTAAGGCTAGAGCCTCAGTGCAAGAATAAGAGGCAAAGAGGAAGCTTTCAGAGTCCCACAATTCTAAATACCTCAGTGAGTCCACGAGCCACAGAGATAGCTTACCTCCACCCGTTGCAATGCTGTATTTTTCAGGCAGACGATTGCAGACTACTGGCTTCTTGATTTTGGCATTGGACAGTACTTTCAGGCCCATGTCCTGACAGGCAGCAAAGGAACCAAAGAATGAAGTGTTAAGGTGGTCCTCTCCCTTCCTACGAGGGCCACTGCCTAGAAGTTTCACCCTCAAAGGGTTGGACCAACACATTCTTTGCCTATTATTTGTGAGATCAATACTCAGCCACCAAGTTGGGTTTACTTCTGTTCCAGCTACTGTAAAAGCCCTTCAATTAAACTTATTTCTGTGTGTGTATGTGTGTGTGTGTGTGTGTGTGTGATGTATAGATACATATGTATCTTTTGAAAAATGATCACTATAATAAGTCTAGTTAACATCCATCACCATATATAATTACAAACATTTTTTTTCTGATGAGGACTTCTGAGATCTATTCTGTTAGCAACTTTCAAATACACAATACAGTATTATTAACTATAGTCATGATGCTGTACATTACATCCTCAAGACTTACTTACTTTCTAATTGGAAGTTTGTAACTTTTGACTCCCTTCACCCTCCCACCTGCCCTCTACCTCCTACCTTGGGCAATCACCAGTCTACTCTCAGTATCTATGAGCTTATTTTTTCTTGTTGTTGTTTTTAGATTCCACACATAAATGAGATCATATGATATTTGTCTTTTTCTGTCTGACGTATTTCACTTATAATGCCCTCCAGGTCTAACCAGGTTGTCGCAAAATGGCAAGATTTCATTCTTTTTTGTGGCTGAAGGATAGTATTCCACTTATTTTTATTGTTCAATATGTTTAATGCTTCTTCCAAATATTAGTCACTATATTCTTATGATTTGATTTGGACTGAACTTTCTGAGAGCAGAGACCATATCAGCTCAATCCATTCAACAAAAATACACTGAACGATATGAAGGACCAGGCATTAGAATACAAAGATGAACAAGACACGCTTCCTGACTCAGAGACCTCCTGGCCAGATGGGCCCGAGCATCCCAAATGTCTGCTGATAAAGTAGGTGTGGTATCTTTCATAATAAGGATAGGAGCTCTCTGGTCTACCTTCTCTCATTTTTTTTTTTTTTCTTTTTTTTTTTTTCCCCCCTTCTTGACTGAGCCCGTGGAAATCAATGTTTGGAGACCATGGAGAGAGGACTAAGTGTTTGGCCTTTCACAGGGGTTGTCTCCCAACACAACTGGGCAACTTCTTCAAGCATGAAGACCAAGAGAGGCTCCCTTACACACTGGGAGTTTCTGTCAAGATTTTCTCCTGTCAGTGCCCACATGAGTCCACCATTTTTTTTAGATACGGGCTTTTCTTTCCCCCTCCCATCACTATTGTTTCTGTGAGAACAGAATGAGTAAGAACATCTACCTGGAAAAAACTAAAAACGTCTGTGCCTTCAGAGAACCAAGGGCTCCACATGACAGAACGCTCGCTCCGAGGCTCCTCGGGCACTGGGTCAATGAGGGGCTGTGGAAAGTCCCAAGGGCCAGACTCGGGACACTCATCATATTCAGCCACCTGATAGGGATAGTGACCGTACCAGAACGGGAACATCCTATAGACCTGAGATAAGAGGGGAAAAGGAATGAAAATATTGACACAGTGAAATCAATTGAGAAACTTCCTCTCAGATTTTGGTGCCACGGTTTACTACTTTTGTGTTATTTCTCTTCGTTACTCCAGAATTCTTCCTACATGTGCTCCATCATAACCCTTCCTCTGTCTCATCTTTGTTCATGCTCTGTCACCTTTATCTCCAGTTTCGTCTTTCCTGATCTCTGCGTCCATACTAACCACACCCTTCTCATGTCAACACTTCTACCCTCATTTGCACACCAGCTCTGCTGCCACCCCGGGGTGGTGCCCTATTTCCCTGGGACTGTCTCTCCCGCCCCCAGCGCATCCATCTCTCATTCTCATGCAGTCAGTTTGGCTTCTCTGTTGACCCCCCCTTGCCACATTAGCAGACTACTCACGGAGCTGTTGCTCAGCTCCCTCTCTGGTCTAAGGAGCAAGACACTCTCATCCACTGCCCGGACCGCACACAGGGACCCGGGAGCTGCCTGCAGCTGCAGGTCCACATCTGCTCCCGGAAGCTGCTGGGAAGGTGAGAAGCCAAGCGAAACCTGGGGAAAGGAAAAGAATAATCAGGTCAGCCTGGAGAGGAGGAAAAACAATCACCAGCCATATGCCCTAAGTATGGTCCCCAGCCCACTCCTTCAGTCCCTTTATCCTGATTTTCTTGGTAAAATCTCGCCCTTTAGAACCAGTGTCTTGTGATACAATTAGAAAAAGTGAGCAGCACAGCAGAATAATATAGAAAGTTTAAAAGACAGAAAGTAGAAAGAGAGAGAATACCCGGGGCAGCTACACAGAATATACGGTTTCCCAGCACAGCTTTTTACAAAGAACCAGGAGAGGTGGAGAGTCCAACAAAACATACTGAAGAGACAGAACACGATATCCAACATCAAGATTATCTCCTTCTTTTCCCGCCCTTGCCTTATCTCCAACCCCAGCACACACAACTCTCTCTCTACGCCCAGACCTCTTCTTCATCCTCCTCAACTGCCATTTTACCTGGTTGTCGAAGCACATCTCTACTGAGAAGCGAGTTTTGTCAGCTAGAACACCTCCACTGGGGAAAACGGCATAGATCAGCAGGGAAGGGTCAGGGGCTAGTCTGGCACTGAAGGTCAGTGAGAGAGAGAAGGAGCCTTTCAGTCCTGAAAGAGAAGAGGGGATGTTCAGGGGTGCGCGAACACACTCACCTACCAGTGGCATCCAACCCTGTGCTTGCACTGCTCCCGGAGCCCGCGCAAGCCACATGGGGCAGGTGACGTCTCAGTCTCACTTTCCTGTTCTTCTATGGTTATTGCTCTGCTCTGTTCTCATGGCTCCTACTCTTGATTCTAATATAAGAACTGTTTACTGGAAGTTTAACGTTTAAGCCCTTCCAAGAGCTGCATGAACACTCACCTTTCTTCTTAGAGTTCAGGTGTTTCTGCCCCTCCATCTCCAGACTCCCTTTCCCTATTAACTAAGGAAGAGAGAAGAATCATCAACAACATAGAAGTTTGGGGAGTTTAGCCTTGGCCCTATCACTGCATCTCTCCATAAAGAGAGGCTCCTTTCACAGTTCCGGAGCCCAGGTCAGTACTTCACAGAGCATCTTCCAGCTTGTCAAATGTCTGATGGTACCAAGAGTCCTGATGACTCTTCCTCCAGTTAGAGGTCTGCTGAGAACCAGGGAGTGGGTGGGAGGAGACAAAGCCTCGGGGCCAGACAGAAGAGAAACCATTCTCCGTGATGGATGGCTGATACCATTTCTTAAAGATCTCCAGGTTTTACTCTCTTATAGTCTTTATAACATAAAATCTACTAATACCCATCCTTTCAACCTTTTTAAAAAAAATTATCACTCAATTCAAAATTCAGTGGAAATGAGTGCACCCTGAACTGTCTTGAGTCCTTCTGATGCTTGACTCTCTGGAGGAAAAATCTCCCTTTTTGACTCTCCTTTCTTGATCACTTCCACTTGAAGCCAAATTCAGTGACATTGTTTCTAAGCAGGCTGTCGTTTCAGGCTCCAGTCAAGGGCTGCAAGGCCAGTTCTTCAGACTACCTTCCACACTGATCAGCCCCAACTCCACCTTTCTCCCGGGCCTTCCCACACGTCTGTCCTGAAGACAGTGCTGGTATTATCCCTCTGCCTCATTATTTCCCACCTCATTCTGTGTCAGGGTGATTGTTTTAGCTTGATGAAGACACTGGAATGACTCAGAGACTTTAAGAAGATGATAAGGGAATAAAGAGACTCTGGACCATCAAACCCCAAGGTTCTCGTGAGTCCACTCCCTCACCATCATCAAGGTGACCAGTAAAACTGCTTGTCTTTATACATTTCATTCAGGCATCCAGTTGTGATTTTATTTCCCCAGCAGACCTGCTATCAATGCTCATTTTTAACCCTATATCATCTATTTTAAGATATTGACCAAGGAAACACAGAATGAAATTTATTCTGCGTCCCCATCCCCTCCTCTTCCCCCCTCCCACCTGTCCACCCAGCTCCCCTCCTCCCTGGTCAGCAACACGTTCTCACCTCATTTTATTTCCCCACACAATTTCTCCAGACTCCTGTTCAAAATCTCTTTATTCCCTAATTCCCCCATCCTTTATACCTACACACTGGGCACATGTGACGACTGGAGCCCTTGAAATGTGACTAGTCCAAACTGTTTTAAGTATAAAATACATACTTTAAGTTTCAAAGATTTGAAATGCACCTGAAACAAACAAGGTAATCTATTAATGATTTTTATGTTGATTTCATGTGGAAAAGATCATATGTGGGATATATGGGGTTAGATAAAATATATTTTAAAAATTAGTTTTCCCTGTTCTTTTAATTTTTTCTTTAATGTGGCTCCTAAAAATTTAGAAATTATCTATGTGGCTTGCATTACATCTCTGTCTTGACTGTCTGTTCACCCTCTCTGGTCACTGTCCTCATTCTCTTTCCCTCATGACACACTCTCACCAGTCCTCACTCCCCAGTCTCACATAGTAGGAGAAGATGATTTCCTGGTCAGGGTCCAAGTCAGCTGGATCAATGGAGTAATCCACCAGCACTTCCTGGGGCTGGCCACACTTCAGGACACCATTCAGCCGGCGGATGCCAAGGAAGCTGCGAGTTGTGTTGTGGAAGGGGTGCAGGTACAGGTAGGCATTGTGGTAGTAACGAGGCACTTGTTTTGGATTATACTCCAACTCTTCCAGCTGGAACCTGCCCTGAGAAAAAGAGAAAAAAAAAGGCCTTTAGCATGTATCCCAACGATATCACCCCGTGGACTTGTCATGGTTCTCAAATCTGCACTGCCTAAGAATGGCCTGTAGCTATCTCACAAGAGGTCCTACCAATGGTGTTTGAGAAGTCCATATCAGTGGTTACATGCAGCAGCATTTCGGTACATAGGGGAGTAAAATAAGGGCTGAATTACAGTTGCCAGGTAATGGGAAATTGTGGCTGATGTACCTTCACAGACTGATACAGAGGATGAATAAATCTGACTAAGATGATATAGAAATTAAAGGCTATATCTCATGGATAAGGAAACTAGGTATAGAGGTTAGTAGGACTGAAAATAATCATTTCTAAGTAGAGTGATCGAGTGATGCTGAGAGTACAGAAATAAGTAAATTAGCCACAGCACAAAGAGTATGTATTTGTGTAAGTAATGGAGCTGAATTATTGCATTAAAGGCTCCAGTTCTTCACCCCTCTCTGTAGCAATGTCCTTTACCATGTAATCTCACAGCACCCTTGGAGTCTAACTGGGGACCCATCGTCTGACTTGTCTGGGGAATACAAGTCAGCGAGATAAGTAGAGGCTTGGAAAAGCCCTTTTGTTGTTGCATCTCATTGCTGCCATGAGACTATACCTGGGCTAGCTTGGTGGGTCAGGAGATGTGTGGAAGGCCAGTTTATAATCCGCTGATCCACAGATATAGGAAAAGTCCACCAAGATCAGCCGAGCTGCCTATCTGACTATCCTAGATACAGGAGCAATAAATGCTCCCTGCTGTGTAACACTACAGTCTTGTAGTTGTTTGTTACGCAGCAAAGTGTGGCAATTGATAACTGATACAAGTAACCATTCTTATACATTATGCAAAATCTAGAAGTCTCTTCTTTGTCATTTTTTATGAGTAATAGGGAGAGGGGGAAAATAAGAAGATGATGACTCTGAACCATTTTTCCCTCCCTAACCTGATTTCACAAAGAATCAGATAAAGATGGAGATAAGTTATAAAATGAATTAGTAGAAACAGTTTCTATCTGAAGGGTCATTTATTTAATTGGTATTAAAAATGGGACCAAAAAAACTTTTTGTCAGCTGGGGAACAAGACTGGTGAGTGAGGGAGACAGAATTACTGGGGGGAGAAGGGGGTGGAAAAAAAGGAAAATTTTTAAGTTTTCCTTCAGGGAAGTCTTCCTGGCTGGAAAGCTGGACCTCCAAGTGCTTACCTCCAGAGAAATGTATCTCCCATTCCAGTTAACCGTATCCAGCTTGAAGAGAGCGAGGCCATCATTGTCAGTAGTTAGGACCTGGTTGATGGTTCCATTTATGCCATGAATCACCAGAAACACTGAATGATGCTTGAGGAGGGAACCACTGTGGCCCCTGACTCTTATCTGAGGGGTGAAGGTCATTAGGGCATTAGAGTTGGGTTTGGAGTAGGTTCGAAAATCTAAGAATATATTTCAGGAAAGAGTCCAGAAAAAGGTAAACATGATTCAAGGGTTGGAAAGTAGCATCTATAAGGAACTGAGAAACAAACAGCAGTAGCTTGGCCTGGAGCAGAAGGAGATTTGCCATGTAGCTTATGAAGCCTTAGGGCCCTTCATCTGCATACACCCCTTCCCCAAGGCTCTGCACATTCCTTTGCTTTCATTTCCCTACAGTGAGTCCCCTTGCACTCCTAAAGTGTCTGATCCTTAGGCTGTAAGAAAGTCTGGATCTACTCTTGGTCTGGAGAAAAGACGACTGAGGAATAAATGGATCTAAATATGGAGAACATTACTACGTTCACCAGTTGTTTGGGATGTGAAGAAAGACAAACTGGGACGTGAGGAAAAAGGAGTAGATTGCTAGGTATCAGAAAGAAGACATTACCAATTTTCAAATCTCTAAAAACAATGCTAAAGGAGCTATAAATGGCTCTCTGTCGTGAGACCTTTGATATTAACCTTGCCTAGATGCAGACACTTAGACTAGATGATCTCTCCAGACACCTTGCAGCTCTAAAATTCACAGATTTAAACATGAGAATATGAGCCCCTGGTATTAGGAAGAGCACTGAAATCACATCTATATGCAAAGCACATCTCAGGTGAGATTTAGGGCAACAAAGTGTAAGGAATTACGAGCATATGCCCTCGAGGCAGGTTGCCTGGGTTTGATCACTTAGGAGCTGAATATCCTTGAGAAAATCACTTAATCTCTCTGTGCCTCAGCCTCCTCATCTGTAAAATGAGGCCAGTAACAGTATCTAACTCAGGACTGCAGCAAAGATTGAACAAGTGAATACACATAAAGTACTTAGAACAATGCTACGTTAGGTAATATATGTGTACAGGAAGGAGGCAAGAGTGGATGTTTAAGCATTCTTTTGTCTATGCAGAGACAAGTTTCAACATACCTTCCCACTGAAGGGGAAGTTGGGGTAATAAAAATTATCAGTGTCTTCAAAGGTCATTGATCCCATTTGTGAAGAAATGTAGATATCCTGAGTAGTATTGGCCTCCACTCCTGCAGGGGAAACCCAGATGTATGACAAATTAAATCCCTGACATCCTCATTTTCACATTTAACATAAAATCCATGAAACGATGATGCCACTGGAAGTATAAAGCTGAACATATTTCTGGCCAAAGATCCAAATTAACTCTTCCTCCCCAAACTTCTGGGGAAATAGGGAGTGGATGGCAGGTTGGAATCTGGCATTTCCCTTTGACTGTGAATAGGAACAAATTCTCTTCCAGACACTGATGAGGGTGGGTCTTGAGGTCCCTGAGTAGGTCTGTTTCTGGAACGGCGCTTTTCCTTTCTCTCCTCTTAATGAACCAAGGAGCGGCCCACATACCTGTCCCTTCCTCCACCACAGTGGCCACAATATTGATGTTGTTGCTGTAAAAATACCCAGTAAGGTTGAAGGTGGACATGTCCACGGAAGATGAGAAGCATCCTGCTTTGTCAGTCTAGTGAAGCAATCAGAGAGAGAGAGAGAGGATGAATAACTTAATCTCTGCATCTATTTCATGATGTCCTGTAGAAGGAAATAATTTCTTATCTCTGTACTTTAGTTTCTCCCTCTTTAAGATGGAAAAACTATCGTGTAACATAAAGTATACACCCACACATCGATAATCATGAAACAACCCCAAAGCTCCAAGATACGAGAAGGAGAAAAGAACCAAATGCAGAACAGGAAAACAGTATCTCCCAAGGGTTTAGATTAATTTCTTGATTCCAAGGCAGATTCTAAAAGACCTTATCTGTTTAGGATTAAAAAAAAAAAAAAAAAGACTTTGGAACTGGGATAATAATCATGTGAATTGCTTTCTCCTTTGGGCTTTTTATTACTTTTCCTATATTGGTCTTATTTACTAACTCTTTAGGACATAGGAACAAGGTTCCTTTTCTACATCCCATTGACTCACCTGTCCAGAGACATTCTTGCATCTATCAGGTAGCCGTTCCCATTCTGGCTCTCGAAACCCAAAATTATACGCCTTTTGACACACTGACACATGCACTGCCCCTAACATGGGCTTTCCGTAGGTGTACCTAACCCAGAAAAGCATGAGGGGTCAGAATTGCACAATTCCACTTATGATCCAACCTTCCTCCCCCAAAACACCACTTTCCCTTCTTTCCCACATTCCCACCTCTGCAAGTGCTCTCCGATCACCCTACCCTTCTCCTGTGCTCATTCACCTCCCTGCTTTACCCAAAGCTTAGAGGACTGCAGTTACACAGTAAGTACCATTCAAAGGACAGAAATAGTGTCCTTCTTTTTCCTATTTCTTTATGAGATTCAATATTGTGTTCTGCCCAAAGTAGACAGTAAATTAATAATGCTGACTGAGAGAGCAGTGGAAAGAAAGTAAGAACAGAAATACAATTAGAAAATGTGTTCCTAGAGAACTCATGACTCTGGACCACAGAAAACATCCCAAATATAACCTCTACTTCTATAATCCCTCTCCCCATAACACTGCCTCACCACATCTCTCAATATAGCTTTAATCCTCACCAGACCCAGAACTTTATTCGTACCTACAACAAATTTTCACTGAGAAAGAGTTGTCCATCACTGACAACTGTTTGGGTTCCACCACTTCCACTTTAAATTTAGGCAGCACTGGAAAGAGCGGAAAGAGAAATGGAAAATGAGTAGGAAGAGGGCTTGACCATACAGGTAGTGAACAGAGGGGTGTGAAACAGCAATCATTGTATTAATTAAATTAATTAAGGGAGCTTTATTAAGGTAAAATGCCCCTGAAGTTATTTAGCACTAAATGAATAAATAATCCCTCTCTGTAGTAGATTTTACTTTACCTTTGCTGGTTTTGAGATAAGATTATGTGTAACTCTTGGACGTACCAATTCTCCCACCTACCATATTCTTCCACACTGAAGGTGCCAAAGGTATTGCCCTCGACCACTGCCACTGTGTAGGTGCCCAGCGTCGCCTCTGGTGCCAGCTGGAAGGACAGGTCTACAATGCCTTGCTTGGGCGCCACATTCAGCCACTGGGCAATCCTATTGCTGTTTGGATCCTGTGTCCAGTAAAAAGAAACCTTATGACGTGCCTGCCTCTTTGATTCCCATTGTGCACCACAGAAAGCAGGTAGGGAAGCAAAAAGCAGGTAAAGAAACCCACCCATTGTTCATGACCCCCACAGTCTGTGTCCAGGAAGAAAGGGATTCTTGTGGGTTTGAATTATCAGACTGAGCCCTTTAACATGTTATCCAGCTTCAGAAAGTGGGCTTTAGGATGTCCTTTACAAAGAGTGTTTATTCTTGGTCCCTTAAGAGGGGCCACACTGAGGGGACTGATTGCCACATACCTGAATGATAAAATTCTACAGAAAAATGGAGAGGATGCCATGGGGAATTCTTGCCTTCTCAGCACTTCTCACAGGGAATCTCTTCATAGGCAATGGTTGGGCGTCTAAGACAGTAGCCATTACCAAGGACTAAGAGGAGTACAGAGTCAAGCCTCATTGGACTGACACAGCACAGAGAAGTTACAGGAATCAGAGCAGGAAAGTTCATCACAGTAGAGGTTGGTGTCCTTATCTACAGACGTTGAACATTGAGAGGAGGGGTGGGCAGAGGCAAGAGAACAGGACGGCTTAGGTGGAACTGTGGGGAATTGGTGCTGGTGCAGAGTCTCAGTCTCTGGGCCAAGATCTCAGAGTTGTTTCTAGCTTCAAGGTTTAGCAACAATCATGTTCTCCACAAATGTCAGAAAAGAACACGAAACTTCTACTTACTTGCAGTTCCACCGTGGAGTACTGAAAAGGAAAACCAGAAAACATGGGTTAAAGCAGAACTAGCAATAAGGATTAGCTTGCTGAAAGCAACAAGTTCACAAAGGGCTCTGCCTCTGTTGCCCATTTCTTCTTTCTAAATGGCTCTTTTGTGCCCTGGTAAGAGTAACAGTGGGGCAAAGGCTTGTTGGCTGGGGGAGGAGAAAGAAGAGATTTCCTAAAGGGATTGCTAGTCTCCAGAAGATCTGAAGAAATGGGACTTCAGACCCTTGGCATCCCTCAGAGCTCTGTGACGGAGCTCTTCACAACAGGCCCTAAAAGAAGATGTTAACATCTGAGGCTCCCCAGTGTTTAAACCTCTTCCTGGGGGCCAACTATCTCTCAGCCTCCTCCTCTGTTATTTGAATGCCAGTGGGCAGGAACCTCACTTTCAAACATTGGCAAAAACAATTCCTTAAAAAAAAATCTGTTCAAAAGAGCTCCACCAAAGAATCATGTATCATTTCCTCAAGCAAATGGATGTTAAAACCATTAAGTTTAATTGAACTGGGTCATTACTAGGTGTCAAAGTGTCACCCCCAAATTACTTGCTAATTTCAAAAAAGGGACACATCTCTTCCACTGGAAGAATTAGACTGGCACCACCTTAACCAAGTAATCAAATTTATTATCACTAATAATGGATCAACCTGATATTATGCGCCTCTTAAAGATCACAGCATTATGTATATTTTTTAACCAAGTGTTTTTTCCAAATATGTTTAGCATAAATCTAATTAAGACTTCAGAGCTACTTGCAGAAGATAAAGGAACAAGTTCTGTTACATAGTAAAGAAATAATCAGACAAATCAGGAATATAGAATATTCTCTAAGACAACAACTAGGCTTCCTCAAAGGTCAATATCATATTCCAGAATGGGGACATTCTACAAGTTATCTTGCCTGATCCCTCTATCTCCCTTTCTCTCTCTCTCTCTGTTTCTCAAAACAAGCAAACAAAAAATCAATCTAAATGAAAAAATAAAGGGGATTAGTTTAGATTAAGAGAAAAATTTTAAATGTTAACTATCAAATGTAATGCATGAATTTGATCAGATCCTAGTTTGAAAAAAAACTCAGTTATTTGGAAAACTTAGAACTGAATATTAAATGATACTAAATAACTATTGTTAATTTTCTTAGGTGTGATAATAATATGATTATTTAAGATAGTCTTTTTAATTCTTTGACATTGGTCTTAGTAATAGTTTTTGGAAATGTCTCCTCAGGTAAGGGAAACAAAAGCAAACCGATTAAAAATTGGGCAGAGGATCAGTTTGAAATGTACAGAAATATCAAATCATTATGTGATATAGCAGGTCCTAACATAGCACTGCAGGTCAATTATAATTCAAAAACAAGCTCATAGAAACAGATCAGATTTTTTGTTGCTGAGTCAGGGGATGGGGGACAGGGGATCGGATGAAGGCAGTCAAAAGGTACAAATTTCCAATCATAAGATAAATAAGTACTAGGGATGAAATGTACAACATGATAAATATAATTAACACCGCTGTACGTTATATAGGAAAGTCATTAAGAGAGTAAATCCTGAGAGTTCTCATCACCAGGAAAATAATTGTTTTCTATTTCTTTAATTTTGTGTCTATATAAGATGATATCTGTTCGCTAAACTTATTGTGATAATCATTCCATGATGTACGTAAGTCAAATCATTATGTTGTACACCTTAAATGTACACAGTTCTGCATGTCCATTATATCTCAATAAAATGAGAAAAAAAATTATCTCTGGCAATAGCTTTCTTTCTGGGCCAGCCCCATCTCCCACCCTGACCTGCAACTACATTCTTTGAGGCATTTAAGAAAGAGGTAAAGGCAGGAGGGTAGAGCGCAATGATAGAGAGGGCAGGCTTGGCATGCATGAGGTCCTGGATTAAAAAAAAAAAAAGAGGTAAAAGTTTTTCCTAAGTCTGCTGGATCTTGATTGTCTTCAGCTCAAAATAATCTACCTGCCAAAGAGGCTTATTTTATGTGGCATATTCTGTCCCCCTTCAAGATTAAGGGAGGATAAAACTTGCACAAACCGGGCTATATACACAATAAGAGGCGACTATCACTGAGATAACTGTGGATTGCTATAAATTCCAGAAAAAAGCCACTTCCTCGAATGACATAGCACTTTTCTCACACAGGGAGTCAAGAAGCAGGTTTGGGCATCAGTCAGGCAGAAGTAGTCTCTGGAAGGAAGAAAGTGTTCAACCAGGAAAACAGCATTTCCAACTGGAAGCTGCCTGAGGTTTCTGAATAAATGGCTGTAGCAACCAGGCTAGAAAGAATCAGCTGATTTCATGGATACTTTGGTTGCTTGAAGATGAAATACCATGCTCCGTAAACTCACAATTTTTGCCCTTCCGTTTCTTAGTAAAAATTCTTTCAGTTAATTTCAGTGTTTCAAATTGGAGTTTCAAATTCAGTGTTTCAAATTTTTGGTGTTCCAAGTTGGAACTTGGAGCAGGGGTTGACTAGAGAAATGGTGTGGGGAGGAAGGAGTAATTTGACAACAGAAACAAGGCACAACTATGGAAATCAGAGCACCTCAGTAACAGGGCAGAATTTGAGCAGAGGAACAAATAACGCCACGGGGTAGCTGGTGAGATCAACCTCCAGGGGTCAGCAGAGTCTAAAATAACTCCGGCCGTGGCCACACTTGGAGCCTAACCTGAGTGCTCAATATTACACCGAGCTGACAAAGAAAGAATACAGGTGATATTGAAGGAGAAACTAAAAAGAATTCTAAATCAGGAAAGAAAGTAGTGGTGAAGGAGAGCACCAATCAGTAATAAGCGTATGGCTTCCGTGCATATGGGGAAAGGAACAGCAGCTCTGAGGACATGGAGATGGAAACACAAGCAACGCTTTCTCTATGATTATCTTCAAAATTTTCATTTGAATACATGAGTGGTCACTGAAGGAGAAAGAAGGCAGCCGGGGTGTCTGAGATGAATTTCAAAAGTACAGAGAAATGACACAAGCCCTTACAATTGTAAGGATCGAGTTGTTCCAGGATATTTTAAGTGTTCCCCAAATGTTACCGCATGTTTACCTTTGGCATGGAATGTTGTCTTAGGAGAATTGTCTACTCTATAAATTATATTACCTCGTAGTGAAAAAAGGTCGTGGGGGTGGATATTCTTATTTCTTCCTTTTGTTAGATACACTCCTGAATTATTTCTTAGTATTTGAACTGCAAAGCCACTAGGTGTCACTCCTGGAGAGAAATTCTTGAAGTTTGCAAGAAATTCTTTTAAAAAACAGCAGCCCATGGAACCGGCACTCAGGAATGTTAACCTAATGGATGTTCTCAGCTATCAAACCTGAGAACTGGGCACCTTTGCTGGTTTTCAGGCTGACAGGTATGGGAGGAATTGGACTTGTGCCCTGAGGCTAGAACTCGAATTCCCACAAGTGTTCCACATCTCAGAGGGAAGGAGGGAGATTCCTCCTGGGGAAGAAGCTCTTCTCCCTGTTCTCTCTCAGTCTGCCCCACCCCTTTCCTTTTCCCAGTCCCCTTTCCTCACTGAATTCTCACCTGGTCATTCACTGGAACAAAGTTGCTGGTCAGGGTGACAATGCGGAAATGCACTAGAGGGAAACAGACATGATTAGCAAGGGGGATTTTTTTCCTCTCTCAGCATCTTTCTTTCTTCCACCCTTTCTGTTTCCTCATACAACCTTCTGAGTCAGCAGAACCCTGTCAGGTTTTCCTTCTTTAATAAAACCTAGTCTGAGAGAGAATTAAAGCCCCGGTTTTCCTTCATGGCTCCTGACTTTGGAACCTCAGAATGGAATCCCCTTCTAAGGAAGAAGGAAAAAATACAAATGACAGGAGCTCGGGCCAAATGCCCTTGATGCTTTCTGATTTGAGCACAGGCAGCTTGCTGTGAGACTCAGTGATCCAGTTACACCTGCCAAATTCCACGCCAGGAGCAATGTGTACCCTCTTTCAGATACACACACAGCGGCAGCTCCACCCACTGCTCTTTCGCTTCGTGTAGCACTGCGTGTATTCAACACTCGTAACACTTTATCCCCCTAGACCTTCCTCTCTTCCTTGGTCCGTAGACCCGCCGCCAACCCACAAAGCCCCTCTACAGATGTGTGCAGCTGGTTCCCAGGCTTCCGCCTCACCCCATCTGAGTGTCTCTTACCTCGCTGCCCTGGGTTGTAGACAGGTTTGTCAGTTTGTATAAAGATGCCATTCTGCTGCCTCTGAATTAGAACCTTTTTCTTCTCCTCAAAGCTGATGTTTTTTCCAGTTCCTGACACCCGGACTGTGGCCACTTCTTCTCTGCCACCAGCAGGAGGTGGTACCTGGCCAAGACAGGGGAGCTCTGGCAAGAAGTAGGGGACCAGGGGGAAAGAGTCAACTGGTCTCAATCCAACAGGGAGAGTAAAAGGAAAGAAATGAGTTAAATGGGGGTAGCAAGGGTAGAGCCATTAAGTCAGAAGTTACGGCCAGGAACTGAAATTTAGGAGAAATAAGGTTTAAAGGCCATGGCAAAAGTAAGATAACGGATAAGATAACTAAAGAGAGATTATAGTCAGTAACCAGGGACAAGAACAGGGAAGCTGGGGACTAGAGTTGGGCTAACCCTGTGCTTACCAAAAAGGACACGCAACGTAAGTGTCTCGTCTTCAGTCCAGATTGTTCTAGCAACGTGTGGGTCTTGTCCTTGGTCTCCAGAGTAATAGTGAATTTTACATCACTGTACCCAGGGCTCAGATCCAAACAAACCTTCTCAGAAGAGGGAAACTTAAGCTGGGCTGGTAATGTCACCAGGTAGTTTCTATTAAAGAAGCAAAAGGATTTCAGGGCAGTAATGATTTACCTATTCAATGAAAAATTCACTCCTCCCCTAAGCACTCAGCACACAGCCATGAACTAAACAGACCGAGCCCCTGCCTTTATGAAACTTATTTTCTACAAGGGAGAAGCAGACAAGGAACAAATAACACAGTGTACAGCCTTAAACTTCCCACCATTAGGAGGCCATCACTGAGAACCTAGGTCTAGGGTGCCAAGGAGGAAATTAGCTCTATTACAGAGAACAGGGCACAAGGATTCTATCATATTCTAACATTACCTTTTTTTTTAAAAAAAAAAAAAAAAAAAAAAGCTTTTTCTTTGTGCCTTAGCTTTTCTTCCTGGGTAAAGGAGAAATGAAATCAAAGAAGGGAAAAGAGGAGAAGGTGGTTCTGTTTGAGACAGACAGAGGAGGAAGCTGTCTGCCCTATTATCAGCTTTGACGCAAGCACTTACGGGAGGAGTTTCTCTGCGATGGCTGGCATAAGGGCCAATATTCCTAGAAGGAGTTGAGCCCACATCTCTGTGGGACTGACTCCTCAGGACCAGGAACTGGAGATCTGCTGACCTACTGTCGCATATATATTAACACCCCAGGTGGGGTGGGAAGCTAGGGCTGATGCTCCAGCCAATTACATTTTGGGGCCTCAGGCGGAGGTGGCAGATCAGGGTAGGTCTACTGTTCACGTCCTGAAATTTACTTCTCCTTGAGACATTGGTACTGGCTCAGCCAGTCCAGAAAACCTGTTTTGAGGAAAAGCCAGGGCTGAGTGTTCACAGTGGTAGAGCTCTCAGAACACATCTTGGACTCTTCTCTTTTTTCTCGTTTCATTCCAAATTCCCATCCCCATTTGGGAACACGGGTATGGGAGCAGTATCAACAGAAAAGCAGTAAAACTTTATCTAATTGGAATTTTTTTAATTAAAAATTAATTACTCAGTATTGCTGTATGGAAATAGGAACACATGCACTCCTAGAGGAAACAAATTGGACAACCTTCCTTTCACAGAGCAATTTCACAATACACACCAAGAGCCTCTCAGATTTGCATATTCTTTGACCCAGTGACTCCTATTCTGGGAATGTATCTTAGAAGGGGAAGAAAAGCATGCATATATGTAAAAAATGTATTCACACTGAGTTTCTTCTCAGTGTTCTTTATAATGGCAAGACTTGAAAGTCACCGAAAGTATAAATTAGTGAGGATACTTTCTGGGAGCAAGGACCAACCCAAATCAAGCCAACTTAACCAGAAAAGAGTTTTTGATAACTGGGGTGGATCAGACACGAAGATGGAACCGAAGGAGCCAGAGAAACCCTGAAGGCTTTATGACCTGGAATCAGAGACTTGATACTGCCTGGACTCTTTTTTTTTTTTTTTTTTTTTTTTCCTTTGGCTTATTTATTTGCGGGGAAAGGTAATTAGGTTTATTTACTTATTTAGTGGAGGTACTGGAGATTGAACCCAGTATCTCCTGCATGCTAAGCACACACTCTACCACCGAGTTATACCCTCCCACTCCCGGACTCATTTTTTTTTTCCCCTCAATCTCTGTCTCATTTTCTTGTCTCCTGCTGCACACAGGATTTCCTGTAAGTAGCAGGGAAGATGGCAACTGTGAGTGCTCAATCCATATTCCTCCAGCTCTAGGATCCCAGTAGATAACACGTTTTCATCTATGTAACAGAAATTTCTTAAGAAAGATTTTATTCCTCCTTCTCTCACGTGCTCACCTCTGAATCAATCATTGTAGCCAGGATACTACGATAAGGAGTTCCTGGGCCATTATTACCACCTGGAGACCAGGGTGATAGGATACCATGATTGACAGCCTCATAGGGCTACATGGAATTGGGGAGGGGAAGTTCTCTAAAGGAAGAAGTGGGTTGGGGTAAAGATGCTGGGAAAATAAAACATTAAGTCTATTACAATGCCCAATAATATGAGTTTGGTTGAATAAGTTACCATATTAATATAAAGCAACACTATTCAGCCATTAAAAGCAATGTTTTTATGACAAGAAGAATTGTTTGCTACACTAGTTGAAGGGGGAAGGGGAGGAAATATGATAAAAAACAATTTGTAGGAAGTTCTACTTCCACTTAGGATGTAAAAAACTGGAGAGAGCATTGCTCTATCCCTGATAATGAGGGACAGCCAGACAAAAGGCAAAATCACAGCTTTTCTTGAACCAAAAAGTTAAATCTGAGCACTGAATTGAGGTTGCAGGTCAACTAAGTAGCCTGAAATCTAAGGAGGCAGAGCTCCTCCAGAGGAGAGACTGGATATGTGAACTGTCTCATCTGTGTCAGAGCACGGGAAGTATTGGGGCCATCAGAGAAGCAAGAGCACAGCCAGAACTATGAAAGGCCTACGTGGGCTGGAGTAACTACTGAAAAATCTCTGTGTGCTCCAGAAGCCAGGGAAGCCTAAACTTATTCACAGGCCCTTTTCCAAGACCTTGACCAGATGCTCACAAGAAACACTGGTCGAGGGTGAGAGACTAAATTAAGCCTCCCTTAGGGGTACAGGCATAGAGGGCAGTATTATCTGTCATTTCAGGAAAGGGCCCAGCTGCCCATACTCTTCTCTCAAAAGGCTTAAGCCTCTGGGGAGGAGCAGCAAATACTGTTGCCCCCATTGTTGCATAGGTGAAAACCCACTGTTGCCCAAGTAAGGATAGAGGGGAAAAACTCTACCCTGGGGGAGGGAAAAGAAATAGTCCTCAGCCAAGGGTTCTATGCCAGTGCTTTTAGAGGTCTCCTAAAACTGAAAGAGAGTCAGGAAAAGCTTTCCCACACAAGACATGCCACAGATACAAAGCAGAGTTTGGCAGGGAGTAGAGACAGGAATCCTGAGAAAAATCATATTCGCCAATGCCCAGGTATATAAAAACTACCTAAGACTGAAGACAAAGAGGACCACAGAGAACTACCCTACCCCCTCACCACTACCCTAGCAAACACCAAGTAACTAGTAGTAACAGTCTGCCACTGGCCGAGAGGCAAGAACATGGAAAGAGACTACCTCCATATACACTTACTAGGTGTATAAAGAAGGTTGAGAGTTGAGGGTGGAGAACAGACATTGAGAAATCCTTCCAGTGTTCCAGACCTCACCCTAAGCATAAAGCATCAGAAGAGGAATTTGAAGCTATGGTTCACTGAAAGTAACCTTGGCAATAGCAAAACCTAGCCCCACCTCACCTTTTAACTATAGATTGACTCTAACCTCCATGCTAAACTGACTGAGAATAGGTGTGTCCATTTCCAGACACAAATACTATTTACCTAAATTGCTCCTATTCTACACAAGATGTCTGGCATTCCATCAAAAGTTATATGACCTAACAAAAGAAGAACAAAGAAGACAACGTCCTGTCAAAATACAAAGCAACTAAGAGAAAGAGCTTCAGAGACGATCTACATGTCAGTACCATCAAAGAGGGACTTTGCCAGACAGGGTAAGATAAGTATTGTATGATATTGCTTATATGTGGGATCTGAAAAATACAACAAACTAGTGAATATAACATAAAAGAAGCAAACTCACAGATATAGAGAAAAAACTAGTGGCTACCAGTAGCAGAGGGAGGGGCAACTTGGGGTGGGGGAGTGGAAGGTACAAACTTTGGGTATAAGATAGGCTCAAGGGTGTATTGCACAACATGGGGAATATAGTGAATATTTTGTAATAAATATAAATGGAAATTAACCTATAAAATTTAAAATTTTTAATAAAAAAGAGACTTTAAAATAACTAGGAATAATACATTAAAAGATCTAATGAAAAAGGTGGACAGCATCCATGTACAGATAGGGAATTTTAGAAGAAAGACACAAGTGATAAAGTTGGACAGAAGTGCTGACAACAAAATCTATGATATCAGAAATGAGAAGTTTCTCCTAAAGTCTCATTAGTAAACCTGATACAGCTGAGGGAATAATAAACCAATATCTACCTTGAAGATAAGTCAATATGCATTACCCAAACTGAAATACTAAGCGGGAAAAGAGGAGAAATAAATTGAACAGAATAGTCAAGAGCTGTGGGACAATATCAAATAGTTTAATGTACATGCTATTGGAATCCTAGAAGAGAGAAAAAAGCAGAAGAAATGCTTGAAGAGATAACAGATGAGAATTTTCCAAAATTAATGAAAAATATCAAACAACAGATCCAGGAATTGTAGAAAATAAATGGATAATGCCATGATAAATCCCAAAATAAAACACACCTAACCCATCATGTTCAAAATGCTCTAAACCAGAGAGAAATAGAAAGCAAGAGAAAAAAGACACATTACATATGGAAGAACAAAGATAAGAATTACAGCGAACTTCTCATGAAAAACAGTGTTATCCAGAAGACAATGGGTTGCTATCTTTAAAATACTCAAAGAAGAAAAAAGGAAATCCAGTGTTCTGTACTCAGCAGTAATGAGGGGGAAAAAGTTTTTCAGAGAAACAAAAGCTGAGAGAACTTACTGCCAGCTGATCTATGTTACAAGCAATATTAAAGGGTGTTCTTAAGGTAGAAGATGTAAGACAGGGGTTGGCAAACTGCATCCTGCAGGCCAAACCCAGCCTGCCACTGGTTTGGTAAATAAAGTTTTATTGGAGCCCAGTAATATTCATTTGGTCACAGATTATCAATGGCTGCTGTGCAATAGCAGATTTGAGGGATTATTAGAGACTTCCTGGCATGCAAAGCCAACATCAGTTACTACCTGGTCGTTTACAGAAAAAGTGTGCTGACCTCTAGAATAAGATGCCATATAGAAACTGCAAATAAATGAAGGTCTCCAGACATGGTATCAAACAAAATAAATATAAGAGACACTTAAGCAAAATTTTAATCACTCTAAAAGGCAAATGACTGCCTAAACCAAAAACTTCAATGTGAGCTGTAATGTAGGGGTAAGGCATTTTTTACATGTCAAAACAAAGGCACTGAAAAATGAAGAAAGAAATTTTGTAGAACCTGCTTAGCATAATTCCTTTGGCATCCTCTCCTTCTCTCCTCCTATTTTGAATTTTCTGATTGTAAATTTTTCTCCTTATCTATCTTCCCTTTGTAACTTGTTCAGGGCCCACCACTACTCATGTCTATTTCTCTCAGCTTTCCTAAAATCCCAGTAGAGACACCTTTATTCGCCTTACCCAAGAATCTTCTTTTACCCTGGCCTTTTGATCTTAGTAGATAAGATCTGTTAATGCTGGGATCTTGTTGAACATTTTCCCATCCAGTGAATCTGAAGAGAAGAATGGAGACAGGTCTGCTTCCAGCTATGGGAGCTATCTGTGCCCCAGCAACCAGAAGACACCAAACTTGCAGAAGAAAGAAAATTGTGCAAAGAATCTGTACAGAGGATGTCATTGTGACCCATGACAAGTTATTAACCTCTCTGTGCTTTGGTTTCATCTTCTATAAAGTGGGAATAATAGAACATATTTTACAGAGTTGGTATAAAAATCAAATGATTTGACACATGGACAGTACCTAGCACAGTGCCTGGCACATAGTAAGCTTCCTGCAAATTTGGGGGGAAAGGAAGGGAGTTACCACCTGAAGCTGGGGCCACTCCTTACCTGCCTCTGACTCCTCCACCCTCCTCTACTAATTATAGGCTCGACTCTTTCTTTTCCAAATCTGTTCGAGTGAACTATGCAATGTGTCAGTATTCAAATATGAATGCATCAGGACAAATAAAGTTGCAACTCAACTCCACCCAAGCTTCAACAGTACCTGGGCCAACATTTAGTTTCCTAAAATAAGGAATGAAAGAAAATTGCAATTTCCTATTAAAAGAGCCAAAGGAGAAACACAGAGATTACTTGCTCAGATTATACTTGGGATAAGGACTTCTTTTCAACCACTACTTACTGAGAGGATGAAGCGCTTCCCCTCAAAATTTGTATTTTGAAGGCCTAACCCCAGTCAGTACCTCAGAATGTGACTGTTTTTGGAGATAGGGTCCAGTCTGCCAGCCTCCCCTACAGATTTTGGACTTGCCTTTACAGTCATGTGAGCCAATGATCAATCTTTCTCTCTCTCTTACTTTATATTTGATTTATATGTATACATAAATAATATATATTATCATATATGTAAGATACATATGAAAAGTCTAAACCAGTAAGAAAAATACTAAAGAAATGCCATTAAATAGCATATGATTTAGTGCCTAAAGCATGTTACTGATATGACTCATTTAGAAGACAAATCTGTGGACTCAGAGTTGTAAGGAAAAGTTCAAAGGAGTACAGAGTGTAACTAAGAATTTTCACAGCATCTCTTCCATATAGGTTTCTGTTAGACTTTTACCTCCTTTACTTTTTAACTTTAAACCCTTTCCCCTCCAAAAAGAAAGTCTTCCTTTTGAAAAACAGGACCTTCCCCCTCAATCCTAACCATGTTATTTTATCTATGAGGCAGTCTTATCCATATTAAGCTACCCTTTCTAATCCGATGGGACTATTTGGGGGAAGAGAAAAGGGGGAGAGGTTGTGAAACAGCCGTAAGTGCTTCCTGTGAAATATAAACTTCCTTCTGGAGAAGAAGACTGTAAGGGATTAACAGGAAAAGAGACCTTAAGTTTTCCTAGGAATTCAGCAATGCTGGGCACATAATAAGCATTCAATACTTTTTTGCTGACTGTTTAAGAGAACCCGTAGGACACAAATTCTTCACAGCAAGATATTAGATAAAGTTACACTATATCGCCAACAACTGTTTTATTACTGTGGTTATATAATATGTGAACCCAAGGGAAGCACATGCTGTATCTTCAGCCCACTTAAAACAGTGTCTGGCTGAGATACACATTTAATAAATATGAGTGAATGAAAAAAATGAGAGCAAAAAGGCCTAAATAAGGTGATTTTAGCAAAAATCATACAGTAAAGACCTCCAAATTTTGTCCCTCTGTAAAAGCAACCAAAAAAAAAGGCCTGGCAAAAACAGTCAGAATCCGCTCCAGAATTTGAAATTAACCTAAGGCTTGCAGCAATCCAGGGAACATTTAGTTAAGAAAAAGAGCTGAACCCTGGTAACGGCAATGAGCTTTGTGGCATTTTAAATTATCTTAGCCCTGTCCCTGCTCCTCAGTTTCATGACAGCCTTAAAAATAACAGCCTGCATTTCTAATACTGGGGTAACAGAAAAGACCTCATTCCCAAAGGAATGTCATTATTTGATCTATCTGCTAGCGGTTCCCTGGAAGGCCACTGGAAAGACTCTTTTTTATTCAACTTCACACAGAGCTGCCCATACTAACCACCTCAAGGAGAGAGAGAAGAGCTTTTGCTAATGTTTTAACATCACAGCTGCCTAAGATGTTGACATAAACAATAGACTAATCAAAAAGCTTAAAAAGAAAAGCTGAGGAATGAGATATCCATAGGGACCTTGAAAAACTCTGATACTGAAAAATTCTTTGCAATTACTTCAAAAGCCAAAAAGCAAACAAAACTACAAAAGAAGCAAAACCATAAACTCTGAGGAGGCGGAATGTAATTTCCAGAGTTGCCACATTTCATTATTTGAGATGCTTAGTTTTCAAAAAAAAAATTAAGAGAAACAAGAAGGAATCACCTATACACAGGAAAAAAAAAAAAAAAAAAAAAGGAATAGTCCTTGAAGAAGCCCAGATGTTGTACTTACTAGATAAAAAAACTTTGAGTCAATTATTTTAAATATGGTCAAAAAGCTAACAGAAATCATGTCTATAGAACTAAAGAAAGTATGGGAATGATGTCTCATCAAATAAAGAATATCAGTAAAGAGACAGAAAGATTTCAAAGGGGATTGTGGAGTTGAAAAGCATATGTTCTATCCTGGAAAATATTTTGTATGCACTAGACAAGAATATGTATTTTGCTGTTGCGGGCTGTTTAAGTATTCCACAGGTGCCTGTCAGATGGAGCGTTGTTCTAGCCTTCTGATTTCTCATTGATTTCCCCTGTGGCTGTGCTATCCATTGAAAGTGGGGTATTAAATTCTACAGCTATTACTGCTGAATTGTGTATTTCTTCCCTCAATTTTGTCCATTTTTTGCTTCTTGGTTTTTGGACCTGTGCAAATGTTTGTAACTGTTATTTCTTCTCCATAGGTTGACCTGCCATTATGTCCATTTCTTGTCTCTAGTAACAACTTTTGTCTTAAAGTCTGCGTTGGGTATTAGTATAGTTACTCTAGCTCTCTTTTGGTTACTGTTAAATGGAACATCTTTTTCTGCCCTTTTACTTCAAACCTACTTGCAACTTTGAATCAAAAATGACAACATATCATTGGATTATGTTTTTCCTCTTATATATCCATATACCAACCTTGGCCATTTGATAATTTAATCTACTTACATTTAATGTATCAAAGGATAAATTAAGATTTATGTCTGCCCTTTGTTCACTATGTCTTCTTGTTCCTCAATTCCTCCATTACTGCATTCTATTTTTGTTAAACAGAAGTATCTAGTGTACTACTTAAATTTCCTTGTTTCTTTACTATATATTTAAAATTGTTTTTAGTGGTTGCTCTGTGGATTACCATTAACACTTTAATTGATAGCAGTCTAACTTGGATTAAGATAAATTTAATTTCAATTGTTTACAAAAACTGCTCTTACACAGCCCTACTCCCTTCTTTTATGCTGTATAGTCTCAGTTGACCTGGCTTCAATTTGCTGATTCCTATTCCAACTCAAAGCTCCTTTAGTGCTTGTTTCATTGCAGATACTGTATTTTTCAATTTCAGAGTTGCTGTTTGGCTCCTTTTAATAGTTTTATCTCTTCATTGATATTCTTTACTTGATGAGATGTTCTCAAACTTTAGTTCTTTACACAAACTTTTCTTTTAGTTCACTGAACACAAATAGCCGATTTAGTGTCCTAATATTTTGTTGGGACACAGCAAAGGATAGACTGCAGCAGCTCTGGCAAGCAGAGTCTCTCCTCTTCTCAGTGCGCTGTTACTGCTGCTTGTTCTAATTGCTGGTGGTTTAGTGACTCTTTCGTACTAATTCTGTAAAGTCTATGTTTTTTTGTGTGCAGACAACTAAGTCCTTACACAGTTTGCTTAGTGGTCAACTAAGAACTGGAGAGAGACTTCCTTAAATGCCTAAATCCAATAAGTCTCTTAGTCTTTGCCGAGGAGTCCTGTGGTTATGTTGGAACACATCTTCAAATTTAGCCAGGCAGTTTGCAACTCTATCTTAGCTTTCACTTTCTGCTTGTGTAGATTCTCAAGGTCAGTCAGAGGTGAGAGCTTAGGGCCTCCTAGATCCCAGAAATATGTTGGAGCTTTCAAAGCCCTAAGGGTCAATTCATTCAGCTTTTCCCATTTAAGATTTTTCGTTAATCTGTTCTTCGCCCCAGCTGTGATCAAGGCTTGCTTTTCAGATTTGTTAAGTGTGATTGAATGGCTTTTAGTCTACGGCGGTATCACCCCCACCCCTCCCAAGGCAATATGCTTCTCAGTTCTCTGCTTTTTTCTTGTGATATATTTGGGTTTTCCACTCTGGCTGGTGGGAGTACACACTATTCCAGTCCTTCTGTGAACCCCGGGGGCTGTTCCTACTAATTTCTGGCGGTTCTTTTGCTGCCCTTGGGTAGTTTCTTCACATGCATGTGCCGATCAGACTCATCTAAAAACTCAGCAAGACCCTCTGCAGATCTGTGTTCTTTCTCTGTACAGATGTTTCCTCTCTGTTATTCTGCTCTGAGAATTCCAGCTAGGCTGGCCCTCGAACTCTCAACTCCATTTCTTCAACTCAGCGAGACCACTAGGCTCCTGTTAGCCTTCCCCTGCACTGTGACTGGAGATCCCCAGGTAATAAGCGGGAGCAACCTCAGGGCTCACCTTAATCGTTTTCCATCTCTAAGGGATCTTTGCCATGGGCTAACTGATGTCCATTATTTGAAAACCGTTGTATATATACCCTGTTTTTCAGTCGTTTCAGATGGCATGGTAAATTCAATCTCTGTTACTTTATCTTGGCCAGAAGCAGAAGTCCTCCTGCCACTATAACTGCAGTAGTTTCCCTATTTCTACCAGCCCAGAGTCTATTACCAACAATTTAGCTAAAATGATCCTTTAAAAATGTAAGTTAGATCATACTGTTTCTCTTTTCAAAACTGTCCCAATGCTTCTCAATTTCTCAAAGTAAAACAACATCTCTACAATTAACTTAAGGCCTGGTTTAACCTGGCCCTTCATGACCTCGCTTTTAGTATTGCCCTCCGTGCTCCATCCACACTGGCTTCATTGCTGTTCCTCAAACATTCCAGGCACACTTCCAGCTTAATAATATTTACTATTTCCCCTACTGTACTATAAAGCAAATGATGGAAAGGATTTATTTTTTCTGATTTAACCCAGCCACCTAAAATAGTGCATGTCACATAGTGGACCCCTTAAATATTTGTTGAATGAAAGGCTGAGCCCAATCATAGAATATTTTAGGGTGTTAGGAAGGTTACAAAACAGGCACTCAGCCATAGAAGACAAAACAAAAACCCAATTATCAAAAATGGAGTATAATCACAGTCTTGCCAGTAACAAAGATCATTTGATGCCAAATGTTATTGTTGGATGAGAGATGTTTAATGTGTTTTACCAAGGACCAGAATTTAACCTAGAGATTGGACTGAGATGGGGATACAGTGACGCAAACTGTGGAAGCAGGACCTGATATTAAGCTCAGCCTGAAGTACCTCAAAAACATGACTTCAAACGGCAAAAATGTCTAATAGCAGAACTTCAGGAGGAGGTTGGATGTGGACTTGGAAATAATTATCCTTACTAGGATTATCTGAAGACTTGCTATATACCATCTTTTTTTTTTTTTTTTTTTTGCGGGTGGGGAGGGGTAATTGAGTTTATTTATTTATTTAGAGGTACTGGGGATTGAACCCAGGACCTCAGCATGCTAAGCATGCAGCTCTACCACTTGAGCTACACTTCTCCCACCAATCATTTTTAAAAACAGATTTATCAAGATTTTTAATACTGATGAAGATGTGGTGAAATGGGACCTTATAAACTAATGGTGGAACTGTGTTACAAATGTTTTAATTTTAAAAACTGTGGTAAATTATACATAAAATTTAACCTTTTAACTATTTTGTACAATTCAGTGGCATTAAGGACATTCACACTGCTGTTCAACCATCACCACCATCCATCTCCGGAACTGTTTCAATCCTGTCCTTCTTAAATGGAAAAAAAAAAAAAAAAAGTGCAGCAATCATTTTTCCTCAAGGTATTTCTCTACCTACCTATTCATTGTTAACTTAAAAAGAATACTTCTCCCTTCAGTTTCCTGAAGAGATTATACAGTATAAGTAAAAGCAGGAGAAAGCACAAATGAATCCCAGAGGCCCTTCTGGTTCCTGTGTGTACACTGAGCCACATCTTGTGTTCTGTCTTTGAAGTAGAAAGGTTTACAGCTCTCTTTATGAAAAACCTATGTCCTAGACTCAGCCCTTTCATTAATGTCAGATCTCATTTTTCTCTCAAATATATCTTACGAGGAAGACTTGGCAGTTCCCCCATCCTTGTAGTCAGTTCTCCTGACCTCGAGGAGGGTGGAGCTCCATGCAGCGGGCCGCCTCACTTTGAGGCCCTCAGCAGTTTGTGGGCTGAGATCTCTGCCGAAGACAGAGCAGCATGTAGGTAGGACCCATAGAAGTTCTTAAACTGTGTTTTTGCATTTCAGTGTAGTAATTCTCTTGGTGCTTTCATTTAGGCCAGAGAATTATAAAAGGTACAGGGTTATTTACTGCCTGTCATCCTTTGAGTAGCCATAAATTGGCAAGTGCAATTTCTCACAACTCACATTCTAGCTGCATGGAGAAACTCACGGCCTCCTTGATTTTGGGACCCGGCTCCTATAGACTGTCTCATTCCCATTCCTCTGCTCTCTAGCTCCCTGTCTTCATCCCTCATCTTTCTCATAAATTTGTCTCTGTTGCTTCTCTTTTCTGACCTGGTCTTTGTGTGCACACAGCACATTTTAGTTCTTTTAGTTCTATATGTTACCACTGGAAAGCTTATCTTCCCTTCCAGGTTTTACTACATCCTACACATAACTGACACATTTAGTACAGAAGGTGAGAGCTAGAAGGCACATCAGAATGAACCCAGTCTAATTCCTTTTCCAGATGAGGAAACTGAAGCTTCTCAAAATTAAGTGACTTATCCTAAGGGTTACTCAATGAGTCAATGGCTGAGGCAGAACCGAGTACTACTTTCTGTCTCTCAGTCCAGTGCCCTTTCCATTACACAATCCTACTGCCCCAAATTGTGCCACACACTGGACCTCTATGCCTGTAAAGCTGTAAGCTGTAAGCTCTGCCCAGAATGTTACCCCACCATCAGACAAAGGCGACACAATTCTGCCACAGAGTCCATGTACTATAAATAATTTATAGCACGAAATATATTTATACATGATATAATATGATTTATAGTAAAAGACATAATGTGTAAATATTTAGATGATATTAAGTATATTTAATAAGTATATATTTACTTATAAACATATTTCTAATATAAGGATACTTACATAACTAACCACAAGTTTAGTGTTTTGAAACAATACACATTTACTCTCACAGTTTTCATGGGTCAGGAGTCTGGGTACAGGTCTCCTCAGCATTGTCAGCAAGCTGGAGTTTCAGGCTCCTTTTCCAGGTTCACGAGTTGTTGGTAAAATTCAGCTCCTTGTGATTGTAGGACTGAAGGCTTTGACTCTCAGGTCACTCACTGTTCACCATATGGTCCTCTCTTCTTTCCAGATGGCAGTTTGTTTCAAGGCCACCAAGAGTGTTTCTGCTCCTGGAAATCCCATTTCTCCTCTCTGTCCTCTAGAGCTTCTTTTAACCAGTCCACCTGATTAAGCTGAGCCCACCAAGGACAATCTCCCTTTTAACTTAAATCCAACTGATTAGAGCCCTTAACTATAATCGCAAAATCCCCTACCCTTTGTCACATAACATAAGCTAACCATGAAAATGATGTCCTAGCATACTCAAAAGTCCCATTTAAGGAGAGGCAACTAGATAGAGGATGTACACCAGGGGACAGGAATCTCGGGGGCTCAAAGGAAGATCATTCTTCTCACTTCCTGAGTATCCGGAGCTATTCCAATTAACTTCCCTTTACCAGACCATCATAAAATAGGCCAAAATGCTTAAAATCCTCATTCTGAACAGTGACCAAAGAGTCAACCAAAGGTAGCTTAATATTTGCTACTATGTGACCATTGGAAGGTCACTTAAATCCCGTCTTGGATTTAATCTTTCAAATATTGTCTCCAATAAAGCAAGATAATATTCTCTCTTTATTAATATTCTCCATTTTCATTCCGTTGTCTCTTCTGTATCTTTTTAGGGAAGAAGACTGCCCCTCTCTCTTTTATTCTTGTGGGAAACTCATAAATATATCTATTACAAGGGGCTGATCTAGCTCACCAAAACTTATTAGCCATCCTAAAGGGGTGTGAGGTGATAGCTCACTGCAGTTTTGTTTCACACTCCCTTAATGATTTAACATCTTTCCATGTGCTTATTGGCCAATTATACATGTTCTTTAGAGAAATGTCTACTCAAGTCCTTTGCCCATTTTTGGATCAGGTTGTTTTTGTTGTTAAGTTTTGGAAATCCTCTATTCTGGATATTAATCCCTTATCAGATTTAGGTTTGCAAATATCTTCACCCATTCTGTGGGTTGCCTTTTCACTGCTGATATTACACAAATTTGTTTTTAACTGTCCCCAGGAGAGAAATTCTAGGAGAGCCATTTATTTAATATCAGTTATGTTCCAAATGCTACTAGGATTACTTTTAAATCAAAGAAAAACCTATCATTGATCATTCTTGCAGATAAAAAAAAATTGGTGCACAGAGAAGTTAACTTGCCCACAATCACAGAACTAGCATGTGGCAAGGCTGAAATTCAGACTCAGTTCCGACTTGACTTTACTCACTATACATGACAATACTTGTCCAATGATTAGGCTATGGTTATTAGAGACTATTGGACAAATGATAGGCTTGATTGCTCTTATTGATTTACTTCATTGCAAATTCCTTGAACTTGGAAAATAGATCTGCTCTGGGCATAATGCATTTACACTATCCAGTCAGGTCTGTCCAGTGTAGACTAGGCCTAGTTTGAGGCTCTTTGGCAGACATCCCTTACATAAAGTGGTCTGGAATTATGTTAATTCATCTAATTAGACATAAATTGAATTTATAAAATGTTTAACCTGTGCCAACAAACATATATGAAATATTTGTGCCAGCAAACATATTAAATATTTCTTACTAATATGTTGGCATGTGTTTTCACTCAAATGATTTTTCCTATAGATTTAGAGATGGAGTGGAATATATACTGAAATAAAATTAGAGATTAAAAAAATTGTTTTGGAAATATTGAATTAGTTGGCAGCCTTTTTTTCTGCTTTTATTATAATCCCATACCCTAATTACGCCAAATAATGGATTTTGAATATGTTCCCTGTGTGTTTAAATACGCAATTGATCGTATTCAACTGGTAAAAATGACTTCACTATTCCTGTTAGTACTTTATAGTCCCTGGATGTTACACAGACTTGACAATTCCTTCCTCCTAGCACAACCTTATCATGGTCTAGCTAGCCTCCATGAGATCTAGTGCAACTCAGGCCAATCCAAGACGTCACCTGGTTTGTGGAATCAAACTATTACTTTTTTTTTTAATCAACTTTTTTTTTTAAACCATCCTTTGATATTTAATCACGTGACTAAATTGTGGGATATAACCATGTAAAGCTTCTCTGTAGTTTTCCTAGGTACTACTTATTTTTTCTTACCATTAGCATACATATTTTTCCTCCAGAAGGTTAGGTCTTCTAGCAATGCTCAATTTGTGTTCAAATAATTTTCAATTGGTTATTCTAAGAAAAATCCGTCAAAGTTTAATTTCTTGTCCTTGGTCTCTTTTCTTGTATTAGAATTTTTGGCTGCATGTAACAAAAACAAATTTAAACAAGGGGGAAAGATTTATTGGAAGAATACTGGGGCATTTCATGTAACTAAGCCATACTATGGTAGAAGCAAATAACAGAATTTTATGTAGCTGTTTTAAAAAATCAAGGTAGTAGTATACCTACTTGTATGGCAAGATATTCAGTAATATATTGTAAAGTTATGCAACACTGGGTTAAAAATAAAAGACATGCTTATAAATGAACTCAGAAATCCTGGGAGGATATACAAGAAAATAACAGTGATTCCCTCTAGGAAGTAAGGTCAGGAGGAGGGGGAGAGGTGTTGGACTTTGCTTTACAGTTTATTCTCTTCTTGAGAACTATTTGTCTAACATGAACACTGTGGCAGTGACTATTTGACCTCTCCTAAAACTCGTTGTGGAAGACGTAGTTGGCTTGCCAGCCTCTAGGTGGCACTCTTTTGGATCCACCTCAGTATTCTCACCAAAGCCACTTTCTTGCTGGTTTACTCCTAGACAAGGACTACACACAGCAGGGGTACTAGGGCTCAGGTACATAACATGGAACCACTGATTTGGTTAAGTGGATTTTTCCCTTCCTATCTCCACCAGAAAAGACTAAAAATAGTTTGCATCCAATGGAATGAACAATATTCAGTTGGTTTTGTTCCAGGGATTTGTTCATCGTTACACTTTTGACGATACAATCTAAACTACAGGCCATCCGGACATTCCAAAGAACATGACATAAATGGATTATGTCAATGACTTCAACTTATTGGACAAAGGAGCAAAAGGAAGCTTAGCATTCCAGAGGCCTTATTGAGACATGTTTATTTCCCAGAGGGTAGTATCAAATATTTGGGGATCTGCCATTCTTATAAAGTTTTAGGAGACTAGTACTAAGGGGCATCTGGAACACCCCCTACCAAAGTAAAACACAGCTTGCTACGTTTGCATGACCTGCTACATGGAAGCAAGCACAATACCTGGTGGATCTCTTTAGATTGTGGAGGCAACACATTTTGCCTGGAAACACTATCCCAGCCTATATATTGGATGGAATGAAAGGCAACTGAGTTTGAGAAGCCAAGAAAGGGCTCTGCAGAAGTTTCAGGATGTGATACAAGTAGCCCTGCAAGCTGTGCCAGATAATCTGGCAGATCTTATGATACTGTAAGTGCCACTGGAGGGTAAAGATGCAATGCAGTGTTTACGTCAGAGGCTCGTGGAACGGTGGAGAAGCTGCTCCCCAAACACGTGGGAAGAGGTCTGTCTGTGCAGCGTGTATGAGGTGGAATGTGGGTGCCACAGGTGTGCCACTCAGATCTCTTCAAGAAAACCTGATGCAAAAAAACAAAGCTGGAGGCACTGCACCACACTTCCTGATTTCAAACTGTATTACAAAGCTATAGTAATCAATAGTATGGTGCTGGCATAACAACAGACACATAAACCAGTGGAACAGAATAGAAAGCCTAAATATAAACCTGCACATGTATGGTCAATTAATTTGTAAGGGAGGGGCCAAGAATAGACAATGGGAAAAGGACAGTCTCTTCAACAAATGTCGCTGGGAAAACTAGACAGCCTACATGCAAGAAGACTGAAATTGAACCCCTACCTTAAACTATACACAAAAATCAACTCAAAAGGGATTAAAGAGTTGAACATAAGAGCTAAAAACATAAAACTCCTAGAAGAAAAACATAGGCAGTAAGCTCCCTACCACTGGTCTTGGCAATGATATTTTGGATTTGCCACCACAAAAGCAAGGTGGGATTACATCAAACAAAAAAGCATCTGCACAGCAAAGGAAACCATCAACAAAATGAAAAGAAAATGTACTGAACAGAAGAAAATATTTGCAAAATCATGTATCTGACAAGGGGTTTTATCAAAAAAATAAAGAACTTTCGTTCTTCGTACACAACTCAATAGCAAATGAACTCAATATAAAAAATGATCAGAGGAACTGATAAGGCATTTTCCTAAAAGCAACATATAAATGGCCAACAGATACATGAAAAGGTGTTCAATGTCACTTATCAGGAAGATGCATATCAAAACTACACTGAGGTATCATCTCACACTTATTAGAATGGCTATCATCAAAACAAAGACAGATAAATGCCAGGATGTGGAGAAAAGGGAAGCTTTGCACATGTTGGTGGGAAAATGGGTAATTAAGTGGTCAAAAGATGAATAAGTTCTGTGGATGTAATGCACAATGTGGTGATTACATTTAACAGTACTGTATTGTATATTTGAAATTTACTGAGAGTAGATCTTAAAAGTTCTTATTACAAGAAAAAAATACTATGTGAGGTGATGGAAGGTAACTAAACTTGTAGTAATCTTGTAACATACACATACATCAAATCATGTTATACATGTATCACTATACACGTTATGTTATACACTAATATGACATTGTATGTCAATTATATCTCAATAAAGCTGGGGGAAAAAAGAAAACCTGATGCAAACAGCGTGCAGCTCTAACAATAAACTTTTAAAATTACAATAAACAAGCGGGGAAGATTATGCAAAACCATCCACATCTCTTGACCCTACAAAACTTTCAGAAACATAGATTTCAATGGCTTAATCCATGATGTCTCTCAATATTATACCATGTACATTTTAGATGTCATGCGATAGCTAAGTACTCCTGTTGCTTATATAAGCCTGCTTCACGAAGCTCTCACCTTTAAACGATTCTTCCTGTGTGATTAGTAGCTGAGTATAGAACTAAAAAAATTAAACAACCCACCAGGGCCATCTGTAGTACCTAAGTCCTTATCTACTGAGCTTTCAAGTCTTAAGAACTCTGAAAGATTCAGTGCCGTAACACTTTTTGGTCATACAAATTCCACCTTCCTGTTCAGGTATGTCAAGTTAGGCTAACTTTAATAATGGGAATATCAACTCTTTCATCTTCTGTAACTACCAAAGCACCATTCTGGGTTCATTGCACAGAATTTCAATACATCTGTTTTCCTACCACAGCAAATAACTTCAAACTCTACTGCTATCAAAGCCTCAATTTAGCGAAGTAAAATTCACAGATCATTGACTAAAGTATATATTAAAACCACTGCAGTTAAGGATCAGCCTGTTATGTACAATTTATGAGCTAAGAATGGTTTTTACATATTTAAAGGGTTACTTTTTTAAAAAGGAAGAGGCCATATGTGAGTGGCAAGGCCTAAAATACTTACAATTTGTCCTTTGACAGGGTAAGTCTGTCAATCCCTCTGATGGTTGTTGCTCCTCTATCTAAGCAAAGTACAGGATCTGATTGTGTGCATCTGCACTTTTAATCCTTGTTTTAATCTTATTTTTTCCTCTATTTTGGCTTCATACCAATCTTCTTTGTTTTGATACACTTAAGTCTTCTCAAACCATTTTTGGCAAAAGTCATACTATCCTAAATTATTCCTAATTGTACATGGTATACATATCCCTCAGTTAATTCTCTTGGTTTAGGAGTGAGAAAAGAATATTTTTGTTACGAACTGACGGGGAAAAAAACCTGGAAAAAAATGAGATAAGACTTTTTTTAAATTTATAAATATAATATACATAAGGAATTCTAATTTATAGATATATATAATGAAAGGTGGAATAAGGAATAATCAGTCTCTATTAGGAGAAATCACAATCACACCTACACACAATGATCCTACCACAAGATAATGTGAAAGAAACTTAAACAAGAAAACTGAAAGGAAATAAAGAAAATCTTACAGACTTCAATTCCAAGATGAAAAGATTCAGTAGGGCTTGCATAAGATATCAACAACCAAATTTTACAGAATTAAAGGGCAGTATTTATTAAATACTCAACTATGTGCTAATAAGCATTATACATGTATTATAGTTTAGCTAATCCTTACACATTAACCTAGTAAATACAATTATTTCCAATTCTTTTTTTTTTTTTAAAAACACTCCCTTATGGCTTGCAGAGGGTTACTTGTCTAAAGGTCACGTAAACAGTAAGTAATGAAATCAGAATTTTAATCAGTATCTGCTAACAAAGCCCATTCTTTGTCAAAAGTCCTAGGGCTGCCTCTGCATACACATATATATGTAGAAGATCCCCTACAGTTCAAATAAACTAGGTCTCCAGTCACAAGATTTAAGTGTCATGAGCAATGCTACGACAAGTGTGTGCCAGAGCCTTATCAGAGTGAGAAAGAAAAAAGTCTGGTTTTCTTCAGAGACTTAAAAAAAAAAAAAAGCAACAATTATTTTGCATGGACAGATAAACTGAGGTGAAAAGGGCAAGAGAAAATCCACGTAATACACATTTTAGTGCCTATCTTTGTGCCAAAAGGAGTAATCATATCAGAATACATTACAGAGATCAGCCTGTCAAGAAAAAAAAAGGGGTTTCAAAAGAGAAAATGACACATGTGGAGCTAGACATCAAGCTTAGCTATATGGACTGAAGTCAATTCATATAAAATGGAGTGGGTAGAAATAGCTGCCAAAAGAACAAATCATACTCCATGCTATTTCATTTCCAGTTCTGGTGGTTTTATTTTAGAAAACACATGAAATCAAACAGGCTGGAGCTACTGCTTCCTTGTTCTGTGTATTTCTATCCTCCATTTGAAAAAAACATACAGTCAAATCTATCTTCATCCATTCTGTGAGTTCAAAAGAACCTAGGGGGGAAAAACACATACAAATCACTTAAATCACATATTTAAACAGTCTTCATAATTAGGATGAAGGAAAAAAGAAAATTAACTAACAACAATAAAAAATTACAAACTGTCTAAGTTACCAAAAAAAAAAAAAAAATCACAGCCAGGGTTTTTTGTAATTACCACACTTTATCTTGGTGATTTCAGCTGACAAAGGGTATATACCAAGGTATACTCCAATTCTGACTTGGAAGACATTAAATGTTATCATTAAGAATTAAAAGCTTTAACTTAGGACATGTTTAAAAGAGCAACCTTATTTCCCAAATTTACTTGACTCTTCTTCAGGAGAAGTTCTCCTGTTTTCCTGGATTTGTTCTCTCTAGTAGGTGAAGAATCACCAGTTGAATCTATATGGCTATTATATTACCTACTTCATCAAGATGTTGCCAACACAATAACCAACACTTCTGTCTTTATCCCTGGAGTTCTGTGACTTACTTCAGCTAGCCATCCAAGTAAGCCTATTTTACTAGTGATTGACAAACTGTACTATAGAGATAATTTATATTAAAAAAATATATACCCAATTTTAGACACTGAAGTTCACAATGATTAAAAAAATACAATCATATAAAACATGTGTCAGTAATTACTCCTTAAAAATCCTAAAATATGGGCAATTGTTTTTAGTTAAAAAAAAAATAGTACCAACAGGAAAAAAAGAACATTTCTTCTACAACACCACATACAATTATTGTAGCAAAATGCCTGAACAAATAAAATTAAACTTAAATTCTCTTACTCTAGTGCTCTAGACTACATTTTCAATAAATTATACGATGAGCAGTAAGTTTTGATTCAGATTTTTTTTAACATTTTTTATTGATTTATAATCATTTTACAATGTTGTGTCAAATTCCAGTGTAGAGCACAATTTTTCAGTTATACATGAACATATATATAAATTCACTGTCACATTTTTTTCTCTGTGAGTAGTTTTGGTTCAGATTAAGATTCAAGTTGTTCTTCTTTTTTCAGTTCTAAAGCATTGACATCTCCATATACTAACCAAAATTTGTGATTAAGACAAAACTCTTAAAAAATTTAGAAACTCTAACCATATAAACTAATGTTGTGTAGTCTTATGCTCCAATCTATGTAAAACTGTATTCAGCATTAGGACAATTTTTTTTAAGAGAAGGTGACTTCTTTTTATACCATTAAAAAAAAGAAAATCCACGATGCTTTTAGACCATGATACCATTACTCTTGCTTCATGTTACCACAGATCCTTTATTCCAGGTACACACAATCGTTTCATTTAACTATCTGCTTTCCCCTTTGCTAGCCTAAAAATCTGCAAGAAAAAAAATTTTTTCAGAACAATATAGAGCTGTTTTATCTTTGTTATAGATTAATTTACTTTCCAGAATAGAAATGAAAGGTATGCTAGAGGAGAGGAGTATAATGGATCTAAGAAATCCACTCCTCTTGACCAGAAACTGCAAAGAACCTGAAGGCCTCTGCATCTTCTCTTACCAAGGGACACTTTTTATTACCAAATGCTGTAAATGATGTCCTCATTAATTACACATACAAATTCATCTGAAATGGCTACCCACGGCTGGCCTCAGTATCCTAACCACAAGCACAAACAGTGACAATTTTCTCTCTAACATCACAGCACTCTCACTGCAGAGCACTTCACTTGTTCAGTGACTACAGCAGATTCTGAAGGATGCATAATATATACTGCAAAGAGCACTACACTGACATTTAGCACACTTGGGCCGTAGTCCTGGCTCTATAATCTTGGTTAAGTTACTAAATTCTCGGAACTTTAGTTTACTTACTAGCAAATTCAAGATTATAGTATATGACCTCTAAGTTTTCCACTTTAAAAATTCTAAATTTTTACGGCAGGCCTCTATCGGCCAGTAGCTCAATCTGTTACTACAGATATTAATATATAAATCTCTGCATATAATATATAAATCAGTCAGGGCTCCTTTTCTTTTTTTATTGAAGTATAATTGATATACCTCTTTGTGTTAGTTTTTGGTGTACAGCACAGTGATTCAGTTATACATATATATTCTTTTTCATAAGGACTCCTTTTCTTTAAATAATGATTTCTCTTCTAGATATCCTGTTTCAATCATCTATAAAACTTAAAAACATTATTTGTGTGCTACACAATAAATACTAATGAATATATTGATAAAAATATTTCTAAAATGTTCACATTTATATCCTAGAAAAAAGTTACTTCTAAGTTTCATTTGAAAGACTAAAAAAATTGATTTTTCTCTCCAGTTATTAAAAAGTCATAGGGAAACATATGTACCGCATGGTGACTATATAGTAAAAAATACTGTATCACATACTCAAAAGGTGCTGAGAGTAGATCTTAAAAGTCCCCATCACAAGAAAACTAATTTTTTCGTAAGTATGTATGGTGACAGATAACTAGATAGGTAACTAGTGTGGAGATCATTTTGTAATGTATACAAATATTGAATTACTACGTTGTACACATGAAACTAGTATAATGTCACGTGTCAATTATTGTTCAATTAAAAAACTGATTTTCTCTAGTAAATGTCTATAAAATACTGATTTTGCTCACTTTCTGTTTTCATAGATACTTTAAAAATCAGTCATTTTGATGTCAAAATTCTACATAAGATTAAGAACCATATATGACTTTCTTTCTGTCCACGTAATCTTAAATAGCTTAGCTGCCAGGAACAATAGACACTACAGACATCCGGACAGGTGCACTTTTCCTTTTCTAAATAAATCTTTTAAAATCTTTCACTGCACAACAGAAAAAGATACTACAGTTAAACAAGTAGTTGAGTGATTAAACAGGTCCACATCTTATTATAAATTTAAGAATTGAAAATTATGTTCTTTAATTCTGGGGACTTCAAATACCATTTAATTCTTTCTATTCAGCCTCATCAAATTCTAGGATGTAGAGAATCACAATACTGGAACTCTGATTCACATGTCTGATGGTAATTGTCAACGCAAAGGAAATAAATCTAGTTACTCCAGCAGATACAGACATGCAGGACACAAATGAAAAAGGGGAGACAGACACAGAGAGAAAAACCGGTAGGCAGAGATGAAAAATGGCAACACTGGAAAAGTAAAATCCAGAAGAACTGAGTAAGAAAGAGAAGCATACAGAAAGACTGAGATGGGAGAGAGAAACCAAGACAGGGAAGCAGAAGCACAACCAAGAAAAAGAGAGGCAGGGCAGAGACAGACCAGCAAGAGAACAGTGAATGGTGAACATGCAGAATGGAACTGATGGGCAGATACAGTGAAAGGAAATAGGACCAGATAGGAGATAGCCAAATGAAGAGCAGATCATTTTTATCCCATAATTGTCAAATTACATACTTCTGTAGTTATTTCTCCAGTGCTCCCACTAAAAAGGGAACAGACTTTTTATATTTACAGAATGATTAACAATGCACATTTCATTTATCTTACAAATTTTTAAAAAATCACATTTACTTTGATAGTACAATTTTGCCATCATGAAGGTCCACGTACTGGATGTGTTAACTTGATGGGGGAATTCTTTCATTATGCATATATATGTCAAATCATCACACTGTACACTCTGAATTTCTTACAATTTTATCTGTCTATTATACCTCAGTAAACCTGGGGGAAAAGGTACACATATATCAATATACTGGGGAGAAATACCTAATTTTACATATTGCTATTTTTTTCCCAAAGTAAGTAATGATCGTACCCTAGTTAGGACAAATTCATCCTGCATCAAGGACTCACAGGCATTCATGATTATACACCACTTGTGGAACAATGGGATCAGACTGAAAACATATTACTGAAATTAACTTACCATTAGAATCAAGATCCACGAATCTTAGTCCTGTTTCCATTTTTCGCCCCTTTTGCTTGACGTAGTATGTCATGCTGTCTCTTCTCCTATGCAGATTTTGTCAATAGCCATTAGTCTGAAGAATTCCTTCTTCTGCAGCCACCTACCAGTTTATTTCTCTGCTGCAGCAGAAGGGTATATAGAAAAAGTTCTTGCTTACTATTCATATTAAACAGAAAAATTCCTTTAACATTTCATAGTTTCACTTACACGTGAACTTGCTGTTTCCCCAAAACCTCCCCGCCAAAAGTTAAAACAATGAAAATCCCAATCACAGAAAATCAAAACATGTATGGATCAATGTTCATGCTAAGCTGGGAGCAGGGGTAGGGGTGGGGGGAGTGGAAAGATTTAGACACTCAGCAGTTGCCATCTCAAGGAGCCATTTCTTTTCTGTTACACTTCCCTTCTTCACTTATCTCTACAATCTTATGAATAAATGGGTAACAAAAATCTTAACTAGGTAGTCTCCAACTCCTGCAAATTTTAAGCTCAGAGACTACCAAAAGACTTGTGGAAGATGCGGCAATAAAGAAGTTTTTCAAAGTAATTCTAGAAACTAAGGGTTAGGTGCTTTACCTGCTTGAGTTTTCAATGTTCTGGACTGCTTACTGACCAATGGCTCTGAATACATTAAAACACGAACACATACGCCACCTACATTTAAAATAGGGTAGCATTTGTATGCCCATATAAACACTGGGTATTTTATTTTGCAAAAGAGTTTATAAATTCATTAAGTCCTTTTAAAAGGACTGACTGCAAACTCAAATTTCCTCAAACTGTATACATACACAGAAGAATTAGGGCGAAAAGGGGAGACAGAGTGACAAACACAACAGCTATTGCAGAACTGGAAATTACCACCACACAAATGTTTTCTGTTTGTTAACATCCTGAGATTCATTTCTATTCCCATTCTCTTCATTATTGGGGTCTAGGTTTCAAACTTATTCTGTATTAGCTACTAAAGAACAATATCCAATAATGAGCTAGCAATAATAATGAACTAGCAGTAAATGGCTTGTTTTTGTTCCACCCTCCCACTACCTTTACCCCCAAAAAAATTTTTGCCAACTTAAAAAATAAAACAAACACTGACATAAGCACCAAAGGCTAGTCAACAGTGGCACTGCAGTGACATTGCTTCTACTTTCTCATTCCTTCCCCCAATCTCAAACCCCACCCTTTGACCTCTGTATATGGGATGAGCCTGAGCAGGAGAGTTGGTGATGTCAGGACTGCGCCGTTCCCACGGATGCTCCTAGAGGCCTGCTGTGCTTCTGGGAACTGGGGCACAGGGATGGCTGTCTGACTGAAACCTAAAACAACAACAATTCACCCCACCCCTCATGTTCCCAAATCCCACAACAGCAGCCAGGCATATACGCTATATAAGGCCCATCTAATATAGTTTGAATATGGTGAAATCTGAAAGCAAGATCATTCTTAACATGTCAGCGATCTTCCTGGGGGCAGCAGAATGGAGGCTGATAAATCCTCCACGTCCCATGCAACCATATAGTGTACACATCTAACGTGAGCCATTCTTATCAGCAAGAGAACAAGGTCCTTCCGTATAAGCCTATTTAGTATACATCATAAATTACTGCAGGAGTGGAGCCAGGATTTGTCAGTAAATGTCATTTCAAGAGATAAGTATTTTTACCTTGAGATGCTTAGGAGCACCCCTACCTCTTATGAGTGAACTGAAGCACAAAACGGGTTAATGATTTATTTTATGCCTTCAACTACAGAAAGAGCATTACAAGCCAGGATTTCCTATTCACTATTTAGTGGTTTGGTGGACTTACAGCCTCCTTAAATAGGACCAAAGAGAAGTATATATTGAAAAGGTCCTGACTATTGTCACTAAAATTCTACCTGAAAGAGGATTTTCTCCCAACATTATAACAACTCACATTAGGGCTAAAATTTTAGGAAGGATAGGAAAAAGGAGGAAAAAGATAGGTGGACTGGGGTAGACAGAGGAGGGGACAGTATATTTAACTAACAGGAATGCTATTAAAAAAGGTAAGTTGTAGTCCTATTCCTGCCAGTAACTTTGTTTTATGGCCTTGAATAATCCGCTTCTTGATCTTCATTGAAACGCCCTCCAATCTACTCAAGCCTGTAACTTTTGAAATGTTTAAGCCATTATTTTATGGCAATCTCAAGCTGCTGGTTATCTACCTCTTTGTCAGAACGAGTGACTCGGAAATGCTAAAATGATTGTTCCTGAAATCTCCCAAAATAACCAAAACGTTTTCTATTATCTCCTCATTCCCTTTCACTTTTACAGTGAAGTCACAGAAAGAAAAGGACTACGGTCAACTGAAGGCTGCGGTGAGTTTTTAACCATTTATATATCCTAGAACCTAGTTTTACCTTTTCAAAACTAGTTTTCCATACCTGTCAACTCCTAATTGATGTCTTTATACTGTGAGCTCACTGTGTATTCGGAACACCAACCCCTGAAAAAGCTTAAGCCAGAGTAGCACAATGGAAGAAACAAACAAACCCAAAACAAAAACAAAGCCAAAAAAGTCACACTCTGAAATACTTAATTATAGACATATATGCAAGGAATGGAGATATCTAAATGGCAAAAGCAAAGCCCCAAAGACAGTGCTGAGTTTATCCCAACAATTCAAACTTTACCCCCAAAGGCTCTTTTACAATCAAATTATTTGCTAGATATATTTATACATTATTTTTTGAAATGAAAGTTATTACAAACCTATGAGTGCCTTCAAAGTACATAAAGAAAGGAAATTTTAAAACGAAAGTAAAGTTAGCCTTGTGATGAAAAAAAGGAGAAAGAATCAAATTACCTGCCAGCAGGCTGGGGCTGTGCCTGAATCCAAACCGCTGCATTTACCATTCATTCTACAGCTGCATTATTGGGGGAAGGGGAGTTTAGAAGGGCACTGACCCCGAAAGTTCTCAATACTTCTCACTCATCATCAGGAAGGGGGAAGAAGGAAAGTTTTTTCTCTGGGTATTTTTTTGTTTGTTTGTTTTTGGTTTTTTGGCTCCTGAAAAGGCTGGCAAAGAACAGTAACAGTGGAAGCAGTTAGAATATTTCTTAATAAACAATTAAAAAATGCAAAACATTAAGGAATTTAAAACACCACATTTTCGTTAATATAGAAAGAATTTTCACTAGAGTTAGGCAGCCACCCCAAAACAGCATGGCAAAAGGGCATTGGTATAAAGGAAATAAAATACCACACAAAAATCCAAAACAAAACTAAAAACATTTCAAATTAAACCTGGAAGACTAGAAGATTCCAACAGCAGATTTCTGTCCACTACTGAAACATTCCAAAATCCAAGCTTCAAAGGGCGCCTAAATGTATCTTAAATGAAACTTTGTTTTGTTTTGTTTTTTAAGAAAAAAAAAAAAGAAACAAAGCAGTGAACCTGGTTATAAATCCTGCAATATATTACATTAAAAATATCCTAGTACAACAAAAACAAATTTTAAAAGAAATTAAACAAACAAACAAACAAATAAATAAAAACAGTAGCAGCAGAGGTTACCTGTCTGAGCACCTACATTTTCTTAGGAGGGGATCGTGTCTCACCAGCCATATAGCCCATAAACCTTCTCAAAAAGAGTGAGCCAGGAGAAAAATGTAACACAAGATTTGATTTCACAATGTCTCTAAGCTCCCCAAACCCCAAACCGGGGATTCACTGAATGAAGAGAATTTCTTTTTCCATCATTTTCTTCTTGAGAAAAAGAAGAGATGATCTTGGAAGTCAATTACTTCTTTCAATGCCTTCGATACCTTCTCAAAAGTCTGATAAAGTGCTTGATGAAGCCAAGTCTCTTGATGGATTTTTCTAATGTTCCAGGGTATTTTCTTATTTGATAGCATATACAGAAATATTTCAAAGTTCAGTGGAGTTAAAGCCAGCAGAAATGATCAATCAAAAGAAAATAACTATTAAAAATTTTAAATGGAATAGTTCATATTTGTGTGTGTGTGTATATATAGTCCACTTTTCATCATGGGTGACATAAAAACAATATCAGAAAGAATTACTTTTAAATACAATTCAGAATTACAATTTTAACAATACACAATAGTGTTACAATATTTCAAATTTTGGCATGATAACGCTTATACATATTTGATAAACACATATTTTTACCTCTCATAATAGCAATAAAGATTATCCAAAAGTTATTCAACAATATGTAAATATATTTTAACTTTCACTTAAATATCTGGGCTGTTTTATTTGGGTTCTTCCAGCGTGATCTGTTCATATCCTTTACCTTTCTTTTTGTGGGAATTCAAGAGGATATTCGTGTTTTTAAAGTCTAAAATAATCATTCCTGACCTTTTCACGCTAACATATGAGTGTATGATCCATAAATAGGTTGGTAAGGCTATGTTTTAATATAATGTGAATACCTAGGATGGATAGCGAGTAAAACTAAAGGCAAAATAATCTCAGATATTTCTTATAATGTAGTTGGTTATTTTGATAACATTTTTTTTAAAGGCCACCTACATATTTCCTGGTGTCTTATCCCACCCAACACAAACCTTGAATTTTTCATCAGGTAGAGAGGGTGTTTTTCTATTTGTGTTTTCAAATTCATTACTCTAAATGCATGTGATATGTAACTACTCAAAGTATATGTATCATAATCTATGTGGCAACCAGATGATCTCTACACACATATGAATGATTTAATCAAGTGGTTCTTTCTTCCTTGTTTATTTCTCTATCCCAAATAGTGTGCATCTTCCAAAGTACGGTCATTCAGTGACAGAAGTACCAAGTGAGTCAGAGGTACTTACATATTCCACAGTATGTCCCACAGTAACCCTGACAGGTCAAATTCTTTTAGATGAAATTAGAATATCCTAAAATAAATTAGAAACTCCTGTATCTGTTTCTAAGGTGAAATGAGACACTGCACAGATTAGAGGTACTATTCTATTTGTCAACAATCAACCTTTCACTCAATTTTAATATTATTTAATTCTACGAAAAAAACAAATTTTATTACATTCCTTTTTTAAAATGGGGGGAAAACTGTACAAGTAAGCATGATCAAACCTCTGTTAGAGCTCGTTAATACTGATCTTTTAATTATTGCCTCGAAGTCTCTCTAGTAGTGTCCAAGAAATTATGTAAAGGTCCATCTGAAGGAAAAAAAGCACTGGAGAGGCAAGAAAGGACTCGGGTAAAAGCTTCAGAGGATTGAAGGGAGATGGAACTTGCTGTTTAAAAAAATTACGTTGAGCTCTGGAGCATCTCCACTTCTCAACACACCTTCCAAACCATTCATTGGGATAGTTTTACCCACGTTTAAAGGCTCATATTATAGCAGTTTGGGGGCTTTTATAAATTCAGAAATAAAGAAATATAAAGAGTGGAGAGTATTGAAGGCTTCAGAGTAGGGCTATAAGAGACTCAGTACTACTAAATAAGTCCCCAAACAAAAATGTTCAGTCCACCCTACCCCAAAACCTACGTGTAATAGGAAAAAACACACAGCAAGAAGCACTGAAGAAAAAAGCATGTAGCCTTAAATAAATCATACACCGAACAGTCTAGAACAAAAGGAAAAAGCCAAACAACATACATATACAAAAAAGCTAAGAAGCATCTATTCTCCTTATGCCTTTAGGTGAGTACCTCTACCCCCAGGAGTATAATTATGAAAACAACTCATCTGTTTTGTTTTGTTTTGTTTTTTTAAGTAAAAAACTGTTTCCCATCATGCTCCATTTTCTAGAATCTACCCTTTTTGATTGGTTGGTGTAAACAAAAAGCAAAACACGTAAACATGCATGCATGCACGCGCACACACACACACACACACACATATATACCCCCTCCTAAAATGTGAGAAATGCAAATATATAATGCTGGTATCAGAAATCACTTCAGCTTTATACTTAGGAACTTATAGGCCCTTGATTTGCCCCCCAAAAATATTTCCCCTTGTCCTTTTTCTTTAAATGTCCAAACACCAAAAGAAAAAAGGAAAAAATAAAAGGCTTTAAATGCACATGTTTCACGTCAGTGTCTTGTTAACAAAAAAGGTAGCATTTTCTTCACTTTGGCCATTGTTAAAGATGCAAGCATAGATCAGGGAATGTAAAGACTAGCATGTATTAAAAAAAAAATTCAACATTAACAGAGCATATATCTTTCAAAAAAGACTAAAACACTAACAAATACAAGTCAATGCACATATTTTAAACTAGTGTAATTTTATCTACAATGGAGTAAATGTTATTTTGTGTGCCAGACATTGCAATACTGTTCATTTCCCTTTAATCATGCAAACATGCCAATTTTGCCATTTAAAAAAAAACTTTACTGGGTCATTCAAGTTGCCCTCCCACACAAATGAAAAAAAAAAAAAAAATGAAAAGAGCCCCTCAAGATTTCCTTAACTATGAAAATAAAGCTGATAGAGTATAGGCAGAATTTTCAGATTTGTATAAAAAATTGTAATTTAGGTAGATGTATTCCTTATCCATTACAACACAATGTGAAGTTTTGCTACTCTGAAATTTGTACCTACTGTACAAAAACAAAAGCAAGGGACCATGAAAAAATTATGTTCTCCATGGTCTGCGAGCCTACACATTTTGAGTAATTTAAAAGGGTGACTCCGAGAGCCTGACATTTTCCTGTATCTCACCTCTTCTGCCTCTCTGTTTGCAGGATCTGGAAAGGAAAGTCAGCAATATCTTAATGGCAGAGGTTTCGTCTATCTCCCCTTTCTTTTCTCCTAACTAATTCTCTCAATTTTCTCTCATCTTCCTGAGCATCTTCCATGAACAGCATTGCAAGTTGGTTTAAAAAAAAGAAAGAAAGAAAGAAAAATAGAAAGAAGAAAAAGAAAGTTTTACAAGGATTTTGTTGGTTAATTATTTACCGGTGGAGTCATTCCACCAGGAGTTTGATTTCATTGGCTAGCAGTTGGTTCATGTTGAACAGGCCCCCTGGGAGCTTGGTGAGCAGCTCTCGCTCCGTGGTTTCAGGGTCGCTGTCGACAGAGCTGGAACTTGCGCTCATGTTGTCGACAGCAGTGCTGGCTGGGGGACCCAGCTCCGGCTCACTAGTCTCACTGGCCGTGGACACCACGGAGAGCAGGGACATACGCCGGGTGAGCCGGCCAGAGGGCAGAAGGGAGGCGGCATAATCCGCTATGATACCAGCTACATCTAGATTACAAGCCTTATCAAAGGCGATGAAACCTACATTTGCATTGGCCTCGCAGACACAGAAGGAGCCGTCATCTTTCATCAACAGGTCAATGCCACACACATCCATTCCCAGGATATTAGACACCTGGATAGCTAGCTGCTTCCCTTGTTCACTCAATGAGCACATCATCCCCACACCACCTGGAAAAAGAGAAACAAGGTAAGAAGCTACCAAAATGATTCATTATTGGAGTAGCACTAAGGCTGGCCTTTAAGGCTAACCTCTTCTAAACAGTAGCAAAAACAAAGGTGCTATTCTAGTGTCATTGGGACTCTGAAGTCCAAGCTTCCTTCATTAGGGAATCCCCTTCCAACTAGCCTCTCAACAAATTGATGACTGTACTTTTTCAATATGCTGTTTTTTCTGAAGATATTAAAACTTTCACTGAATTCTATATTACATACATGCAGCAACATGGAATTTTTGTATAAATACAGTTAAACCACTTAATTTTGTTGTTGTTTTTATCAGTTTATCAGTATTTTGACTTGTAAAAACAACAGAGATGCATAATAGGGATAGAGGATAGAATCTAGAGAAAGGGTGACCTGAATATGGTTCCCTTCCTCTACAGTCCTTATTCTAATATATTTGCCATTCCTCAGAGAAAAGGAATCTGGGGCTGAAGGTAGCTGGCTGCATGTAGGTGAGATCTTGCATTTTGCTGGTATCTGAGAGAAAAGAATCAGAACTAGATTTTCTCATTTGGAGACCAGCTTCAGGAAGCTCCAGACAAGGACTAGAAAGCAAAGAATTTTGACAAAACTTTGACTTAAAGAGCTCTGTGTATACACAGGAGGAAAGCTGACATCAGTACTCTGTGAGTATGCCTGACCCCAGACAGGCCAAAAAGTAAATGCACAGAAGAGTAGGGTAGGGGAGTCCAGGAAACAGGAAGGTGTCTTTTAACTACCTTAGTAGGGAACTGACACACTAGTCAATGAATTAAATGACTGCTTCTCAGCATCTGAAGGACTGAGGACTTCTGGAATGCTCCAAATGATCAGAGCAGACTTCTGACATAATGTGACAACAGGGACAAAATAATAGCCACCTACAACTTGAATAAAAGAAGTAAGTTCAAGACTTTCTTCTTTTTTTTTAATTTCTGAGTTTTTAAAAAATTTGGGGGGGGGGGTAAATTAGGTTTACTTATTTATTTCTTAAATAATAAATGCTGGCGATTGAACCCAGGACCTTGTGCATGCTACACACACACTCTACCACTGAGCTATACCCTTCCCATCAGACTTTCTGAAGCTAAAACAAAACTATGATTATCTAACTAAAACTTCAAGAGAGGAACTGAAGGAGAATTTATTACTTCCGGGAGTCTAACTTTTAACTCAGAAAATCTAGCGTAAGACATATTTCAAAGCATATACAAAAAATTGGAGGTGAAATCACAAAAGAAAGATTTAAAAAACTGGATAACTGAATCAGAAAAACTCCTCCCCCAGAAGGAGAGAAATAGAGGCAGTAATTAAAGAAAAAATCTTCCTGAAGCTTAGAAAAACTGAGTCTGATAGAAACAACTTGATAAAATCCAGGTTGGACAGACTAAGAAAAGACAAGTATGTAAAAATACCCTGACTAAATAGTTGAGCTCTTAAAAAAAAACCACCAAAAAAGGAGAACAAAACAAAAAACAAACTTATGAAGAATAAATTACCTGCACCGCCCCCTCTCCCAAAAAAAAAATCACAGTAGGTTTGGGCATTCAATTACAAAAGTGTAAACTATAAGGCAGTAGAATTGAAGCAAGACTCACGATTTAAAAACCCTATCTCAGCCAACATACTCTCCTTTGAGAAAGAAAGCAAGCTATGAGATGTCTATCACTCACATACACTATCCAGGGAAAATAATCAACGAAAGATATTAACATAAAAGCAAATGACTGAGAATAGAAAACTCAAGATAGGGGAAGATGTAGATGGGGAGTAAACAGTGATGAGTAATGATTCTGGCAATACAGATATAATTAACTCTCAATGGATAAAGACTGCCTGGGAGTGGATAATGTAAGTGCTACATAAAGATTTCTGAAACAGAAGAGACATATAATACAACAAATTCTAATACAGACTTAAACTAAAACGATTAAATGGTTTCAGCAAAACAATGGAATGTAAAGCCACATGCAGCAATTTCTGTCTGCACTGTTTGATGTTATATACAAAATACTGCTATAATTGTACTCGACACTTGGAGGTACTCAAAAATATTTGTTCAATAAATGAATGAATCAAAAGGAAGGAGTAAGAAAGAAAGTTAAACTGTTGTAATCCTCTCATTGGAGGAAAGGGAACAGAGGTCATGCATTTTGAGAGTAGAGATGTTGAGGCGTTTTAAGGAGTTTGGATATGAGGTGTTAGACTAGAGAGGGGATCAAGGATGACTCCAAGGATTTTGGCCTAAACTAGAAAGACAGAGTTTCTCTCTAAACAATAAGGAGAAAATTGGGTATAACACTTGGGAGGGGAGTTAGATGAGGAGTTCAGTTTTAGATATGTTAAGATTAAAATGTCTAACAGACAACTACTTGGAGATATTGAGAGGAAGTGATTTATATGAGCTTGGTGTTTAGGAAGCAAGCCTAAGGGGGTGGGTATAGCTCTAGTGGTAAAGCACATGCTTAGCATGTACAAGGTCCTAGGTTTGATCCCCAGGACCTCCTCTAAAAATAAATGAACAAACCTAATTACCCACCCCCAAAAAACAAAAAAACAAAAAGGAAGCAAGCCTAAATTCTAGGCTTTGAAAATAACAACATATAGATGGCATTTAAACCCAGGAACTAGATAAGATTACTTTTCAAGAAAGTGAAGTAAACAGAGAAGAAAAAACCCACACCAAGCTCTGAGGCACTTCAACAGTAAGAGAGCTCAGAAGACATACATTTAAGCAAATCAAAATCAGTAATGCTCTTTGGACCAATGGGTAGAATGGGTTAGGACACAGCTTAAACGAACTCCAGTTATACACAAAATAATGTATTACCAAAGAGGGAATCTGGCAGACATTTCACACATGTGTGAACTGGGGTACAAACTGAGCCTGGGTGAAAGCTAATTTAGGTTCCAGAGAAATCCAACTTCATTGCTAGAAAAACAACTCTAGTTTATTTATCATACTCGTGGGAAGTCTATTAAACATATTTACATGTGAAAGACATTTTTCAACATACGAAGTAAAAGGTGAGTTATATACAAATATTCACTGAATAAGCTTTAGTATATCCTAGACAGACAGCTGCATGGCTCTTACCTAGTGAGCAGTTGCTTTGCATCCTCCCATCTGTTGAACAGCGTAACATGGTGCCAACCACACGGCCTCCCACAACAATGACACGTACATCCCTTCCATGAGACTCTTTAACATACTTCTGGAACAGGTATGGGGCTTCATGACGAATAAGATGGCTTAGATCAGCCAAATGGTGCTTATCTCGAGCCAGGAAAACGGCTTTGCCTGTGATCAAAAAAGAAAAAAAAAGAAAGTATGTAAGTCATCAAACTATGAATAGTTAAGATCTATTACCTGCATGTTCTTGTGTTCCAATCTTCTCTTTCAGAACCAATTTTTATTTACTAAGCAACTATTTGGGGGAGGGGTAATTAGGTTTATTTGTTTACTTATTTTTTAATGGAGGTCCTGGGGATCCAACCCAGGACTTCCTGTGTACTAAGCAAGTGCTCTACCCCTGAGCTATATACCCTCTCCCTCAGTTACTTTTTAACCAAAGTAATAGTGCTAAGGTGATTACTAAGACTGTAAAAATTATATAAAGACAAAGTTAACAATCTCCTTCTATCAATCCCTCAATCCTCAAATTCTTACTAGAATCTAGAATTTATTTAAGTATATATTGTGAGGTTGGGTTAAGATTTGTATTCCTCTAGGTTAGCCAATAATACTAGCTTCACTTAACAAAATTATTTTTTCTCTGAGTTAAAACATGTTTGATCTATTAAACAATATATTAAGATACTATATCTGCATATAGCAAAATACCAGTCTATTACTACATACCTTGTTTTATTTCTGAATTCCCTGGCTTATTTCACTATTCATTCCAAATTTTTCAACTTCTGTGCCAACAGAAGTATCTGTTTTAATTTAAAACATGGTTATAAATCCTTTGACATTCTTCCCATCAAGATAGGGGGAGGGGGGAAAGAGGAGGAAATCTACGTCCCAACCTTTGAATGTAAGAGGACTTATGATTACTTCAACCAACAGAATACAGCAGAGGCAATTCTATGTGACATGTGAGGCTAGGTCGCAAAAGGTCACACAGATTCTTTGTTTGTTGGAGCATTCACTGTGCGAGCCATGAGACTTCCTGGCTGCCATACTAGAGAGTCAAGTAGAAACAATGCAGTCAAAAGACCTGGCTGAACTCTGATCTGGCTATCACTGTCGAGGCACCAAACCCTGTGAAATACTTGGATTTATGAATCACTTTATGCCTTAGGAAATCATCACTTAATGTGAAGTTATTCAAACATCTTTATACACCATCTTCAAACTATACAAATTGGTAGAGGGATGATGGAGTTACTGATCTAAGTTCCCTGTACTGTTGAAGAGGAAGATAGAGATATTAACTTCAGACTCAGTCTAAATTAAGAATCCATCTTAAAATCTCCAGGGTAACCAGAAAATGAACAGAAATAGCTTCTAGCTGAACTGAGCAACTCATAGTAGCCTTCTGTAAGTCTGAGGAACCCGGCACCAAGTAATTTCTCTCCAATAATTCTTCAGAAGTTCTGCTTCAAAACCTATAAATTTCAATTGACAGGAAGTCAATAACCATGAGCAAACACAAGGAAGATCTAATTAAGCTTGAAAAATCTATTCTGTACAGTCACTCACTAATTCTCAAGAGCAATTTCAATATTATGTATGGCAGCAACAACTCACAGACACACCTCTATGACCCCGTGTGTTCTTCACCACCATTGGGAACTCCAGTACTTCTGCTTCATCAATCATTTTAGCAAAATTCTCGTGACCACCTGGTTTGAGCAACAAAGAAATTTAAGAAGAACAGCAACAGAGCTGTATTGTGATAAATTTTACCTACATTAAAGTCAGCAAGACAAGGGAAGTAGAAGATTAAGAACCTGATAGTTAAGTTTTGTTTTTCTTGGAGTAAGTAATAAATAAAAATTGGAAGTATAGTTAAATATCAGCTTAAAACAATTACACCTTTTAAAATGTATAAAAATTTTTCTTAAACTGTAAATATTCTAATATCCAACTCAAAGATACTGAAAAGTATCTTTCAGTTAAAACAAAGTTTCCAATTCTATAACATCTTTGATATTTTTATCCCTTATTCCTCCACCAGGCAAATAATAGAAGCCCCAAGATCTACTTTAGTATATGGAACTCCCTGTTTGGATTAAGAAACAGAAGAATGAGTCAGATGAGAAGACTCATCCAAAGTTGAAGACATGCTGCATGCATATGCACGTGCACGCGCGCGCACGCGCACACACGCGCACACACACACACAATTTCTCTTTCTCCATTATAAATCAAAGTTCTTCCTGCACTGAGCCATTCAGTACCCATGGGTTATGTCTTGTTCCTTCTGTTTTTACTGCCCAGGAACAAATGATACAGAAGCAAAGTAAAGCAAAAATAAACCGTAGTTGTAAAAAATTAACATGATGACACAGAGCAATCAGACCAGGGAAAAATTCATTAAACAACCGCAGTACCCTAAATTTGCAGCTTAGAGAAATTAAGATAACCCAGTCTCCAAATTTTGTATCTTCAACATTAGAGCATAGGTAATATTCATTAATTTGGTTAATACACTTTTCTCCTTTCCATTCTCTTAAAATCAGAACTGTAGACTGATTATACAAGCTACATCATCTCAAAAGCATCAGGAAGAAAGAACTCTCAAACTATTCATATTGTCTCTTCTTGTGTAATTGCTAAAAACAGCAATCGTGTCCACATATGCCACACACACTTGAAAAGTTCCCTTCTTTAAAATATTAAAAATAAGAAGAGGATGGAAATCTCTCTTTTTTTTGGGGGGGGGGGAAGGGAATTAGGTTTATTTGTATGTATTTTTTAGGATGGGAATTTCTTTTTAAAGCCTCATTAACTGTCCAAGCATTTTACTGGACATTTATTTGAAGAAATATTTTAATGAAAAACTATACTGCTTTATAGTAAGTCTGATCCTTTCCAAACTAGGAGACCTGGAAAGGCAGGAAATGTATTAGTGCTGCTCCAGTAATCTATACCTGTTTATGACTTCTTACTGCTATTGATATGTGCCCAGATAAATATAAAAACCGAAAGCACAAAAAGCCTTTATAGCTATTTGGTATTGCTCTGATATTTTTACAGTACTTTCTGCATACTGTTCCACAGCAAACTGGTCTTTTAAAAATTTTAAAAAAAAAAAAGATCCTTTAACACAGATGATTTAGAAGCACTGGCTTAAAGCATACTCTAGTATACTGTCATTTTCTTAAAAAATAAGAAAATATTTATGAAGAATTATCATGAAATGGTAATGAAGATAATCAGAAATTACAGAGATGTCATCAAATTCTATTATCTTTTACTTCAGGGGCTGACAAACCAAACAGATTTGGCATGTAGCCCTTTTTGCGTAATGAAGATTTACTGGAAAACAGCCACACTCATTGTTTAAGCTTTGTCTACAGCAGCTTTCACAATACAACAGCATTACTGAGGGTCACAAGAGAGAACTGATGGCCCGGAAAGCGTAAAGTTTTACTATTTGGCCCTTTACAGAAAAAGTTTGCTAAGTCCATTCTACCCATACCATACCCAAATTTGTAATTCTCCTGCCTAGTTTGTTAAAACTGAAAAGTCACTTCTATAAGTTCTTTCATATTCACAAATGTCCTTACATCACATAACACTATTAGTCTAGTATGGCTTTCAGAACTATTGGTGCTCTAAAATTTAGGCGACAAATTCTCATTAGTGAACTCACCATAAGAGAAAGTATCTGGCAGAGGAACACCATGACCTGCCAACTCTTGAAAAGTCCAGAACTTATTAACACAGTTCAGTATGGCTTGAGGTCGGTTCATCAACCTGCATCCCATCTTCTCCAGATGGCGCAGAACAGTGATGTCACTATCGCTTTGCACCCAAGGGGTTGGTACTCTCACCACCACCACCTGGGGGTAGGCAGTGATTAGTTCTCCGTTGATCCGTAGACCTGAAATATATAGGGATGAAGCCAAAACCATTAAAGGGGAATATACAATAAAACGGAGGAACAGATCTCTACCAAAGCTTGGGTCCCAAAACCAAATGTACTATTTTGCTAACATTTCACTGGGACAGAGAGACATTCCTCCTTAAATTATTGTCTTTTCTAAGAAGAAAAAAATTAATGAGAACTTTGGCTCTAGGTAAACAAATTATGGTACATGTCAATACAATGAAATATTACATATCCATTCAATAAAATGTCACAAATCTATAAGTTTGAAGATGGAAAAAATGTCCAGATACATAATGTTAAGTTTTTTTAAAAAGCAAATAACTTTTGTGTTTACATATGCATGCAAATGTATGACAGGATAACTATAAAAATGGCTTTCTCTAAGGATGAGTGGGTGGCAAGGAAGGAAGAGAAAGGCAGAATAGGGAACTTTAACATTTTGCTCCACAGAACTTTTTATCTTCTTTATTTTTTTTTTAAAGTGAGGACATATACTTTTATAATTAAGAAAAATTTTTAAATATTTTAAATGGTATTTTATCTACTACCATTCTACTTTTAAAGAGGTCCAAAATAATAAGGGAACAAGATACTTGAGCTGCTCCTTAAAACCTATTTTCATTTAAAAAATCAGTATATACATACTTGTAAGATACAAAAATATATAATGTATTTACCATTTACCGTCCATCCAACATCTTACATAGTTAATAGTATGTATTTTCCCCATTGTATCTAAATATAAAAAATATGTAGATAATTTTTAGAAAAGTAAGATATTTTGTGATTATTATTTTATGTCACTTTCTCTCATCACTTCAAATTATACCAGACAGCCATGCCGGTGCATATACAGCTTTACTGGGCTCTACAGAATTGTATTTAAAGATGCATCATATGATCAATCCCTTATTCATGGACATTCAATCATTCAATATATACTAAGCAATTACTACGTGTCAGATTCTTTTCTAAAAGTTGGGAATAGATTCTTAAATAAAGCAGATAAAGTCCCTGACTACAGTCACCATGCTGTACATTACGTACCCAGGACTTATTTTATAACTGGAAGTTTGTCCTTTTTGACCACCTTTGCCCATTTCCCCCACCCGCACTCCCTGCCTCTGGCACCCACCAAATCAAACTGTTGTCTGTATTTGTTCAGTTTTGGTTTGGTTTGGTTTGGTTCCAGATATAAATGAGAACACAATAACTATCTATGTCAGACTTATTTTACCTAATATAATGACTTCAAGGTCCATCTATGTTGTTACAAATAGCAGGGTTTCCTTTTTGTGGCTGAATAATACTCCATTGTGTATATATGTGTGTGTGTAAACACACACCATATTTTCTTTATACATTGATCTGTCAATGGACACTTAAGTTTCCTTCCATGTCTTAATTATAAATATTGCTGCCTCATACATGGGATGCAGATAAATCTTCAAGATAATGATTGCATTTCCTTCTGGTAACATTCAGAAGTGGAACTGCTGGATCCACAATTCTGAGCTAAAAGAGATTTTATCTGTTCTGATTAAGGGAACTGAGGTTATGTGCTGGATACTGCCTGTAGGTATTTTACAACATCCCCACCTTTTAATCCCTCCCTGCATGGCAAGGGCTAGAAGCATTTCCCATATTCTCTTGCCAGTAGGATTCCATTTTGCAAACCCACCAATGAGAGACAATTACACAAATTTTTAAAGATCAAGAGAAGTAGAAGTCATTATTCTCCAACAGCAGCAACAGGCAGAGTTGTGATCATCAGCAGGTGTGAGGTTTTTTTTGTCAGTAGCTTCAGACATTCTCCTTAAAATCACTGGCTGCTACAGGCATCTTGAGATCAGCAACAGCAGATTTCTGCAATCCTATGTTTTCTCATTTCCTTGGCTTAAGCAATGACTTGCCTCAATAGTCAGATCTAAACAGCATTTCAGTTTTAATCAGAAAAAAACCTAGTGACCAAATTGGCAGTTAAGTTTTAAGACAAGGATGTGGAGAATGGGAAAGGTGAAAAGGGAACTCAGTTTAGGGCAAAAAGATGCTGGTTCTGGATGTAGATATGAAAGATTTTGGTGTTAAGGACATCAAAGTAGAACTATTCTGTAATAGTTGAAGTATGGATTGAAACTATATATTTATGTACATCTAATTCATATTTCTTAGTGTGCAGTGTGTGTGTGTGTGTGTGTGTGTGTGTTTATAGGAATCATCCCACGATGTAACAGCTAAAGAAATGGGAATACACAGTCTGAAAAAAGAAAAAGAAAAAATGGAAATACCTAGGACCAAGATTTGATGGAACTCAATTAAGGGACAGGAGAAGGAAGCAAAAACCTGAGGGAAAAAAAAACAAACAAAAACTAAGAAAATCTAGTTGTAAGCAGTACTATGAAAAATAAGAAAAGTCAGTACCATGAGGAGAAAATAATCAAATTCATTAAATGAAACAGAGATAAGAAGATTGAGTTTCTGGAAATCTTGAGTGATCAAGAAAAGAGATACTGTTGATTGTCAAGAGAAAATTCAACCCTTATGACATTATCTTCTTGTTTCCCTAAACTGGAGACAGTTTTGTTCCTTTTAAAAAACGGGATAAAGAAGGCAATGCAAGTGTTCTACTCTCAGTCTGCTGCCAAAGGAAATTGGGAATATGGGAGTACTTTATCCAAAGCAGAGTCAGATCTACACAGTACATTATATGGGTATTAATGAGGATGGAATGAAATTCAATACCTCCTGTAACAGGAACAGACACTTTTCTGCCCAGAAAGAAGAGCAGGTACAGATGAATGTGAGCCAAAAAAGGCAAAGTGCTACTCATCTAAAGTACTCTTGGTAAATACCACACTTATCTTTGATGTAGAGCTTATGAAACCGACATACAGGGAATGACTCTTTCTTAGATCCCTATTACTCAGTATACACATACAAAATTCCATTCTACTCACTGGGAGAACAGCTATTCCAACTGAATGTGCTTTGCTTTCAACTCCACTTCCTCAAGTACATATTTATTGTCTTTTTTACTTATCATCTAAAACCACAACTTATGAAACTATTCATCAAGTCTTGTTTTGCATTGGGATGGAGAATTCAATATAAATATTCTGGATTTAAGTTTCGAATTAAGTGTATCATTAGCCATTAAAAGCCAATGATGAGTTAACCTTAGAATAGCAATGGGATGGGGGAATAATTTTTGCTCCTATATTTTTAGGATAAAAATGTATCATGTATTAAAAGGCTGCTGCAGTTGTAAAGGCACTGTGAGAAGGTGCTAAGGGCTGATTATTCTCCAAGTTAAAAGATTCCTTTGGGATATTAACAATCTCCTCGCCAGTAGTTAAGTGTGGAATCTCTCATGTGGCCCACTGTACACCTGTGCTTTATGAAAGTAGAGTTTGTCTACATGGTTAGGAATAAGTACTAACATTTTTATCTGACTAGCATTTCTTTTTCTTCCATCCTTTAGTGTTCTAGAGGATTTATCAGGACTTCTGGAATCTTTTTAAAGCTAACACAATGTTAACTTTAACCAGGTAATTCTGAACATTTTAAAATACTCAACTCATTATAAATCTATTTTCCAATTAATCTATTATAGGATATTAATAAAAAATATGAATAAAAGGTTTTGGCAAGAGGGCTTAGGTCACAAACTGATGCCTACCATAAATGCAAATCTGTCTTCACATCAGAAATGTCCTCTTAAATGTTTTTCTTTAAAAAAAAAAGAAAAAAGAAAAAATCACTGGCTTGCTTCCCCAACAAGGTCCCAAACAAATAAAAAATGAAGAAAAGTACCCAAATTTTGAGGACAACAAGACAATTGCTAATGGAAATTTGTGGTATCAAGGATCAGATAATTCTCAAAAGAGTTATACAAAACACTAAAAAGTCTTTACTAAGGCTGAGTTAACTCCTACATCTGGTAATTATCAAATATCAAAAACAAGTATAATATAAGAATCCATCCTTTTGAGAATACGTGTGTGGCTCCTATCTGTGTGGCTACTTCCTAAGAAGAAATATTTTATGTTTCTTATCAAAATATCCCTCTTTAACATCCTCAGCAATCCTTTTCCCATCCAATTCGTTTCCAAACCTTATCTCACTATTAATCCTATGTAATAACGAAATTTTTTTTCTTCAGAGGTATGTATGCTCTTTTGAAAATGATGAGGAACCAATAAATTTCTTTCCCAGGTCCTTCATCAGTGGTACAGAAAGAAACAAAAGGAAGCCTACTACAACAGTGTGTCTCATTATCACTGAGCACTGCCGCACTGCAGCTGACAGTCATGTGTTTAAAAAAAGTGAGAGAGAAAAGAAAGGAGAAAGAGATGGGGAAAATAACAAGCAAACAAGCAATCAGATTATGACTGTCCGTTTTAAAAGCATCTTTTATTTTATTGAAGACAATGGCTGGCCGGCTTCTGCTTTAAGTACCTTTAAAAAATACACAATCTTAGGTCAAGATAACCACCTCTATCCCAAAAATTGGCAAAAGGAGGTAAGACATATCAAATGCAGAGAAATGTGATGCCACTAGCTAAAATAATGCTAATTAATCGCCTTAATTTTTATAATTGCTGGAATTCAAGCACTGAACATGAGTACATTCTCTCTACTTTTTTCTATAGAAAGAAAAAATGGCTCAGGAGAAAAAATGAAAGTGATAAACAGATAAAATATCTGTAAAGGTCTCACTCATTTATCCATTCATTCTTTTATTCATTCAAAAACATTTGAACGCCTACTTTTAAGTCGCTCTGAGTCTTGGGATAAAGTCCTAGCCCCACCTCAAAGGTTTTGAGGATGGTGTGGGAAAACGTATGTAAAGTATTCAATAAATGATTGGCACATAGTAAGTGCTTAATAATTGTCAGTCGCTATCAATTACTCTAAGTGTACAATGGTGAGTTGGGGTACACTGATGGCACATGCGGTAACTGTTGCTAGCAATAATCCTGGGAACTTGATTCTTTATCCTATTTTGTTCTCAATTTCCAATCAAACTTGGTTTAATATTTGATGCACAAGGTCTCAGCATAAGAAGCAAGAAGACATATTTCTATTTTGCTAATTTAGCATGAAAGCTTGTTTTTATGACGTTTTCCTTACTGTTATCCATATGAAATACTACATCTAACCTCCCTAAGACAGCAATCTATATTGAAATGGCTAAAAAAACAAAGCTATATGGAAGAAAAGTGGGGAAGTGTATAATTTAAGTACTATTAATGATGCTAGCCATAAAAATTTACTGCAGTCTTCCAGCAAGACTAGTGCAGAAGAGTGGAGAGAGGAGGCGAAGTATCTTTGTGATGTCCTTTAAATGGCAAGTCCCTCTGCCTACTCTGAAAAAGAGTAAACTTTTTAACAGCAGCTCCAGGACAAATATTTATATCAAACTATTCTATCCAACTTTTGGCAATCAAGGGCAGCTGACCTAACTTACATGATCTCTAGAACTTTCTGAATACAGCCAAAAGTATAAAGTTATTTATGTAGATATTTATATAACTATATTTACATATAATTTTAATATATTTATATAAATATCTTTACATGTAATTTTAAATAAATATTAATTTGGAATAAAAGGAAGAATCAATATCAAACTCGTTGAATACTGAAAATTCTGAGAACTACAGGAAAAGTTAATTAAGGTTTTCCCTCAAATGTTTCATTTAGACCTCAAATAGCAAGGTAGATAATGATGAGGGGACAGCAAAGGCAAAAACAGAAAGTGAGCAGACCTACTTGCAAGACGCTCTCTGGCCTGTAACAATGACCCCACATCTGATTCAAATCCTAGCTCTCCTGCTTCTCCATTGTGTAACCTCGGGCTAGTTATGAAATTTTCTGTGCCTCAGGTTCCTCATCTGTAAAATGAGGATAGTAGAAGCAATTCGTTTATAGAGCTGCCATGAGGATTAACTCGGTTAATGTAGTGAAGAAGTGCCTGGCACATAATAAGCACTTAATATCTGCCATCCATCTTCCCCTTTTGCAAAAAAGGGAGACTGAAAACTAGAGTAACTAAAAAGTAAGTTCCCATGACAACTGTATCCCCCAGCACTACCTGGGACACAGTAAGTGTTCAATTATTAGCTACTGAAATTTGCTGAAATTATTATTTACTAAAATATACAGATTTTAAGAAACAAAGCAGGTATTTAACATCTAAAAAGCAAAAGTAGAAGGAAAAAAGTTTTAAAGAGCAGAAATTAATGAACTAGAAAGCAAATTTTAATAGAAAAGGCCAGCCAAGCTAAAAGTTGGTCCCTAGAAAACTATTAAGTGTTTGTAAAAGAAATATAACTTTTAAAGTGAAATATATTATCATTCTTTTTCTAGCTCAACTTAGTAACTACATTCACTATTCTAAGTTCTTCTTTGGTGACCTGTCATTTGAGTATTTCTCAGAGAAGTTTTAAAGAATCCGATCATCCAATTTCGTAACTGTCAAAAGTACTGTGCATAAAAAGTAAAAGAGTATCATGTTTCTCTAACAGTACCATTTACTGATGTTTACTATGTGTCAGACACCATACCACAGCATTTTATACACATCACAAGCAATCCTGAGCACATTATAGAGCAGGCCTTTTGATTTTTATTACTACTTGTCAAGGAGAGAATCTACCAGTAGGTAAATGAAACAAGACGACCAGTCTGACCAACTGCAAACAGCTTAGTTTAATTACTAAATCAGCCAGGACAACTAGATCTATCTAGTTCTGAAGTTGAAGCTCTTTTCATTATGTCACATGAATTACCCACAAACTCCTAGCAGCATGAAAACTCCTTTCAGCAAGAATATACTCTAATGATTAGGTTACACTTATAGTCCTAAATATTGGAAAGTCCCTGAATTCCACGAATTTAGTTAGAGATTTGAGCTCATCATCATTCCTTTGCTTTATAAAGTTCCCCAATGCCTTCAGAAGGCCATTCTAGTCTCATGTTTCCAAATGTTCTGTGGCAGCACCTCCCAGGTCCCAGACCCGTATCTTCAACAAGACCATGGTTCCAAGTGAATAAAGGTAATTACTTAATTACCAGTTTCACCACTGTATACCATGGGTTATTAGATTCCCATTCTGGACTAAGAGAAGTAGTCTTAATTGATTTTTGCCCTATCTATGCCAAGTAAACTAGTCTCTGAAGGTCTACTGTCGGCAATATGCTCTCTGAAATTAATTTCTGTACTGGTTAAGGCTATATAATTTGTAAGCATTTAAAGCACCTCTAGTTAACTTGAGCAGAGAAAAAAAATAATGGATGGATACAGGATTGTGCACAGTACTAAAAAGTATGCTAAGAAAATTAAGCTCAGAAAAAAGACCAGAGCAATTTTGGGAATCTAAGGAAGCAAGAAACAACCTATGTTTCATCAAGGTGCAATGCCAAAAATGATTTGAAACCTTCTCCTCCTACCCTAGAGTCAAAATGCTCAAATTCAAAGGAAAGGGAGACATAAAGACAGACTCCCATCTACTGTCTAACTTGACAATAAAGAGGCAGGACACCTTGTCTAAGAGCTCCAGCAAGACTGCACAACACGTAAGAGGGAATTTCTCAAAAGGAAATCCATGTGCTGTCAGTTTTTTTTTTTTTTTTTAAAAAGAGGCAGGGGATGGAATAGACCATGAAGGACAAGAAACCAGAATGTACCACAGGCCAAGAACTGAACTAGCAATTTTACCTACGTTATATTTACTCCTCACAACTTAATAACAATTAGTAGGACGGTTTGGTTGTCCTTACTAACAGCATTTAAGGGGCAAGAACCAATGATAACTCAGTGTCTTTTAACACTTCATCATTATTTCATCCCATGTCATCACCAAGGGAATTATTCTGACATGGCACTTATAAATCTGCTTATTTATCCGCAGAATATCACATTTCCTAATTTACTTCACTTCAATAGTCTATAATTTATCACGGTAACTTTTATTCATACAGTTATATCCTTAACTTACCGTACTCAACATCGCATATAAAACTACAGCAATTTCCACAGGCAATTTGATCCCTAAATCTGAAAGAGTTTTTAAAGCATTAGAGATACAACTAACCCAATTCCTTCACTTTCCGGAACTACTCTGGAAGGGGATAGGCAATTACTCTGATAAGAGAGGTATAGTTACCTGGTCCTGGCAGAGAAGATAAAATTTCATTCGGGTATCCCACTGAATTAACAGGAAAATGTAGACTGATTTAGCATGCAAACAAATATAATCAAAGCTCCCTACTACTAATAATAAAAGGGAAAAAAGACCTGGGTTCATAAAAGAAAAGATATTTCTTCCTGATGGTTGAAGATACTAACGGTTTTTCCTTGAATACTGTTTTTCTTTGACTACTCAACGACTTATTTTCTGACTTAAGGAAATACCCAACTGTAAATCCCACCATCCAGCTGGGCTGGAAATCACAGTCCAAGTTTCCAACAGACTAAACAGAACGCAGCTCAACCTGATCATTCTTTGTCTAATTAACATCAAAATAAAAACTGTCACATTGGAGAGGATCCTGGAGAAGGGCACAATAATATAAACTTTCTGTAGGACAGTATGGCAATGAACAGTGGTCCCTCTCCTAGGAATTTATGGCGAAGAAATCCTACCTAAGGGTGATGCATATATTCTTCCCCTCACTCTACCCCTGGATAACACCTACTTATCCTTCAGCTTTTAGAGTCACTTACTTAAAGACATTCTCTGATCTCCTAATTTTATTGGTGAACTCTCTCATCACACTGGACTTTGCTTTTGCAACATTTAGTGTGTAACTATTTCTTGAACTTTTGTGCAATGTCCACAGCTCCCGCTTAGTTTAAGACAGGAACCAGTTAGATTATGTCTGTTTTGTCTATTTTACTCTACATCTCCAGTGCTGAGAATTCAGTACCTTGGCACACAGATGACACTGACAAGCAAAAAAAACAAACAAACAAACAAACAAAAAAACAAAACAGCACGTATGTTATGAATGTGTGTGTGTGTTTAGCAGTGATCAGTTTACGAATGGTAATATTTCAGACGTATCTGCTTTAATCTTCACATTTTGGTACAGCTTGTTATCAACTGTATAATTATTAAAATATAAAAACTACCGACATTCTGAAAAAGAGAAAAAAAGGATCTATCTGCCTAGCACTGTGCTTTGTACACAGTAGGAGCTCTCAAACTGTACCTTTCTCTTCCCTTTGAAATTAACTAAAAGGAAACTTCCAGGGGGGTATTTTACAAAAAAGGATGAGAATAAATTAAAACCATTTAATTATATGAAAACCTACGTGTTATTTGGGGATAGGTTTATCTAATGCAAAATGAAGGACCAAATAGCCAAAATTAGCACAATGAATTAGGACCAGCTGAATTCTCAATAACGCCCTTCAACTATCCAAGTCAATTTCATGGGAACATAATAACATTAACTTTAGGGGGCAGGGGAAATTGTGCCTATACTAAAAGCAGGGAATTTATAAATCTACTAGAAATTAAAACCAAAACACCAAACACAGTACATGCAAAAGCAATTTGATTTCTTCTTACAAAACCATTTTTAAAAAGAAGAGACTCTGATATCCAGACTCAATGGCTTTGCAAAGACAAAAATAACACATGAAAAGGAGATTACAAATTGTTTTAGATATGAAATCAGTTTTGGAGAGTATAAATCTGGGCTGTTACCATCTCTGAAGACAGATAATGAAGATCTTCATGTAAAGTGTAAAATCACAGGGTCCCTTCAAAAGGTTAATGCATATGTGCAATATAATTTGTTTTATGAAAGGTGCAAATTACATAAGTATGTATTATACATGCATAGAGCCTAAACAATTATACAACACTATTACAAGTCAAATGTAGTATCTGCCTTGTTTCATGATCTTCTGTGAACTTTCTCAAAGTATTGTGTATTTCCAGGTGAATTAACTAGAGTGACAGAGAAAGTTTTAGTTTAAATCAGGAAATGATTAACAAATTTTCATCAGTTAACTTTCCCTCCATTTATTTTAACTTTTTATTAAGAAAACTTCTAAGCAGAAAATAAAAATATAATGAATCCAATGTACCATCACCTACTTTCATGAATTATCAACAGATGGCCAACCTTGTTAGTCAGGGTAGTCTAGCTCATCCCAGTCATCTTGAACCCTTTTCTCTAAGGGAAACCATATTTGGAAAATTATGGCTTAGCCTTTAATTAACTGCTTTTCACACTAGCAAAAATTACATTCACATACCCATCCTCCCTATAGAAAATGGTACAATACCATATCTCCTTTTCCCTAACAGTAACTTCACTTAACAATGTTTCTATTTTATCAAGTAGATTTTGAGTATGTATCTCAAAAGGAGGACTCTTGGGCACAAACATTTAACTAGGACACAGAAAGCACTAGTCAAAAAATAAAAAAATATAAACTTTACTTAATTAAAATTAAAAACTTTCACTGACCAGAAAATGTCATTAACAGAGTGAAAAAGGCAAGCCACAGAGAGAAGATATTCACAGTACATGTATCCAGGAAGACCTGTTCCCAGAATATAACACAAAACAGCAAAGCGAAAAGGAAAAGAGAGACACCTCTATCAAAAATGAGCATAGGGAGGATGGGAAGATGGAGCAGTAGGAGCATTAAGGACTCTGTCTCACCACCCAGACAACAAGTGGACCATCGTCAGTCTGTTGAAGGACTGAAACTTCCAGGAAAAGACTGGGATGGTAAATGCAGTTAATTTGGGGCAATGTCAGCCCTTTTAAGAGTAAACTACTCATCCCTCACTCTTCAGCCACACTGTGCACTTGGTTCTGGAGCAGCTGACACTCCTTGCACGAGTTAGGGGGTGCTAAAAAGACCCAGCCCTCCAAATATCCAGGATCTCTGCTCTGATGGCTGGGGGCAGCCGAGTGGGGCAAAGCGGCTGGAAGTTTTTATTGCACCATTCCCCTCATTGTTACAAGCTCCTCGCTTTCTAAAATGTTGTGGCATGAACGGCTCTTAAGGATAAAAGAAAAGATGTCAAAGGTCAAAAGGTGATTTTACAGAGACAGAAAAGCTGAAATAAGTAGGTTTTTTTTTGGGGGGGGGGGTCGCATTCAGTTTTGACAGATTGGCATGGAAATGACAGTTGAGAATAAAGTAAAGATGTCCAGTAGGTACCTGAGGAAAAAAAATCAAGTACAATCATTTTCAACCTATGAAGTTATTAAAAAAATAGAGATGCTCACTCCCACCTCCCAAACCGTCTAGTACTGTGTCTCTTTGACAGAAGCCAGGTCACATGAGAAACATAGACTCCTGGAAATGTGTACTTCAGTATTCCAACCTTTAAACACAGAAACATCGTAAACGGACTCTACTCCAATTAAAGAAAGAAAGAAACAAACAAACAAACATATACCAAAGCCTGTGGAAGTGATGTTTAGTGAGCAAATGTGTCATATTGCCTTTTAGGTCTCTTCTCACTCAGACTTTAAGAGAATGGGTCCTAACATAACAAAGTGTCTGAGTTTCTGGCTCCAATTTCAACCACAGTTGTATGGACATTTACATTTTTAAAAAGTTGTAAAAGCATGTAACAGATATTGGATTTTAGATAAAAGATTTACCTTAATTTGATCAGGAGCTATCTGTCATCGATGCAAGAGGGTTCAGTGACCTTAATTTCCTTTCAAAATAATTTTACGTTTATTTGTGTGATCACTGATTAATGCTGATATCTAATTCTACACACCATACCAATTAACTAATAAGCACATAGTAAGTACTCAAATAGTATTTAATGAAAGAATGAAACAGGCTCTACCCCAGATCTTTTGAATCTAGATAACTAAGTGTTGGACGTAGGGATATATAGTAAAAAAACACACACACACACAGAATTGGACTGAAAATAAAATGTGCATCTTCCTTATAAATGTAGTAACTACATAAGCACTTCAAACAAAACAACTTAGAAACATTTCTAAATCAGTTATTCCTAAAGAAACAACTGCTGAAAGATACTGAGAATGGAATAAAAAATGTTAAGAGGGCAGAGAATAAAAAGTAATTGCTGAGAGAATCTACTTACTTAAATCCATTTTATCATATCACGCTATTAATCAGGCAAGATTCTAGATCTATTAACTAGCCCATCAGTGAAATAACCCTACAATGGCAGATCTGTACTTTGCATTATTATTAATTCCCACAGGAACCACCTCTCCCCATTTTATTGATGAGAAAATTAAAATATGGGGCCTCACATGATTCCAGTCACAAAGCAAGTAAATGACCTAGATGTATTTTAAGTATTTCTTATATCCTTACCCAATACTACCATTAAACGATGAAGTATTTTCTGAAAGTTAACTAAAAATGTCACTTTATGTCACCATATAATGCTCCCTAACAGAAATGATCAATTTAGCTATAACAAGTCACAACTTTTCCAAAACAAAGATGTAAAGATTCCTGAAAATCAGTCCTAAAGAATTTCTATACATCTCAAAAATATCTTCCACAGTATTACAAAAACAGTATGAACTATCGCCAATACAAGTCAAATCATTAGGACACTTTAACTCATAAAACAACTTTATACAGTATTTTACACTACACATATGAAGTATTTAAAAAGAACGTAAGAACCACAATGGATTTTGATTAGTTGACTAGCAAGACCCCTCCCCATTGTGGAACAAATTCCCTTAGAAGCACCTTATAAACAAGGCATTTTAAAACTAGAAGACAATAAAAATGGAAGAAAACTAGTAAGTTATCTTTAATTTATCTCCCAACTATTTCCTAAATAATACAATGAGGGGTTTAATAAATACTGGTATTTCCATTTCTTCCATAAAACAGTCTAGTTTTTTAGATTAAATGACACTTAGTAATGATAAGGCTATTAATAAAGGCCCTTATTATTTGTAAAACATGCAGATTCATCAAATTCTCAGTAAAAATCCAAAAATTTACTTAACTATAGCCTTACCAAGGTTTCCTTGCTCAATTGTTAGCACCACCTCATCCATCACCACAGCTCGGAAGTCCAGTTCCTCCTCACAACATTTGGCCTTTAATGCTCGTAAGATCTCTTTTTGGGGATAGTCTTCCCTGATTCGACGATCTGTCAAAAACCACAACTTGGCAGCCACAGAGCTACACATCTTGATCTGTAGTCCTTCCTTTCCTGGGATTATGTCCTCCTGAATGTAAACTCTTATCTAGATGGGAAAGAAGATACATATACAATGTAAACTAAGAAATCTGCTCCAATTTTTTGCTTTTAAACAAATAAATGCTGTGATTATATACTAACTATAAAAAAAATAGGGGGAAAAAACTATATCCCCATATCTTTCTGTTACTACAAACTTAAACAAATTATATATATTCATGTATCTGTACTTACTGTTCAATTTTCATCTCTTATTTCATACATGTATATTTTTATTATAAACATATTTATAGGTATGGTTAAAAATGAGATGGCAGCACCTATATTACTGGATAAGCATCAACACTGAATCACTGACATAGCAACTTCAATCAAAATATTTTGAGAACGTGGTAAAAAACTTTAAATATCCCAAATAAATGCCAAAGTTCATCCACCAAAATTTGTTTATTTCAGTCAGGAGTCAGCATGCTCTTACTCAGTGTTTTCATTCTTTCTTTAAATAGAATTAAAAAAACACACACACACAAACAGAGTGCTGCTTCTCAGTTTGTATCATGAGCAAGAGAACTACTGAAAATCATTTTCATGAAAAGAAGCAAAAAATTACAAATTTTACTAACAAGCATAATAGGTGATTTCAATAGGTTTGTCAGATGACACGGCAAACCTAACAGAAGGAAAGGACAAGGGTTAGGACTAGAGGAAGCAATGACCATACAGATGGATGAGGGGGTAGGGTATAACTCAGTGGTAGAGCGTGTGCCTCGCATCCATGAGGTCCTGGGTTCAATCCCCAATACCTCCCTTAAAAAGTATAAATAAATAAATAAACCTAATTACCTCCCCCCACCAAAAAAAAATAATAATAAAATAAAAGAAGGGTCTACAGATGGATGGCTTCCAGCACTGTAGCAGCTGGGTCTAGTCCCTCGTGCACAATTCACGTTCTTTACAAGGTCTCAGAAGGGCCTGCACCAGAAGAATAGGCCAGAACATCATGGGACAGAGGCACTACCACACATGTACACAACAAACAAACACACACCACCCCCTCCCTCAAAGCCTTGGCTTATCCTGCCTACCATACTCACACACCTGCCCCAGGACCCACGGGCTCAAAGGCATCAGTCACTGGAAACCAGTGAAGGAATAAAGTAATGTGGAAGATATGTACAAGAAAGGGGCTTGGAGCTGTGGAAAAGCGGAGGGAGCTGCTCTCAACTGTGGTGATGCATTAGGCAAAGACCCAAGTAACCAGCAAAGCGGATGCCTGATGCCCAGAGCCTCCTGGCCCTCTGTGCCCTTGTTCCACAGCTGTGGTCAAGAACACACCCACTCAAGCTCTAGGCTAGGTATATTAATAACTCAATTTACCCACTAGGAACATGTGATGTGGCCTTAACAGGGCCTTCCAGGCCAACGGAAGAGGATTTCACTCAGAGGGAAAAGCTCCACAAGTCACACCAGAGTATCTAATGTAGAGATGCCCAGTTTCCCTTAAAGGCAACTATAAAAATGCCCTTAAAACGTTTACAATAGGTAGGTTTTGAAACACCCTGTCACTGACCTCCAATACTGCAAAGCCATCTGTGCCTCCCCTGACACTTAGTTCTTGACTACTGATAAACTGCTAAAGTAGCCTTTTTGAAATAAAGAGAAATTCAACAAAGAATTTAATTTTATATTAGAGATAGTCTTCCCATGTAAGCTTTGAGAAACACATCAATTTTTTTAAAAATGCCATCTCTGAATAGTCTAGGCATGGCTAATTAAATGAGAATACCAAATAAAGTGCTTCACTCATTTTTCTTGTGAGGCCCCTTCCCAATGGTAATTATCCCAGTAGGGAAAAAGCAAAATCACAATCTACCATCTGATGATATTAAGGGCATCTCTTACTACTAGAAAAGTTCTTTATTCCAGACAAGATATCACATATGAACTCAGAATCAAAAGACTGAAAAAGAATTAAATATTGGAGGAGACATAAAACCCCAGGGCTTCATTCTTAAGCCCTTCTCTCCTTTTTCTAGAAAAGTCATTCTTAGCCCGGTTTCAACTACTATCATTGACCTACTAAATGTATTTTTCCAACCAGGAGTTCTCAATTGAATATCAGATCCTAATTCAAGTACTAATGGGCTTCCCTAACTAAATGCCACTCACTATTGCCTCAGTTGAGCAAGTAAAATTTTCTCTTTTTACTTCAACACATGGACCTTCCATTGTGATGGTTAAATTTTATGTGTCAACTTACTAGGCAATGCTGCCCAATTGTTTGGTCAAACACTAGCCCACCAGTTACTGTGAAGGCATTCTGCAGATGTGATTACCATCTACAAATCAGGCGACTGAGTAAAGGAGACTATGTGGGTGGGTCTTCAATCAATTGAAGGCCTAAAGAGCAAAAAATGAGCTTTCCCACGGAAGGAAATCTGCACCAAAATCATTAGCATAGAGATCCTGCCTGAGTTTCCAGCCTCTTGGCCTGCCCCACAGATTTCAGAACTGCCAGTCCCACAATCACACTAGCCAATTCCTTGAAATTAATCTCTTCCCACCTCTCTCTTCTCTCTTTCTCTCTCTCAAACTCCCTCCCTCCCTCCCCATATATATATTCCTATATATGTACACATATATATAAAATATATGTATATACACAGTTGACCCTTCAACAACAAGGGGTTGGGGTACCAACCCTCATGGCAGAGTAAATTCCCCATATTATAGCTGGCCTTCCACATCCATGGTTCTCCATCCATGTATTCAATCAGCCACGGATCATGCAGTACTGCAGTACATATTTATGCAAAAAATTCTGCAGATCAGTGGACTTGCACAGTTCCAATGCAAGTTGTTCAAGGGTAAACTGTGTGTGAGTGTGAGATAGATAAATAGATAGATACATATGGTATTATAGGAAGACAGATGCAACAGAAGCAATGTTTAAAGATGTTGAATGATTACGTGCCTTATTAAAATCCGAATACTGGGTTAATTTACTGGTTACTGTAATACCCGAAGTTTAATTTAAATAGCTAATTTCCTGAACACTTTTATATATGCTATTTAAATTAAACCTCAGCTGTTACAGTAACCATTTTACAGACTGAGAAATGGAGGTGAAGAGAGTTAAGAAACTTACCTTAAAAAAATTTTTTAAGAATATGAAAATGAATATATGCATATTCATGTATGATTGAAAAATTGTGCTGTACACCAGAAACTGACACAACATTGTAAACTGACTATAACTCAATATAAATAAACAAAAATTTTTTTTAATTTTAATAATACTAAATAGCAAAATCTCTGGGTTTCAAGAGATTTTCCCAACAGTCTCTTTCCAAATCACACTATGTCCCTACACTGACCTAACAATAAAATTGTACCTTTTAACATTTACTTTGTGATGCTTCAGGTTTTAACCAAGGGTTTGTTTATCAAGGCTTTTCTCTCAACAAGTTCTAATTCTTCCCTGCTCCCCTCCTCAAAATCCAACACAACAAAACCAGTTTGGAGGGGGGTGGAGAGCATAGCTCAATTGCAGGCTGCGTGCCTAGCATGCACAAGGTCCTGGGTTCAATCCCCAGTACCTCTATTAAATAAATAAATTAAGTAAGTAAGTAAGTAAACAAACACAAACCTAATTACCTCCCTCCCCCAAAAAAGTTTTTTAAAAAATCCCACAATTTGGAATATGTATGAAATTTTACCTTCTTTCCTCACCTTGCTCTATCCAATATCTCTACATGAGGTGGAGCAGATTACCGTTAGAAATGAGAAAGAATGGGAATAAGAGATAGAGAGTCAAAAGCATTAAGGAGGATGGGAGAAAGGGAGAAACAAACACCCCAAGGGAGCAGGGGAACATGGTAATTTATTAAAGGTACAGAGAATGAATGATAAAATGGAAATCTCAGAGGTCTCAGAACCAACCAACAGCACTAGTGTAGTTATCCCATTACCCACTATTAACATCCATCAATAAATGATCACAAAAGAAATGTCCCTTTGAAACTTAGGTAGTTCCTCTACAATCTCATCCTTTAGCTAAGATGCCACTTAAAATAATGTCACTGTTTAGGCGCCATTTTCTTTACCACATTAACTTGCAGACTGCAATCCTGTGAAAGAAGGAGCAGGTTAGATATTATTAATCAAAGTTGAGTTTACAGTGACAGAAAAATGTATGACAGTCCCTTCCTTATTCTTGGAAGAGTATATCTCAAAAACGGAGCAAATATGTAATTTTCCGAAGTTTGCACGACATATTCACTCATGCTCTCTTCTTACTCATAGCTCTTTCACCTGTCATACCCTTTTTTTAAAAAAGCTGTATACATGATTTTGGGCAAAAAATGAGAGGATAACCATTTTCCTATCCAAACTCAACGTGGTCCCTTTATCAAAAGACTGACAAAAAATAAAAGTAAAACATTGAGTCTTTACACACAAACAGAAAAGGCAATGAAGGTAAGGAAAAGACTACACTTTGGAATACATAAACAAGTGGCTAAAAATTCCTCTTCTTCACACAAAAAAACACATGCAGGACAAAGGCAAAACAAAGCATACAGGTGGGGTTAAAAACACCCTCCATTTATAATTCACAAAACACATTCCACATGTATTTTCTCACCGAATCTACACGTAATTATGTGAGGAACACAGATATACCTTATTCCACTTTAAAGGAATGACCTGCCCAAGATACCACTTCACAATAATAGATCAAGACTAGGATTCAAGTTTTCTGATTTCTTTATGCTCTTTTCTACTATACCTAAAGATATCAAAGAGAATTTGGATAAAGAAAATACATTCACACTTTGAGTGATTATATGTTCCAAATACTGTGTTAGACAGGTTATTTGTATCTTCTCACAATCATCCCTGGGACACATTATTCTCTTCATCTGGCAAGTGAAGCTGTACTAGCAGAGGTCACTGACTGCCAAAATTCATACAATTAGAAAGTGGTAGAACCCAGAATCACTTCAAATTCCACACACTCTAGGGCAGAGACTGCCACTTGCCTCCCAATATCCGCTTTCTCCTTATTCCTCAGTAATAACATATCTGATAATTAGCTGAGCACAATGCCCTATCGTTAACAGACTATTCCCTAGGCTTTCTTGGAACTAGATGAGTGAAAGTCAAAGACAGGCTGAGTGAAACTACCGCACTCCAGCTTTCAGGAAGCATACTAAAGATAGGAACTCTTCCTTGGCCCTTCCTCCATCCTGCTACCTGGAATGTGGATGTCATGGCTACACCATCTGGACTAAGGACAGGATTCAGCCCTAGGAAAAGCACAGCCACAAGTTCTAAGAACTTGAATCTCTGATAATGGGGTACTGCCATGGCCTAGGACTGCTTACTATCTCTTTTGCACCAGAAGAAACCATCTATCTTACGTAAGTGGTATTTGGAGCATCTTTATTATGAGCCACTGAAACTTATCTTAACAAATACACTCTACCATACCATGCTCAAAGGTTACAGGAAATTATTCACTTGACATCAAGGTTTGCATGTTAGCAAATAGTGGTACTGTTTATAAGTGGGACTTTTTACACTATTAAGATCATCATTTTACATTTGATCATTTCACTTTTGCATTTTACATTGCAGAGATTTTCATAACATTCTGGACAAGTATTTCTAAACCCCGCCCGCCAAAAAAGTCAAAACAGATAAACTAAGAATCTAAGAGAAAACTAAGCATTCCATTAAGTAATACATTTAGTTAATATGGGAGTGCCTACTATGCACTCTACCTAAAGACACCATGGTAAACAAGAGATGTAGTCCCAGCCCTCACAGCTAAAAAGATCTGATGTTAAAATGTCTGAGTAAGGAAAGATGCTCAACATTACTAAGCACTAGGAAAACACAAATAAAAACATGAAATTACCTCAGGCACAGGATGGTTACTATCAAAAATTAAAAATTAAAAAAAAAAAAACCAAAACAGAACAAGTGCTGGGAAGGATGTGGAAAAACTGGAAGCCTTGCAAACTGCTGGTGGGAATGTTAAATGGTGCAGCTGCTGTGGAAAACAGTATGGCGGTTCCTCAAAAAATTAAAAATAGAATCACCATATGATCCGGCAATTCCACTTTTAGGTATATATCCTAAAGAACTGAAAGCTGAGTCTCAAAAAGGTATTTGTACACACATGTTCATTGCAGCATTATTCACAAAAGCTTAAAAATAGACACAGCCCAACTGTACACTGAGAGATGGATAAATACGCAAAATACAGTCTACACATACAATGACTTTAAAAGGAATTTGATTCTGGTAGACGCTTATGACGTGAATGAATCTTCAGGATATTATGCTCCAGTCTCAAAAGTAGTCAAATTCAAAGAGACAAAAAGTAGAATGGTGGGTGTTAAGGGCAGGGAGTTCAGTTCTGCAAGATGAAGAAAAGAGTTCTGGTGAGGGATATGGTAATAGTTGCACAATATGAATGTACTTAATACCATTAACCTGTGAAGTTAAAAATGGATAAAACAGTAAATCTTATGCCATGTGTATTTTACAATAAAAAGAAAACTGGAAAAGGAAAAAAATTGTCATGAGCAAATTAACACGCAAACTTTTACACATTCCCAACTAAAGAGTCAGGGAAATGTTACTTTTACTTAAATAACCTGTAGCTTAGTTACTAAAGTTCCTAAAATAGTCTAGGGTATCAAAAAAAAAAAAAAAATCCCAAGTTTTCTCTGGAATCCAAATGACATTTTTAATGATTTCACTTAACAGAGAAATGTTACATCAGAATATCTCTGGAACATGACACAAAATTTCAAAAATGTTCCTGAGATGCAATGCACAGTACAGCTCAAAGTTCATTTAACATGTTAAATGGTCGGCCACCCTTTCAAATTTTCTTTCTAGATATTATGTTGAAAAGAGTTGGGAAGCTGTTAACATATTCAAGAAAGCTTTACAGATATGGCTAACTGCATCACATGTCAAAAGAATAAGCTAACAACTGAGAATTCCAAAGCATCAGGAAAGAATTCTGGGATTGCTATATTTGAGTAAACCTGCATGAATTTTCAAGATGCTGTTTTCTACTGAAGTATCAAAGTCAGAAATGCTGCCAAATATGGGACAGCAGAGCAGTGAGACAGAACTGGTCTGATCTTACATAGCAAATCCATGCTCTATATTGGAGACTTTATATTTCTAAGAACATGAAGCTAAGTATCAGAAGGGGTTAAAAAAAAAAGTGGGGAGACAGGTAGACAGAGAAAAGGGGAGATGAATAAAGCAAAATCATTTAAGGGGTAGGTTTGGATTTTTTTTTCCAGTTCCAACTTGGTGGTGTTTTGAAAAGTAGTAAAAAATTTGGCATATCAATATTTACACAAATTTTTACAAAGTCACAAATTGGTACACATTTTATAAGAATCTAGTAGACTCCTCCAGACACTGTGAGGAAAAGTACAGGGATCAATGAAATTGGACTGTAAACTTTATGAGGACAGAATCCCCATCTGTTTTATTCTCTACTATTATCCCCAATGGGCAACACAGAGCCTCAGAGAGGACAGGGTTAAGGGTTAGGAGTTACTTTAAAGATTATCAAAAAACCATAGCTATTCTCAACATTCAACACCAAGCAAATGTGTACCCCGTAAGATTTAAACGTAGTCATCAAAATTTTTATTTTTTCAATTTCTCATAAAAAAGCAAGCAACCCAAACCTAATGCTACTTTCCATCATCATCATACAACTGATCTTAAAATAATGACCTTTGTTAACAATTAAAATGGGGGAAGGGGGCAATAATTTCAGTAAGGAAAGGGAAAAAGATTTAAGCAGATGGGTTCCACGCAGACCAGGCTCTAAGGGAGTAGAGCTGGCTAGCTCTGTGGCTTTTGTCCTCCAAGCCAATTTTGAAAGGGAAAAAAACATTGGAAAAGAAAACATTGAAAGTTACCAGTTACTATGAGGCCAGAAAATCAGTCTTTTTCTGCAAACCTATCATGTACACAGATGCGTATGGCACACAAATCTAAAATGCATTACGTACAGATCCTTCTGGAGGTACTATATTATTTCTTAACAATCCTTAATATGACAGGCAGGAAAATTCCCAAGAAATGAAAGACAATTTCCCCAGCATCTGCACCTAATCTTCCCTATTCAACCTCTCTTGAAACAACTACACATGCCAGCTAACATTTAAAAATGTTCACATAACAGCTAACGTTTAAAAATAATACTTTCTTCACTGTCCTTACCACAATCTACTCCCTCATTAAAATAACATAACTATTACAGTTTCTAAAGGTTTTTTTTTTTTTCCCACATGCTTATGACTTAGTCCCACTTGTGGAGAATATTCTTTGTGAACCAACCAGCCAGAAAGTCTCCCTAACAAATCAACATCACTCAAGTACTCCCCCAAAAACAGCTGTCAGCAAGCAACATCCAATAAAACTCCCTCTATATTTGGTTCTCTCTCTCTTCATAGGTTGTTTGTGGGTACAGAAATTTTTCCTCCAACCATTTTCACTCAGTTTAGGTCTCTGTGCCTGCTCCCCAGAGAAAGATGATAAAAGCTATGTCCCAAAGTGTAACTCACTCTGCTCTGTCCCATTTCCCCAATCCTGTCCAGTGTTCATGGTGTTCAGTCTTCCAGTAAGAGGTAAGAGGTTTTGAGAAATCAATCTAGTGACTTACCCCAGTAGCAAATTCCAGATGAATACAAACTGGGGAAAGAACAAATTGGGAGATATTTTAAAAGGTATGTTTCATCCAGTGCCCCAACAAACTAATGCCTGAAGCTTAGTATGTGTTCCTTGGTAAAAGGAAAAAAAGAACAGACACTTTGGTCTGTTTCTTCACAATATGAGAAGGCGTAGAAGATTTATAAGATGTTGCTGGTAATTTCCTTGGTGAGGAAAAGGGGACCAAATGAGAAGGGGAAAGAAAAACGGGGACAATTTCTTGTTGTCACTTTCCCATCCACCCCAAGATGCTATCTATCATATTCAATAGGAAACATGAGAAAAATTTTAAAAGCTACCCAACCAGAAATGAAGATAAGTGGAACTTTAGCTGGTAGCCAAGAGTCTAAAGGTTAGATATATCAGCTCCTTACCCCCTGCAGGGGAAAAGGCGAGAAGAGAAAAGTGGCTCTTGACTGAACAGAGGATTGTATGTGACTGAATTTGCTGTTTCCCTTCTTGGATCTCTGTTTTTATAATCGCAGACTGCCCCCCTCCCTGAAAAGCAGACTCCAGCACCTGGTAGGAGTAAGAGAAGATAAGACAGAAAAAAGGGAGACAGAGAAAGAGAGAAAAATCAACACCATGTTGCCAAACTAACAACTAAATTTATGACATGAAAGAAGAAATTAATAGCTAACCAAGACAGAATGGAATAAACAAAAAGATTACTTCAAAACAAAATAGGCCTCCTCCCCTTTGACACACTAACTAAATAATATCCAATAACTATTAGAGAAGAAATTAATCTATGACTGTATTACGACTATGTTAGAAGTTTTCGTTTCAAAAGTTAGGAAATAAATGGTGAATCTCCGTGACTGGAGTTTCTGAGAGTGTTTTATTCTTAATGACTAAGAGTATTTGGACAATGAATTGTTTTTAAGGAATTGTCTTAAAAACGCACACATAAACAAAAAAGTGACCTTGAAACTATCCAATATTATGAAATAAAGTGAGATTTAAATAACATTTACATTTTAATGGTTACAGTTAAAAATTAAGTCGTCCACAATGAACACATCAAGCCCACAAAAGAGAAATCTTCCACATTAGGCTGCCCATATAGTTTCTTTTTTAAAAAATCTCTCCTTTTTTTTCTTTTTTTTGGTGGAGGAGGTATTTGGTTTATTCATTTATTTTTAGAGGGGATACTGGGGATTCAACCCATGACCTCATACAAGCTAAGCATGTGCTCTACCACTTGAGCTATACCCTCACCCTTACAGTTTCCATACTGATTTCGAATTTAACCCAACTCCACAAAGACGTGGGAACAATTTCTGAAATTAATGGGAAAATAGCACACTGAAAGAATTTACATCGAAGTTACATTCGCCATGGTTAGTACAATCGCCCCCCACCTCACAGAATAGAATTAACGCCCCATTTCTATTCACAAACACAAATGGGAGAAAATACGGGGGATTACAAACCTGCTATCAGAGATAAGGATAAATTAGTAAAGTCAATCTGAAGTTATTCTCCCCTAACTACGCGGGTTTTTTTTTTTTTTAAGGGCGGGGGGTGGGGGGTTAAGGAGATTTGCATCACAGTCAAATGCTTAAACAAAAATTAAACGAGACAAGCAATTATTGTCATCCCATTCTTATTCAGAAGGCTGTCAGAGGAAAAAGAGGAAAGACTGTCACACTCTCTAAAATGCACACGTAAGGAGGAAAACGTGGAATTAAAACAGAATAACTGCAGGACCAACATCACCCACTCCGGCCTCGGTCGCACACCACAGGAATCCGTCTGATGGCAGCAGGGCCAGCAGCGATCCCCACGCTCCCGAGGACAGGTTAGCACCACGCGTGTGTGCCTCGGGACGCGCATTCCCAGGGTCACCACACCCCCTCACCCACCGGGGACCCGACTCTCCCCGCCCGAGGCCGCAGCCTCCCTCCAGCCTCCCGCCCCCGGCATCCTCAGCCCCTCCCGGGGAGCACGCCCCGCCGCCCCTGGCTCTGAGGCGACCACCGGCCTCCACAAGCCCCCGGCCCCAGGCGCGCACGGCCCGCTTCCCTCCCGACCTCGGCCCAGCTCGTCCGGAGCCCTTTCGGCCCAACTCGGCCGCGGCGGGGAGGGCGGCGGGGGCGGGCGGGCGCGCCTCCGCCTCTCGCCGCGACCCCCGGGGAAGGACGCGAGGGTCCTGCTCACCTGGCTCCGGCGGCTCCTCCCTTGCTCTCGGCCGGAGGCGCCGGGCTGGGGCCTCCGAGGGCAGCGCGGGCGGCCGGGCGGACTGGAAGTCCCAGAAGGAGAGGAGGGGGAGGGGGTCGGGATGCCGGGAGCCGCCTCCTTTCTCCTCCTCCTTCTCCTCCGCCGCCGCCGCCGCGGCTCCCGCAGCCAGGCCCAGCGCCCTCGCCCACTCGCCCCCTTCCTCACAGCCGCGCGGCCGGCCCGGCTCTCCGTCACCCCCACCCCCACACACACGCACACCTACACGCACACTCACACCCGGCCGCTCCTCGCTCCCGCGCTCCCGCGCTCCCTCGCTCCCTCACTCGCCTGGCGTGCGCGCGCGCGCGCGGCCCCGTTCACACACAGCGCGCGCGACGCCGGCGGAGGCCGCCCCGCGCTCCCCCAGACCGAGGCGCCGCGCGCCGCCCGCCCGCGTGCTGAGGAGCCCGCGCGCGCCCGAGCCCCGCCCTCCAGGCGCGGCGGCGCGGGGGGCGGGGGGCGGCGGAGCGAGGGGCCTGGCCAGCCGGCCGAACCCGGCCGAGCGGATCTGACACCTGCGTCGGGACCCGCCCCCCGGGCGCCCCGTCCCCACTCGCAGCCATAGCGGGCCCCGCGGGTCGAGGAGAGGCGATGGAGTGCGCGCGCCGGGGGGGAAATGGGAGCGCGAGGGCGCTTCGAGGACGCGCTTTCCCCACCCGCCCCCAAACCGTCCTCACTGAGAAAGGGAAGCGGGTGTGGGGCCGAGGATTGTCCTGGACTTGGAACCGCGGGTGAATCCCTTCCGTTGTACCCCCTCCCGCCCTCACAGGCCCCCCTCGGGCCCCCTTCATCCACACTTTGAACCCTGACGCGAGCCCACCCAGCCTCCCTGGCGCACGCTGCCCCCTGCCTCCCCCTCGAGTCCTCTCAAACCGTGGTCTTCCCTCCCAAGGCAAAGATTTGGGGACAAAGATCCTAAATACCTTTAAGGTCCCCTGTGTGCGGAATAAAGACAATGCCAATGCACATTGTGAGGCAAATTTGGAAACTACATCATATATTTTCAGGTTTTAAGATACAGGCCGGGTAGCGTGGTACAGCCAGCCCCGCCACTTAGGAACCAGTGTCAACCTTGAGCAAATGGTTTACTTAACTTCCTCTGCGTCTTTGTTATGAAAAGAGTATATTCCAAGGTTGCTCTGAGAATGAAATGTAATGATATACTTGAAAGATTTTGTAGATTCTCAAACTCTAGGTAAAAAAGTGTTCACTTAGTGTTTTTCTTCCCAAAATGGCTGAGAAGGGGTAGAAGGTTTGTAAGATGTTGCTGGTAATTTTCCTCTGGTGAGGAAGGTCCAAAAACTCCACAAGGAAGGGTAAAAATATGAATATGTTCAACTATAATAATGCTTGTTAACAGATTTTTCTAGATCATGAAGAATAAAACCAAAGGTAATAGATGACCCTGCTACCTTACATGGGAGATTCATTTCCAAATAACCTCAGTCATTTATTAAGACCAATATCCCAGATGTGAGAAACAAGTGTCCTAACAAATTTGCCTTCTTCAGATCAAATCCCCTTCTCAGTTGCCTCAGTCAACAAATTCTTTTCAGCATTCCTTTCCCAATCTTTAGGGTCTGCTTTTTTTTTTCTGATTTACCTCAGGGGACTGAGAGTCCTCTGAGAAATGTAGCATGACCTGGGGTGTGAATTTATGGGTGGCATCTTAATCTGTGTGATATACTTCTCTGTATTTTTGTCTGCTCAACTCTAAGAGTTAACTATAAAAATATTTTATAAAAAAACTATAAAAATAGTTACCTACTCGATTAAGTTGTTATAAGGAGTAAAAATATGGAAGACTTAATAATGCCTGGCACAAAGCAAGTGATATTCTAAGTGTTTACTGCTGTTATTATATGTTATGATAGAAAGTAACCTATTTTTACAAAAAGCTATTTTTACAAAAGATGGGTTAAGAGGAATAAATAAATATGATGTACTATCCTAAGAAGAAAGGGGGAAGTTCTACAGAAATAAAATGTCGCTGTTTACTCCACCCTGATATTCATCTCCTGGAACATGAAGTACTTCCCTTCAATCTAAAGACAAAGACAAGAATCATTTTGTGATCAAAGAAAGCTTGATCAGAGATATGAACATAATGAGAATCTGGAACAAGAAGCAAATTGGGGCAAAGAAAAGGTTGCAGACCCGCCCAGCAGAGGATCAACAATACCTGTTCTATCCTTCAGTCCCACAGTTAAGGATCCCAGTTCATGGTAACTATGCACCGTCCAGAAAGAGCAGGTTATGTTGGTGAAACTGCATAGAGAGTATTTGACTATTAACTCACTGGACACTTGCCTTTCAGAAATTCAGTATATTGTCACTATGTGCCAGATGCATCCTAAGAAACTCATAACTTTGCTTTTCACTTAATCTAGTCAGGGAAACAAACCTAGAAGTTATTTTAAAAAACAAAGCCAATAATATGGCTATAAAGATAATGATCTTTGGATAATGATCCAATTCATACCTCTTATTTTTGTATGAAGTAATGAGGAAGCAGTATAATTATTTTTTGTATTTCCATAGTGGAAAAACAAGGTCCAGAAAGGCTGAGTTTCTTAGATTCAATCATAATCTTTGTGCTTTCGTGGTAGATATCTGGATAGGCATGGACTTAACATCTCCCTTGGGTAGCAAAGTGTTTTAAGTCGTTTATCTTGGTTTAATCATGCACCATTCATTTTGAACCCATAAACTAATATTTTTCAGGAGGCTCTAAGGTCAGTTGAATCCCTTGAGAAAGCATTATCATGAGTAACTTATCATCTCTGGAGTCAGATGAATCTGATGTATCTGCTTTGAAATGCCAGCTTCATTTACTAGCATCGTGGTTGCTTAACCTCATTAAGCCTCAGTTTTCTCATCAACAAAATGAAGATTAACTACTTCATTAAGTTATAAGGATTAATGAGGTAACTCAAATATAATACACTACATAGTAAATGCTCAATAAATATTAGCTATTATTATACCAAAATAGTCAAATGCCAAAGAGAACTTATACAATATTTAGATCTGTGTGGTAATAGTACAAATAGTTATATTTCCTGAGGTCCCTGTGAGTGTGAGACCAACCCTATCCTGAGTAATATATTTGAGATGAAATTGAAGGGTATCCTTTGCCTAAAGCAAAACATTTCCAGATTTTTGTTCTTATTTCTAGACACAATATAACCAATGAAGGGCTTAAATCAGAATATCTGGGATTGGGGTCCAGATACCAATATTTTGTAAAACTCTCCTGGGAATTCTACTGTGCAGCCAAGCTCAAGAACAAAGTTTAGACAACAGAGATGCTGGGATTATGCGTTTATGACCACATTGAAGTGTACACATTATCTAGACATCTCAGTTAATCAGATTAGCTGGTTAGAATATGACAGCTGGATTTGCAGCAGGTTCTTGGTGGGCAATATGAATAGAGGGAAGGCACGTGAAAGAAGAGAATTTGATGAAAACAAAATCTCCCCCAGCAAAGTTACCCAGAGTCTCTAATCTGACTTGTGTTGCACTGGTGTGCATCTGCCTCAGCGGGAAGAGCCTAACTCACCTAGTGTTATCTAGATTGTGAGCCGAGCAAAAATCTCTATGTACTCCCATAGATACCATCTGGTGCAAATCTTTTCCTCCTGGGTTTAAAGACAAAGAAACTGGGATCTGATCAAAACTAAAGGCCTTAAAGTAGTAAAGAGAAAAACTGTAAATAGAAGTGAATCCAGAATTGTTATCAGTACCTAAAATAGTGTTCTTCTTGGAGTATCTGATGTGAATCATGTGGGTGGAGAAAAGGCAGTGGGCTCCTTGTAAGGGAAGCTACACTAGCAGATAAGGAGCAGGAGCAGGAGCAGCAGCTGCAGGAGATCCAGCTCTCCCCAAGCTTCCTCTCCCAGAGCCTCCTCTCCCAGAGCCAGCCAGCTAGAACCAGCCCAGCAACAACAGTCTTCACAGAATAGCTAAACACTGACCTAGCCTTTCTCCACCCACACCCCCTCCCTTTTCCTCCATTCCATTTCTGTACATTAAGCTGAGTACCTCTCTAACTATGCTAAAATGCCAATGCCAGACACAAAGCAGGATGGGGTGGGGAAAGGGAAGAAAGATCGTATGTTGGCTGAATCAGAGAAGGAAAGGGGGTAAAGAAAAAAAAAAAAAAAAAGACTTAGAGGAGTGATGTGGGTTTCCCCCTCCTTTAATTGTACCTGGTTACTATTTCTTTTTCCCCTACTACATAGAAGTAAACCAGGATGTTTAAAATGAAGATTCTTTGATCCTCACCCCTGACCTTGCACATTAGCCTGAGTATCTATCTGCATTTTTTGAGTCAAACTCAAAGCTTATGGAATCAGCCAGAAGTCTGCGTTCTTAACAAGCCTACCAAGTGATTTTTAGACATATGAGTTTGAGAATGGAGTCTTAAAGAGACAACCATTTGTAAAATGTTCTTTATTTAAAGCACTCAGCATTTATAAATTCATGTTAAGCCTCAAGCAACCTTGCAATGTTGAGCAAATGTTGTTAGTCTCTCCCCTGACAGAAGAGAAGATTGAGGCAATGAGATTAAATCATTGGCAGCAATGTCCTAGCCTCCGGATTCTGGGAAGAAGAGAGAAGGGAATAAGTAAACGTGGAAAGCAGCACATTCTCTTCTAAAGAACAGAGGAAGCCTCAAGTAATAAGAGAAAAAAAGGAAACAAGAACTCTCCACTTGGCGCAGGGAAACGTGATTGAATTGGTAGACATTTCAACCACAGAAATGATAGACTTCAAAGCACACATGGGCTGCACAGATCTGCCACACATCTGTGTCACCAGCAGCACCCTGAATGATCAACAAATATTTCCAGGTTGAATGGAACATGAAGGAATGAGTTCTGGGAGCATCCTAATGACCTGGCACTGTCATGATTGTCCAGAACCACTTTGCCGTCTTTTACACACTCAGAAAGTTAGACTAGGGAGCCCTGTTCATTAGTCTCAGCTCACATAGTCAACCTTGATGCAAAGAAACAGAACAACTTATATCTATTCTGTCCAAATCCTTATCTGCCCTTCATTTTCTTATCTGTTTCTTCATTTTCTTTTGAAATCATTTTTGCTCTCTTGGGTTTCAATCCCATATTGATCATCAAGCTAGACTGTGTTTGTTTAATCTTCCTTGCTTTTCCCATTTAACCTTTCTTCCATCAGTTCCACCTAAACCCCCAGTTTCCTTGATTTTTCATCTCTTTCTCATTGCTTTTCAATTTGGGTTTCATACTAGCAGCGTGATATAAGGTCAGAGGAGAGAGAAGAGAGGAAGAAAGAAAAAAGGAAAATTTATGTTGAGTGACAGTGAAATTACTAGGCGAATCTCTAATATACAAGTTCCAGTCCTTCTTGCTAGTTTCCCAAAACTTTTCTGGACAACCCGGGGAGACAACCTAGACCAAGACAGAGGACCTATAATACTGGCTTCCTTGGTAAATAAATGGTGAATGAAAACTTAGGCATGAGGAAATTGCCATAGAAATATTTGAAACATATATAATTATAACGTGTCCCCAGTTTCATAATAAATCTAACATGTCTTAGAACATGAAATGTTCTCAGAGCCTTTTTATTAAACAGTTTAATTTTCCTAAAAACCCTGCTGGGTTTGAGTGTCTTCCTTTTACAAATGAGCAAAGTGAGGAACAGAAGGGTTGAATAACTTGTCCGAAATCCCACAGCTAGCAAGTGGCAAAAGCATGATTTGAATCCAAACACCAAAGTACATACTTTGGTAGGGAGGTGGGAGGGTGGCTCAGTGTTTAGAGTGCATGCTCATGCACGAGTTCCTGGGCTCAATCCACAGCACCTCCACTAAATATAAATAAACCTAAGCACCACCCCCCAAAAGAGTACATGCTCTTAACCAATTTCTTATAATCCCTCCAAGACTAGACAATTGATTCTGTCTGCAGTTTCCCTCCACTACTTAGTATGTAAAGTTTTATTTAGCTGTGGATGCTGGCTTATGTCTCTAACATCATATGCCAACATTTGATAAATAATGGTACATATATATTAGAATTTGTAGGTAAACAACAAACTTATACTGTATAGCACAGGAAGCTATATTCAACGTCTTGCAGTAACTTACAGTGACAAAGAATATGAAAACAAACGTATGTATGTGCATGTATGACTGAAGCATTGTGCTGTACACCAGAAACTGACACAACATTATAAACTGACTATACTTCAGTAAACATATATATATATAAAAGAATTTGTCACAAAGGATCTGAGTCCATTAATAAGCATATATAAAGCATGTATAAAGATTTAACCAAAAAATACTGTTGTTCTCCAAGTATATATAGATTCTATTGTGATTAACGAAGTACAAATCCATTTGTCATAAATGAATTTGCTAAAGCTCTGGAAGCCTTGTCATTATGCTTTTTCTCAAACTTCAGTTACTAAAAATAAAACTACTGTTTTGTGGGAAACTGAAATGTTTTGAGCTTTAAAAGGGGACCCACTGACATCTTGGGACAGAAAGGGTTTAGCAGAAATTCAGGGTTTAACAGACAAGCCAGGGTTCAGCACCTTAGAGAGAGGGCAAAAGCAGGTCAGTGTCCTTGGCAGTCCCAGCTGGTAGAGTGTGATGTCACCGGAGAAGTGGAGCAGGGAGCAGGGGAGGTGGAATTTAAGGTGGGGAAAGCGGAGAGACCCTTTGAAGGGGAGAACTGTGGGGGCGGGAGAGGAGGAATTTACAGAGGCGGCCTGAAGTCAGCCTTTTATAGGCTGATCACAGAAACAGCTGAAACACCACTTCCTCCTCCCTCTTCCCAGCCTGCTTCTCCCCCGGGGCCTCACACCCTACCTCTGATTCACCATCAGACCCCCTCTGCTGGAGACAAAGACAGCAGAGAAAGGAATGAGGGGGAAAGACCAGCCTGAAAGGGAATAATTTCATTACAGGAGAGAGTGGTGAGGAAAGAAGTGAAGAGAATTTTATTCAAATCCAGGGAAACATGATGGAGAAGAAGAAAAACAAAACAGCAGATGAAAAAATAGTGGGAAGAAAAGGAGGAAAAGATGACTGAATGAAACAAAAGACATTAATGAATGGAGCAAAAGTAGTACTGGAAATACAATTATAAGAACTTCTAATTAGCTTTTTAAAATGAAGTGAGCAAAGAGCTGAGGAAGACATCATAATGTTGCAAGCTGGAATCATCAAAATTTTGTAGTGTTTTTGCAACAAAGCAAAACTTGGATGGTCCCAACTAGGACTTCCCTCCCCAGCCCACATCCAAGTTCAAAGCTGTGCTGCCTCTGTGTTTAAGCTGCCGAGATCCAGAAGTTCTCATGACTAAAAGCTAAATATCATTCCAGGTGTAGGTAGTCCCTGTTTAATTTGGTTAATAATCATAGTAATAACAATAACTACCCTTGGAATGTGGAAATCGTGCATTTCAACATCTCTCCTTTTAAAATGTCATACATTTTGCATATTAATCACCCAAAATAAATTCTCCAAACCTGTTCAATTAATCTCTGATCAACATTGAATGTCTTTCCATGATGTCCAATAAATAGCTCTCTCATCTAACAGCAACAAAAAACCCTCTTTCTCATTTAAGTTCCTTTCTGGATGATCCCCTGGTGTAACCAAAACATACATGTAATGTACATGCCAAGATAAGCAGCGTCGAGAAAGAAAGAAGGGAGAAAAACTGCGAAACATCTTACCAAGATATCAAAACTAGGGATCTATCTATATATACATATACATATACATACATATATATATAGTGCCTACATCTGGAAGAACGTTGCCTTTCTTTCCCTCTTTCTTTTGAATTTCTTCCTTTTTTTAAAAAAAATATATATTAATGTGCGATTTTGTTTTTTTAATTTTGTGGGGGAGGGTAATTACATTTATTATTTTTTTTAGTGGAGGTATTGGCTATTGAACCCAGGACCTCATGCATGCTAAGCAGGCACTCTACCACTAAGCTACACCCTCCTCCTTTTCTAAGGAAGGAATTTTTACTGTTTATCTTGTTTTTCTCCTTCATTTCCCCTTTCTCCAAATCTCCCTTTTTCTCTCTTGTTGCAACAACTTCTCTATTTCCATCTCAGGTTGCCCCCGTATTTCCTTCTGACTTTGTTGTGTCTTGGCTTAGTCAGCCAGACTGCCACTAAAAACTTTCAGAGCTGGAATCAGAACAGCGCATTTGGCAAAAAGTTAGTCACACATACCACACAACCACAAACAAGCACTCTGACTGCAAAATCCTTTCAACAATACATTCCTGTTTCTTGCAGTCAGCAGTTCGCATTAGACCCATGATCTGAAATAAGCAACACATAGATTCACATACATTCTGCAGGCACATGGCTTCTGCAGGCAGCTCACAAAGACACAATCTCTGCAGAAAGGTCCCGCAGACAGCACATCCCGGGCGTGCGTTCCCCGCCCCTTCCAGAGTTCTTCCTGACTGGCTCTTTCTCCCAGCCGCCTCCTCCCCTCACGCTGCCTGGCAAGGACTCCCCTCCTTTTCCGGCAGTTCTTGAAGTAACTGCAGTGCCATCCATCACCCTCCCAGCAGATCCTCAGGCAAAGCAATTGTTTCCTGAAGCTCTTTTCTCCGAGACTGGGAACTTGCTCTGGTGAGAAAGGACTGTCAGCACAGAATCTCCTTCTGGAACACAATACTGTGGGCTGGTCCCTACTGCCCTCACTTGTTTCTACACAGAGGTTTTCATTTTGACATGGAAGGCTTGGGAAGAAGGAAAAAGAGGAGAAAGCAGACAGAAAAAGGGAAGGAAGGGGAAGAGAGACAGCCCCCGTAGACACTTCAACGAAAATAACTTGCACAAAAGCAGAGAAACAGACTTGCAGGGGGAAGCAGAGGAGAGATAAAATGGAGCACAAAGTGCAAAAGGCAAAGGAAACAGAGAGAAAAGATAAAAGTATGAAAGATTCCTCTTAACAGTTTATTGAGCTTTTTGTTACCCTGTAAGTTATCAACGAGACCCTAGAGGCAGGACAGAAGATCTTTAGAAAAAAGGCCAATAGGAGAAGCAGAAATAAAGAGAATATAATCTCCTGATAAGATTATATATTGCAATTGTTGAGATACACTTACACGAAAAATGTGTCTGTCGTGTATATGAAATTCAGATGGATTGACCATCCTGCATTTTATCTGGCAAGCACATCCTCAGAGGATTCTGATACACACTCAGTGTATCACATACACATACAGTTTGAGAAATACTGATATGAAGGAAGCCCTACATTTAGTAAGAACACCCAGAGGTATTTGCAAAGTAGATTCTTACCCTCAATACAGTTGTGCCACACTGAAACCCCAAGAAGCTCAATAACCTTCTTCTTGATTTTTGATTTGGATAATTTTGATGCACTGAAGTCTGATAACCCCTGACTGCCCACAGTTCCTTCATGGGGCCCTCCCTAAACTTGAATCCAATTTGTTAAGTTAATTAAACAAGGGGGCCATTGGACTGAACCAGCTCTGATACTGAAACAGCCTGTAAAGGAAAACCAAAATCTGAGCCTGTAAATAAATGTCTCAAGGTTTCAAAATCAACAACTAAGAACTACCAATCACAAACCACCAAATACGCTTTAAGCTACAGCGTTTCCTTGCTTCGGCCTTTTCCCTACAAAGTCTCTCCCCAACCTCCATGGGTGGGGCACTCCTAACTACAACCAGTTTGGAGCTGCCCAATTAGAATTGATTTTTCACAAAAACTCTTTTAAGGGTTTTTAATTTTAATTTTAATATGCCACAGTGTATCTTTTAACTGTTCTGTTGTCAGAAAAAGGAGCCAAAAGGGCCCCTTCAGTGACCCCCAGGAGCAATGAGGGACCAGGTGTAGGTCCCCACTGAGCCAACTGAGCTCACTGCTCTCACTGTGTCTGGAGGTCACAGGTGAGTTCCTCTTGGATCCTAGCTCTGCAGCCCTTGTGCTGTGAGCTGTCAGACTATCTGAGCATTTTTCCAGCCTGGGTCCAGAAACTAGCCGGAGTCAAACTGGGTCCAGCTTAGAAACCAGATGGGTCCAGTGTGAGGTCTTAGGTGAATAAAATTTTCAGGCTAAACAAGTATGTTAACCTCACCAAAGATTACCTTGAATTACAGTGGCCAGAGAGGGGAACTCTTAACCCAGATCCATTGAAGAGATGCCCCAGAGAAAAAGGGCTCTTAGCCAAGCACTCCCTACAAAGAGCCGAGGGGAAACTGTGGGGAGCTGCTGGGGCTCCTCGCCTCCCCGAGGCCTGCAGACAGGATCCTGGGAAAGCTGGCAGAAGCCAGCCAAGCGTGAGAATTCTGACCAAAGTTAGCTCTCCCAGGTCTCTCTGTGGTGCCTGGCCAAGAGAGGAAGGTAAAATTTCATGTTGTCCTTTCCTTTCCAAATTCAGGCTCTTGTGAATTTGGTTTGGGGGTACCCACTGGTTATCCACCCCTTCTCTCCCAGGGACAGCCATGGCCTTCTTGTCCCATTTTGTGTCCTGAGAACTTGGCTTGGCTCTCTGCCTGCCTGGGACACCCAGGTTGTTGGTTCTCGTGTATGCAGGCACTCAGCCCTACCCCACCCCCGCCCCCTACAAAATGCGGCCAGCCAGAAATGTGGGCTGTGCTCTGTTTGTGGCTAGGGTCCTACTGACTGTTTCTGGCCCTCCCCTTGGGCTATTCTTCGAAGTGGCTCTGAATCTTGGGGAGTTAGTGTCTTTAGCACCCTCGTCGGGGACACCTCTTGCATCCTTGGGGTCGCTCAAAACTACCAGGAGTATTTACTGTTTGCTCCATCTGAAACCTGCAAGATATTTGAAGAGATTTTTTTTTTTTAAGTAGCTCTATGGTCAGAAATTGGCCTCATCAGAAGCTGATATTCAAAGCCTTATAGGAACTGTTTTTTTTTTTAGGAATTCTCTAAGTTAAAATGAAACTATGTACCCAGAGGGAAAGAAAAACATTGAGGCCATTGTGGAAAACATTCACAAAAAAACATTCCAAAGACAGGCAGCTCTAAATCCAGAACATAGTTATCTGGATTTCCGTCTTAGCTGGAAATCTCCCTGAAACAAATAGAAGCTAATGTAGGTGGGTGGGTGGGTGGGTCAGCTTCGATCTGTCCTTGCCCGACAAATTAAGTCAAAAACAGAGAGTGCAACTCTAGAAGCAATTCAAAGCCAGAGTAAAACTCAAAAGTGGACTTTATGGAGTCAGTATAGACCCTGGGGTGGGGAGGGTATAGCTCAGCTGTAGAGCGAATGTTTAGCATGCATGAGGTCCTGGGTTCAGTCCCTGGTAACTCCATAAACAAACAAACCTAACCCCCCCACCACCACCAAAAAACAACAACCAAAAATAAAGATCCCCTGGAAACACTGGCCTGCTATTCTGTTTACAGGATTCCTGGCAGCCTTACCAGGTGAATAAGGAAGGTCAATTCCTGGCAGGCCCTTAACTCTGGCAATCAGCCCTGAATCTGTAACTAATGCCAGAGCTGCAAAACGAAAGTCCCTAGACTTTCTCGCTAGGATGGTTTTAGTTACTATAATTGCTTGACATTACTTATCAGCTAAACAAGGAGAAATTTGTGCCACAGCAAAGCTCCTCCTCTTGTACCTGGGTCAATACCACTGGTATTTTACCAAATACAAGAGATGAATAAATCAGCCACTTGGCTAAAGCAGGTTGATGACCTTCGGGTACATCCTCTGGTTTAGATGATAACAATTGGTTTGGTTCATGGAAGGTCCTGAACCTTGGCCTAATAATCATCGTTGTTGTTTCCTTGGTGCACTGTGTTCTCTCAAAGGTCTTAAATGCATATTCATAGCCATCAGCAGTACATCAGATGGTCTCACTGTGCTTGGAGAACAAAAACAAGATGAGGAACAAAAACAATCCTACTATGAACCTGACGTCATAATCAGTATCACCATGAAACAAGAGCAACTTAGCTCTGATGGTGACTTAGAGCAGCGCTAATACCAAATTTTTGGTAAATCTCTCATGAAAGAGAGGATGGTCAAAGGAAGAAGTTGTTAGATTAATTGCACAGGGGGCCGTGAGACTGAGGTGGCTCTTGTTCCAAGGCAGCCTACATAACCAAACCAAAATCTAAGCCTTGTAGATGCCTCAGGGTTACAAAATTAAAACCCAAGGATAATCAATCACCAACAGCCAAGTAGGCTTTAAGCTACAGCCGAGCAATAATTTCTCTTGCCTTGTTTCTGCTGTTTTTCTCCGCAGGATGCTATTGGTAGAGTGAGCCTAACCACTTCCAGTTTGGCACTACCAGATTCCAATCCACTTTTGCTCAAACTCAAATTTTTAATATGCCTCAGTTTATCTTTAACATGAACACTGCAATTCTATATATTTATATATGCAGGTCATACTGCATCGCATTAACTTTTTAGAAGGTGGAGGAAAATAAATATAATTTATCAAAATTTGTGAGAAGCAGCAAAAGCAATGTGTAGAGGGAAATTTATGTCATTGAATGCATATATTAAACAAAAAACATCTAGAAACTAGAAAAACGATGCAAATGAAATCCAATTTAAGCAGAGGAAAGAAGTAAGATTCAGAGCTGAAATCAGTGAAACCAATTCTCTACAAGCTCTTCCAAAGGACAGAAGCTTCTACTACTTAATAAGTTACTTCCTAACTTATTCTTTGGGGCCAGCATTACACCAGACAAAGACCTTCTAAAAAATACAACTAACAGGCCAATTATCTCTAATAACAAATATGCAAAAACTCCTCAACAAAGTATTAATGAATCAAATTCAACAATATATGAGAATTATATCCCATGTCCCAGTGGGATTTAACCCAGGTTATGCAAGGCTATCCAAATGTAATCCATAGCATCAAGGCTAAAGAAGAAAAACCACATGATTATTCCCAGAGATGGAGAGAGGGCTTTTTAGCAAAAATCCAACATCCATCGTGAAAACTCTCAGCATACTAGGAATAAAGAACATTTACAAAAACCTGTAGCTAACATCAAACATAGTGAGATGCTAGAAGCTTTCCTACTATGATCCTAACAAGGCAAGGATGTCCTGTCTCACCTCTGCTTTTCAACATCATACTAGATGTCCAACTAATGCACGAGGTCCTGGGTTCAACCCCTAGAGCCTCCATGAGGGAGGTAAATAAATAAACTAGCAGGTATCCTACAGTTCAGTTCAGTTTAGCACTATCTACCTGGAGTTAGTGTCAGATCTCACAAGTTAAAAGCTTAGTGCCACAAGACTGCTTCCACCCCAGATGCCAGTTCCAAGTCCTGCCTCCTGTACTTCTGACCAACTGGCTACCCATCAAGGTTCTCATAATCCCTTCCTCAAGTGCATTAATTTGTTAGAATGGCTCACAGAACTCAGAAAGTGCTTTACTTACTCATTATTACCCATTTATTATAAGACTACAAACTCAGGAACAGCCCAAAGGAAGGGATGCTTTGCATTAGGTTATTATTTATTTTTTTTTTTTGCATTTGGTGATTTTTATGGAGGCTTCATTACGTGGGGATGATTGATTAAAGTACCAGAATAGACAAGACAATATTGAACGGGAAAAACCAATTTTGAGGCCTGACCCTCCCTGACTTTGAAACTTACTGTTGAAACTGACGGCTGTCATCAGTTGGATCCCTTGGACTCCAACTTGCTCAATAACCTACCTTCACGGACCAAGCTTGCTTTAATTGTCCCTGCAAATTGCATACCCTCCAAGATTCCCAAAGCTTGGACAAAACTTCACAAGACTTTAACAAGCCTGAAGGATGGGCTTTTGATGTCAGAGGACAAAAAACTCCACCCTCAGATCTTTCATAAAGAAGTATGTAACTCAGGTCTGCCTGTGCAAAACACTGATTAGCTCACCTTTATCTTGCCTCCAATCTCAACACCTCGGACCACCCTGCCTCTTTATTCCATAAATACTCCAAGCCCCTCACCTTCAAGGAGGTAGATTTGAGCTATGTTCTCCTCGCTTGCCTGTCTCATGAATGAACCCTTTCCCTGCTGCAAAACCTGACATCTGGCTTGCTGTCTGTATGTCAGACTGGTTTGGTAACATTATAAAGCTACAGTAATTAAGAACAAACACAGGGCCCAGAAATAGACCCACATAAACATAGTCAATTGATATTGAGCGAAGGAATGAAGGCAATACAATGGAGCAACAAAAGTCTTTTCAACAAATGGTGCTGAACAACTGGACATCCACATGCAAAAAAAAAAAAAAAATTAATCTAGACCCAGACCTTATGCCCTTTTCAAAAATTAACTTCAGTATGTCATAGACCTAACATAAAACACAAAGTTGTAAAGGTGAAACTCCTAGAAGATAACACAGATGGCCTTCGGTGTGGTGATGACTTTTCAGATACAACACCAAAGACACTAAGTAGTTGATAAGCTGAACTTCATTAAAATTCCAAACTTACGCTCAGCAAAAGACAACTGCCAGGAGAATGAAAAGCCACAGACTGGAAGAAAATATTTGCAAAAGACATCTGATAAAAGAATGGTTATCCAAAATGTATAAACAACTCTCAAAACTCAACAACAAGAGTTGGGGAGGGTATAGCTCAGTGGTAGAGTGCATGTTTATCATGCAGAAGGCCCTGGGTTCAATCCCCAGTACCTCCATTTAAAAAAAGAAAAGAAAATGGAAAAACTCAACAAGAAAATGAAGAATCTGATTGAAAAATGAGCAAAAGACCTGAACATATACCTCACCGATAGATAGATAAGATGCCAAATAATATATGGAAAAAACACTCCACATCATGTGTCATTAGAGAAATGAGCATCAAAAGCAATGAAATATCGTAATATGCCCATTAGAATGGTTAAAATCCAGAGCACTGATAACATGAGCAACTCTCACACATTGCTGAGAATGCGAAATGATACAGCCACTCTGGGAGACGATTTGGTGTTTTCGTACAAAAATAAATACTATTACCATATGATCCATCAGCTGTGCTCTTTGATATTTACCCAAAGGAAAAACACAAAAAACTGCACAAGGATGCTTATCACAGCTTCACAATTGCCCAAACTTGGAAACACTCAAGATGCTCTTCAACAGGTAAATACATAATTTAACTGTTTTACATCCAGACAATGGAATATTGTTCAGCACTAAAAAGAAATGAACTACGAAGCCATGAAAAGGCACAGAGGAACCTTAAATGCATGATTACTAAGAGAAAGAAGCCAGTCTGAAAAAATTACATACTGTATGATTCCAACCATATATATTATAGAAAAAGACAAAACTATGAGGCAGTAGCAGGGTCAGTCAGGCAGCCTTTTGTTTCAGGGCTTAGATGGGGAGAAGGAATGAACACGCGGAGCTCAGAGTCCTTGGAGGGCAGTGGAACTGCTCTGTCTGATATTATAATGGTAGATCCATGTCATTACACATTTGTCAACACCCATAGAATGCACAGCAGTAAGAGTGAAGCTTAATTCATTCTTTATAACAGTGGACCTCTCTGGTACAGGACGTTGATGGTGGGGAAGGATGTTGGTATGTGGGGCAGGGAGTCTATGAGAATTCTCTGTATTTTCCACTCAATTTCACTGCGATCATGAACTGCTCTAAAAAGAAAAATTTTTTGAAATGGTAGCGGGGAAGCAATGGGCTTAAAACGGGGCATGCTTCTCCAGCCATTCTAGAATTACTTGGGGGTAGAATTCACTGGGCTGGTGGTGATCACGCTTTTCAAACACGTCAATCATTCAGGAGTCTAAGTTTCTATCTCATTTTACACCTGATAGTAAACCTTTCTATCCTCTTAAGCAGCCAGTGCTACTGAGGAGTTCTCAGTTGTTTCTTCACACATCAGGGAATAAAGAAATTTCAGCATCACTTCTCTCTCACACAAGATTCTTGATTCCTCGAACGTAGGAATTGTGACTGATTCACCTTTTTAAATTACCCGTAGTACTTGGTGAAGTGCCTGGCACTGAGCAGGCAGCCAAATATAAATGAGGTACGGTTCTGAGTCATTAGGAGTCTTCCATCTTGTCGGGCAAAGCTCAAGAGCTGTGCTGCATGAAGCACAACAGTCAGTTGAGATAGTAAATAGGGTGTAGGTAGGAAAAGGCAACCAGACCGCAAAACTGGTTCGGAGAAGTGATTTGTTGCCCTCTTGTGCCCAGTTTTAGGAACTACAGCCTCTCCGGTCCCCAGACAACATTTCCATCTAACGCAGGGAATGGGTGGGTGAGTCCCTGTGCTTGGTTTTGAGCATGCAACACTGAACAAAGCATCTGCCCACAATCAGCCCACACGGAAGTGGAGACTCTCAGGGAAACAATCCAAAGGGGATATTACCCAAGCTGAGCTGTAAAGGATGAGTAGGAATTAGCCAAGTGAACATATGGGTTGTGGTAAATTAAGGATTGTGATGGGGGTTTTTCAATAGAACGCAGCACGTACAACGGCTTAGAAGCAAAAGAGCCTGGAGATCTGACAGTACTGTAAGTAGTTCAGTGTGGCCAGAAAGCAAGATGCAAACGTGTAGGGGTGGGCGGGCTGGAGAACTGGTGATGAGATATGGAACTAAGAAGGTCCACCCATATTCTAAAGAGAATGAGGCATCTTTAAGGTTTTTAAGCCAGAGTGACCTAATTGGAGTAGTTCTAGAAAAACTGCTCTTAGGGCTTTTTGTTATAAACAAAGTTGGGGAAACACTGAACTGGGAGACCAGTTAAGATTCTGTTGGAGCAATGACAGGACTGAACTGAACTAAAGTGGTGATGGAAATAAAATGGAGGAAGTGGATGGATTTTAAAGATATTAGGGAGGTAAGATCAGCAGGATTTTGGCAACAAAGGGTGTGTGTGGGTGTGTGTGCACGCACATTCATGCAGGCATACTGGGAATCAAGGTGAGGCAAGGAGAGACACTGAAGAAACTGGGGGTGACTCATACTTGCTTCAATTGGGTAATGGGGTAACAGTAACAACACAGTCCTAGGATGGGATAGACTTGCAGGGAAGATGACTCAATTTTACATATGCATAGAAAAGGCAATTTAGCTTACTCAACATTTATTCAAATGTTCTTTCTCCTTGTGCACCTTCCTCTACTAGAGAGGGTGAAAAACTAAAAACTACATACCCTAGATGCTTCTACAGCTAGAGTTTGGATGGGATTTAGGTTCCAGCCACCATACGCACTAGCATAAGACTTGAATTGAAATCCAAGGTAAATAAAGTAGGAGGCAGGGAGTGAGGATCCATTTTGCTGGTATGGATTCCAGCAGAGCCAGTGTGGTCTGGAGCCTGGGTGGTGACATCACAGCATGGAAGGTGGCCTCCAGAAGGCGGGAGGAACACTAGGGTCTCTCGGTAGTTGTTCCTGGGAGTCTGTTCTTTACATTCGCCTCCCCACTTTTCTTTTTCCTTTTTTTAAGGAGCATACTAAGCCTGTGCTCTACCACTGAGCTATACATCCAACCCCCCTCCCCTTTCTGCTTAAACGATTTTACTCTCTATAATATAAAGCCCAACTGACTGAAGCTGCCAATGGGACATCCACTTGAGATGTGCTATTGTACCTTCAAACACAGAGCATACTGAGGTATAGATCTGGAAGCATAAATCAATAGATGGTAAATAGACACAGGAGTGGAGTAGAGTTAAACGAGAGCTGGCTCAGGAAGAACCTTGAAAACTACCAGCATTTAAGGGGAAGCAGAAAAACAGTAAGAAATATAAGAGAACACTGAGCAGAGCTAAGAGGTAAACCAGGGAAGCAACGTCATAGATGCCAAGTGGAGGACACATTTCAAAAAGGAGGGACGGGAAGGGATAGAGGGGAGGGTATACCTCCGTGGTATAATGCATGCTTAGCATGCACGAGGTCCTGGGTTCAATCCCCAGTACCTCCTCTAAAAATAAACAAAGAAATAAACTTAATTACCCCCCTCCAAAAAAAAATAAACATATCAATCATGTAAATGTGCTACATTCAATGATTATATTGGCTAATATTATTTGTTAATAATTATATACATTGAACGTCCCTTTTTTTTTTTAACATTTGTTAATTCCAGGCTCTGTGTTTCTCTGTTTTTTTGATGGGTAGAATGGAAGATAGAGATTTCCTGTCGATTAATCAATTTCTGATATTTGTCCTATTTTCTTTGTCTATAGCTATTTTTATCAAGAATTTAATTTGTGTGTGTGTGTGTGTGTGTGTGTGTGTGTGTGTGGTAGGTTCTATTTCAGGAAACCTAACAGAATCGTGAACCTGGATCAAGCATCTGATGTTTGCATGGTCAAGAGAGTGTGGCTGTAACAGCGCAAAACTTCCAATGCCATCTAAAAATGTATACAAAGTAAAATGGGGAGACAGACACACTCATTGTTGTTGACAAGAGTTACACGTTTCACATGCACTGATTTTATAGCTCTTCTGCCAAAGTTGATTTCTGGAGTAACTGTTGCCCAGTTCCTCTGTTTCCTATAGTTCTATTCTTCTCGTGTTGGATCAAGACGCTGCTGGTGGTGCTCCCGTTTTCTCTCAAACTCCTTTCTTCTCTACAGCTTTATCCTCTACTTCTTTGCATTTGACTCCGTATTTGAATGTTTCTATCTTGAAATAGGATGTTCCCATTTCAAGTCTTCATCTCAATCAACTCAGTCCAAATGACCAAATTTTGAGTTGCTGTCTGTGCTAACCATGATGTCGGCCAGAGATGAGTGAGACTTCGCCTCTGCAATCAAGGACCTCTCGGTCTAATCCGGAACACAGATATGTAAAAGAAGGGATATCCTAAAGCTGATGCCAAAATTATAAAAAGACACAGAGAGGTAGCTCAGTAGAGAGGATGATGACCTCTTCAGAGGCAGAGGGGACCGGGAAAGGCTTCTGGGAAGAGCAGCATGTAAGCTGGGCTTTGATGTACGTACAAAGCATTTATTTACTAGACTTGGGGAAAAGAATATCTCAGAAAGGAAGAAACAAAGGACACTGCATGGAGAGCACGGAGAACGGGGTGCTGGAGAGCTGCGGGTTACTGAGAGGCGGGACGCTTTCCCCGGCCCCAGTGCTGTGAGGACATCCGTTTGCTGGCTCCTAAGTCCTCCACGGACTCCATCTCTTAAGTTTGGCTGTTACTACTTGATTGCTTCACTCCTCTACACACACTACTCTCCCCCCAGCCCCATCCCTCATATAACCCTCCTCCCTTCCTTTCCTTCCTTTTATGGGATTCTTGCATGTGTGTGTCTAGGCCCTGGATTTAATTTAGTTGGACTGGACTGTAGTAATAACATTTCTGTACATTTGCCCAGAGGCCTTCAGCTAATGGGTGTATTCTTTACAGGCCAATAAACAGATGAATAAACCAGCTTGCTGTCTGCATCTCTGCCTGCCTCCCTCTTTCTTTGTGCTTTCCCATCTTCCACTGCTTTTTCCTGGGTATCTCAGACGTTCGACGGCCTGCAGTAAGTCACTTGTGCACGTGCTAGTCAGTTCCATGCAGGACTCTCCTGTGGCTGGAGACTGTCCCCTCGACCCACAGGAGATCCAGCCTGTGACGGATGAGTGTGTGGACTGCTGCCCAGGGAGTCCTTCCCCGGGGTCAGCGAGAGCCTCGGAACTGGCGCGGCTCACATCTCTGGACGGCAGCTACTCGTTCCTGACCATGGGTGCTGACTTTGATCTCATGTGATGAAATGTGTGCTGGAACAGAGGCTGCCCAAACCACCTGGGAAAAATAAACCAGAGGCCCTCCAAAGCTGGGGGTGGGAACTGTGCTGGAAGGGGCCACCAGAGCAGCCATGAACAGAAATCAACCAAACCTCTTGCAAGCTCACTGCGTTCTTGCATGTCCAGCAAGAATATATGGTGGTTCCTGCTCTTCTGCCAGTTCCCACCTTGTTCCTTCTCCGTTCCGTCTGAGGTGCTGCTCGCTGCCTGCCTTCCCCCTCGGCCTTGATCTGAACATTCTGTTCCTGTTTTCACTGCCCTAACTTCAGACTCCCTCCAGAGACCCCAGGAGAGCGCCCCCTCCCACTGCCTGGGGAGGCTTTCCCTAAACTACAGCCTCTGGCCCCGCCAGCACGTTGAGGTCATCGCTGCCCCCGCCAAGTGACTGGCCTGAGTTCAGTCTCTCCATCTGTCTGTGCTTCACAGAAAACCTGATTGTGGCTCTAGGCTCTCCTCCGTTGCAGGTCCTGCCTTTGTTCTGCTCTGCGTCTGCTTTGGTTGCTCCCCCTACACCCCGCCCCTGCCTTCTCTTTGCCTGACTCTCCCCAGATGGGGGCCACATCTGCGCTCTCACTGTGGAGCAGATGGGGAGAGAGCAAGTTCTGGGCCAGGCAGCTCAGAAAGAGCTAGGGTTTGTACTCAGATTAGTTCTGGGGACTGACCAGAACCTGTGTATCTCAGAGGGGGAGCACAGTAGCTCCCTAAGAAAAACCAAAGTGCTATTTGCTTATTTCTGACTAAGTTCGTAGCTCATCCTTAAGACAGCTAGTTTCCCTTCCTCCCTCCCTGCCTCCCCCCCTTCCTTTCTTCCTTCCTTCCTTCCTCACCTTCCATCATTTATTCTCTTCTTTCTTCTAGCCTAAGATACTACCAGCTCTGTCTACCTGTTCTCTTCTCTAATTTCGCTCATCAGGGAAATACACAACACAGACTAAACAAAATAACTAGAAATGTATGTACTTATAGTGCACAGAAGGTCAACGTTCTTCAGATTTGAGTTTCTGTAATTCAGCTTTACTCCCTCCCAAGTGGAGACGCGTTTTTTTTTTTAATTGAAGTGTAGTTGATTTACAATGTTGTGTTAGTTTCTGGTGTACAACAAAGTGACTCAGTTTATATATGTGTGTTTATATATACATACTTTTTTTTTTTTCATGTTCTTTTCCATTATAGGTTATTATAAGATGTTGAATATAGTTCCCTGTGCTGTACAGTAGGACCTTATTATGCCACCTGGAGATGTTTTAATGGTCTAAGCAATAGGTTTTCTATGAATAAGAGCAAAGTCAAAGTTTTATAACTTTCCTGGATCAGAGAAAATGTTATGTACATATTATATGATATGATGGAAAGTTACTGATCAAAAATAAAACAAGCAGAATGAACTTGGTTCCCAGTTTTGTTTGAGCTTCTGATGGCATTTTGTCCTTAAGATTCCAGAAGCCAAGACTCTTAATGTAAGCTTAAACAAAGCCAAAAGACAAAAGAAGGCTGGCTTGGCCTCTCACGGAGTTCCTCCACGATTCAGAAGGATAAGGGGTCTGTATTTCTCAACTTTTCCTAACCCTGAGACAGTCAGCCCTCCTCTTGGGCACTCATGTGGTGTCTGTGTCTGCTTGGGTGTGGCAATAAATAAGGGTCCCAGGGGGAAAAAAGAAAGAAAAAGTGTGAGGCAAAGAAAAAGGGAGAAACACAAGGATGCAAAGAAACTTTTTGGTGTAGAAGAGATCAATGTTTTAAAAGGCCAAAGAGAGAAAGGGTGATGGAGGATTGATTCCAATACGGAAGACGCCCAGAGGGGGAGAAGCGGATTCTGTGGAGGGTTTTAATGCCATTTAGGTAAGAAGGGACCCAAGGAAAGAGCGAGGCTGGGGCCAGATTGTGAGAGAGCAAACAAGCTCGCGGAAGAAAGGCATATGCGAGCTGGAGCCAGCCCTTCAAGGGAGCACCAGACTTTCCCATCCATGTGGTCATAACCTTTGGAATGAGGGTGTGAGTGATTGCAAAGTCCCGTCCCTTCCCCCAGCCTCACTGTAACACTGCATCAGACTCCTCTGGCCTGGCTTTCTCCCCACCTCTCTCTCTCTCTCTCTCTCCCCCCCGTCGCTCTCCCTCATCTCATTGTTTCAGAGTTGGCCAAATTCGAAGTCCTTTCCAGGGAGCGGCCCTGTTCATCTTACTCTCCAGCCAAAGTGGAACAGAGTGAGAACGAGACAGACACATTCAGCAAGCAAAGGACTGGGTGGAAAGAGCAGAGAACCGTAAACAGTAAGTTGTTCAAAACAGAAGGAATGCGTGCGTGTGCGTGTGCGCGTGTGCGTGTGCGTGCGTGTGCGTGTTGAAGGGCTGGAAGTGGACAACGGGGAATGTCACTGACTTAGAACTGAACAGACATTCCAATTATCCATGGAATTCAAATGAGGAGACACGAAGACGAGCAGATGGTATCAAAAAGCCGCAGATATCAAAACATAAGATTAGACTCTAGGGGTGAGAGGCCACGGGGCGGGGGCAAACGTGAACCATGTAGAGTGAAACCTTCCTCTGACTTGGTGAAAACAAGTAATGAGAGTGAAAATAACAGTAGTTGATGAAAGAACAGAATTTGATGGAGAAACAAATGTTGGGGGAAAGAGGAGGGTTTGAGTCTTGTGGGGGACCAGGAAAGTTCCTGCAAAGACGCAGACAGGGGCCCTCCAGATCTCCTTGCCTGGAAATGCTGAGCATCACAATCTCTACTCCCCCCTCTCCCCACCCCACCTGTTAGACATGCTGCTTCTGGGACCCAAAGTGCTGCTGCTTCTCGCTGCACTCATCATCCCCTCTGGTGAGTCCCCATCTTTTTTCTCTTCTCCCGAAAATGTCAGCTCCTCAGCTATAGATGTGGGTGGAGGTGTCTGTCAGAGGGTGGACGGAAGGCATTTAAAGGGGAACGGGAGGAGAGATGCTTGCTGTTGAGTTCTAGAATTGCCATTAAAAAGAAGAGAACAGATTTTGTGTCAAAGAAGAAAGGGCAGGGATGTGGTTAGCGATGAGCTCAGATTTGGGAAGAGGCATTCTGAGAGTTCTGAAATGAAGGTAAAGCTAAGATTCACACAGAAGCATACGAACCCGAAGAGGGATACACACATGACTACACAAGGAAACAAATACCAAAGGAAAAGGAAACTAATCTATACAAATGCGTACATAAACATGTAAGGACCACCTCCTAAAGTCAAATTTAAACTGTGCAGGAAAACAGTGAGGATATATACACTTAACAGCTAACAAACACTAGCATTTATACGGTAACACCCAACTGCACACAAGCGTTTCCACATGCACACAGAAAACGTGTTGCCCTCTCCATGCACAAGAAAATGATCTTCATGGATTTCACAGAATCTAGCTAGACGATTGGCCACAGAAAGTGAAACTTGGGCTTAAAAGAAATCCTGTCCTTTTTTCTTTTTTTTTTCACCTCATTCTGCCAAATACAGACTGTGAGAAAATAGTTCTTTGGCTTTGTGCAGTAGTGTGGCTGGAGGGATGGCCAGGGCGTGGGGAGAAGGACAGGGCACATCAGAAAGGCTGCTGGCCTGGGGGTGGCTCAGGACTCCACCCCTTACGGATGGGAGGCGAGGGCATCTGGGGAGTGAGGGCACAGCAGAGCACACCTTTATTCTCAAGAATCTGCCGTCTTTAAGTGCTTCCATGTTTGGGTGGAGCACTAATGGTTCGAGTAATTTTATACTGAGCTAAAAGAGAAATAAAACACAGAAAGATAAAGTACAACCATTTTTGCATCATTCTCTGGTTCCTCTCCTAAAAGCTTTCTGGGGTGTGGAGCTACAGTCATTCACATACCTTTTCTGCTTCCTTTGGTACAGACTGGACATCCCTAGGGGTCACTGGTCAACGAGGAGGTAAGTGAACCCTTGGATCTGGACTCTGTTGGGGTTCTTATCAGGACATTGTAGCCAAACGGTCAGGATTAAAGAATCGGTACCACAGCAGAGAGGCATTGCCACAGTGCGGGAAGTAGCATCCTGTTCTCCTGTTCAACAGTCCTGTTAATCCCACGCACAAAACCTTCGTGTTCTTTTTTTTTAACTACTGAACTAACTTTCCCAAGTCCTCCTCTGTGTCCATCCTGTTTCCACTCCCTCAGAAAATGCCCCCTAATCCTAACAGAAAGCATCTTCTCCTCCATGTAACAGCGGAGAAACTAAAGTGCAAAGACAGATAAGAAGTCTTCCCAGTACTATAGAAAAACTGTGGCAAAACCGGCCCAAACCCGATGGTTTTGGCTTCGAGAAAGGACCACTTCCTTCAGCTTGGGGAAGGAAACTGACCAACATCCCCCGCCCGCCTCCAGGGGTTCAGCACAATTACAACTGCTCCCTTACTTTTCCCAGTCCTTGAGAGTGCCACAGTCTGCAACCCATTAATGGGTCAAAAATCAAATTTGTGGGTCACAACCGGTGTTTTTAATGAGTTAGAATAGATTTAAATAAAAATAGAGTGCACTGCAAGTACCTTACAAAGTATTATCTTATTAAACTTGTTTCAGTTTTATATGCATATACTGGGGCACAATATAATCTCTTTTTTACTGTGCATCCTGGTAAAGAAGATAAAAATATAGGGAAAAAAATGTTTTTCTCTGTTGCGGGTAAAGAGGTCTGAATCCTGAAGTTTCTGAACCGAGATCCTGCTTCGGCACTAGCAAAACTAAAAATCCAGATTCCTGTCTTTGGGCTGGTTAAGGGCCAGTCCTATTTTATGACTTTCTGATGCTTTTCTAGCAGACATATTGACATGATGAAAATGTCTCCTTAAGAGTCCTTAAGAGAACAGTCATGAATCCTAGCCAAAGCCTTCATATGGTGGTAGCTCATGGAAAATGTGGGTAAACAGACACTAGACAGAGAACTAGTCCTCTGCCTGAAATTCTGAGAAGACAGCTGGGTTACTCTCACACTGTGCTCGCCCACTGCCTCCTCCGTCTCTGTGAGTGGTTGGACTGGAATGTAGCTGGAGAGAAAGGGAGAAAGGGCAGGACTGGGTTACACCCTGGAGAGGATCCACTCCCTTCTTACAGCCTCTGGAATGATTTGGGTCAGTGGTTTTTCCAGCCTGAGACTGGAGCACACGAATTCCTTTTCTGAAAATCTGTTATGGGGGTAGGGTATAGCTCAGTGGTGGAGCGCAGGTTTAGTGTGCAGGAGGTCCTGAGTGCAATCCCCAGTGCCTCCATTAAAAAAAAAAAAAATTAAAGAAACAAACCTAATTACCTACCCACCTCGACCCCCACCAAAATGTGCTGTGAAAGAAGAAAGCTTATACCTGACTGTGAAAGATAAAAAGGCTCTTTTGTCAGATTTGATGACTCTCTCTCTGGAATTTTTTTGTAAAGGAGGCAGTAAGCAATAAGTCCTTCAGAATGTTTTATGTGTGTTTTGCCTCTAGTACAATGATCAATAACTCTGACCTGCTTTATAAAAATGCTAGTCCCACAGGATTTTAAACCTAGCATTTATACACCGAAGTAAAAGCAAACCGTGAATTTACTGACCCCTAGCGGGTAAAATAGATTATGACTATTAGCCGTTTACAATAAAGGTTAATTACAGATGGGATTATTTGTTCGACATTTAGGTCTTAAAACTGCGTTGTCATTTTGCTTTTTAAGTAGACACTGGTTGGGGGAAGGGTAACAGCTCGTGGTAGAGTGCATGCTTAGCATGCATGAGGTCCTGGGTTCAATCCCCAGTACCTCCTCTAAAACTAACTAAATAAACCTAATTACATACCCACCAAAAAAAGCCAAAAAAAAAAAAAAACCCTATCATCATTACCTTTCGTGAAAACTCTTTTGTGAATAAGCTATCAAACAGATATCATCCCATTATATCCAAATTATAAATATCAAAATCACAGTGTGGTTGAGAAAGACAATTTTTATTTTAAATAAGTATTGTAAAGAGGTCATCAACCCATTGTGATTATTAACAAGCTCTCTGACCTTGGGTAAGTTACTCTCCTGGTGTTCAGTTTTATTATCTATAAATGCAAGCACACAGTCATCCCAAATTAGCTGTATGTGTCATTATCCGTTAGGATGAAGAAGTTATTCTTGCAGTCCGATGCTTAACCAAAGTCTCACTGAGAAAGAGGATGCCTGTGGAGGACTGTCTGATGGGCATGTAGTTCATTCATTCCCCTAAATAAGGGGGACAGAGGAGAAAGGACACTGGTGGGGATAAAGGCTAGGACTGTATAGGTCTATTCATGGAAGCAGTAAAGTGTGACATGTGTCTGGGAAAGGACTTGAGCTGGGAAGCAGATGAAGAAAAGCACCTGTGGGCTCTCCGTGCCCGCTGCCATGCTAGACAGTTTCACTTAGCAGGAGTGCGGGGTGGTGGGGGGACAGAAACGCTCAGAAAGTGTTTTCTGACTGTCTTTCTGCAGATGATGTAACTTCAGTGACTCCAGAAGCATTCACAGAAGATCCTAGTAAGCTACTCTTTTGTCCATTTCTTTGCTTTCATACTGGGGGTGGAAGAATTGAGGATGATATTGGTACAAAGTAAAACGAAGACTTCTGGTCTTCAGAGCCCCGCTGTCCATCTTACATGCCACCAATGGTATAACATGCCCAATCTTTTTATCTCTTCCCTTTCCTTCTGGTGTAGTCCCTTGTATTTGCCCAATTGTCCACATTCTTTCACTTCAGTCTTGCCTCTTTTTAGACCATCCTGCCTTCCTCCTGCTTCCCTTTGCTACTTTGCCTGCTTGTACTTTTCATTCTCTGTGTTGTATCTTTGCAGATCTGGTGAATGATCCCGCGACAGATGAAACGGGTACGTTTCACTCTCATTTCTAAAAATGGCATGATGTTTGCTAATATTCACATTTATTCCAGCTCTTGACTTAATCTCATATTTTTATCGCTGGGAAAAGAATAGAGGGACTGTGGGCATGTTGTTAAGTGACAGTGGGATAAAAGGAAAGAAACCTCCTCAAAAAAAGAGGAAGCAAAGTAGATTAACAGCTTTATAAAAAAAAAGGCATGGATAAACAAAAACTAGTATAATGTCAACAGGCCAAATATTCGCAATTATTCAATTATTTCAATTAACTCTATTCCCTTGGACATAACACCCAAACCCAGCCATAATCTCAACCTTGCCCTGGTATCTCCATCCTGCCCCCTTCCACTCTGCCTTCCCCCTCTGCCAATTCAAAGCCCTCCTCACACCACTGTTTTGTGCCTTTTCAGTTCTGGCCGATATCGAGCCTTCCACAGATGACCTGGGTGAGTTCAGATCTGGGATCCCAGGGCCACCGGGGCCCTGCTGGGCTTTCCCCAGAGCCCACAATGGAAGGCAGTATATCTGGTGAAGGATCTTAATAGGACCACATTATACGTAGCACATTCGTCCAGCAGTTCGATTTAAATGAATAACATTTATGATCCGCTGACAAGCAAAACCATACTGGGGGTTTGATATACAAAATACCAAGATCTGATTTTCCTCTCAAGTTTCCTAGACTGGATGGGCAAAAGGCCAGACAAATATATGAACAAATGTTTGGTGAAGATAAAGGGAAACACTCTAGAAGGAGTAATGGTTGAACTGAATCTTGAGAGAAGCTTTATAATAAGCCAGGCAGTCGAGGAGGGTGTGGGCATTCCAGCCAGAGGGAGAAGCACGTTCAAAGTTGCAAATGCAAAAGAGAACTTGGCACACTGGGGAAGCTGAGTTTTCCGAACGAATAAAGCAAGAACTATAGGGAATAAGTGGTAGGACATGAGAAAAGGAGACAGCAACCAGATCGAAACAAATAGTGACTGAAAGCCTGCTTCTAGGTGGCAGGGATGTAAAGGTGAACAAAAGCCGTCTTCCTCTAGATATGTTTTGTCTAATAAACAAGATAGACAAATGAACGGATAACTATTTAGTTTCCAAAAATGCTGTCATCAGGATAAGCCAAAGAAGCTATGAAAGACTCAAAAATTGTGCTTAACTGAATATTCAGTGTTGAGAGATAGGAAAGGCTTTTCTGGGGGGCACACCGACTGGGTTGAGTCTTGAAAGACAAGTACAAATGAATAGAAGAGGGAAGAGCTTTGAGGTAAAGAAAACAATACGGGCAAAGGCTTAGGGTGGAAATGAAAACCACTCAGAATAGTTCTAAGCATATTCTTCATGTGGAAAACCAGCTGAAGGCTGTTGCTGTGGCCCCAATAAAGGATGACGGCCTGAACTACGTGAGAGGTAAGGCAGAGAATTAAATGAGCTGCAAGGGAGAGGGGACCACTGAGCTGATGTCCAGTTTTCTATCAGGTAGATGGTATCTCAAAGGTGGATGGTGGCACCACTCACTGAAGAACATCTTGAACTGGTAAAGGGAAAGATAAGGCAGTTTGAGACACTGAAGGATCCATGAACTCTTCCACAAAGTGGCAGTTGGATTTGTAGCTCTGAAGCTTATTAGAAGAAAGCTCTGGGCTAGGTTGAGAATTCTCAGCATATAAGCCTGCAATTGAAGCCATAGGGTAGATGTGATCACATAGCATTCCTCCTACAGTATCCTATCAGCAACCCTCCCGCAGACATTTGTACAGGTAACTCCCACGGTTAGTCTATTTCCTCGAGACTCATCTTACCCCTTGACTTTTATTCTCCATCCTACAAACTCGGCTGGTATTTAACTTGCCCCTAGGTTAGGGTTAGCTATGACTATGACCCTCGCTACCCTTTACCAAGTAACTTTTATCAAAGAACCCATGATGGTATATGTAATTTACAGAAGAGATTTCCTTTCACGAGGAAGAGCTTCAGCAGCAGGATAATGGTCTGTTCTCTCCTTCGCTCTGGGATGAAGCGCTGGCTCTTTGCCTTGTGTCCCTACCAAATTTGCTTCTTGACAAAAACACAAAGCTACTCTCCATACAATGAATGTCTCAACTCTCTAGCAGAGAAAGGAGAAAGACAAAACTATACTCCCCATCCTAACTTCAAAATCGCTTTAATTTTTGGATCAAAACACCCCATTATGGGTTTTCTTTTAGACGTTGCTGAAAAGAGTTACTAACTCATCTGTTAACTCTAGGAGTATGGCAACATGACAGTTAAGGGGAAGTGACTTCCAGAACTAGTAATAACTGAATCAAATTTCTGCCTTCCAGCCTCACCCAGTGATAAAAACGCCACCACAGGTATGACTGGGTTTTTGCCTATCTTTTTCTTACGCTTTTTTTTTTTTTCTTCCTGAGGATTCCTTACCTCCTTGTTCTTGAGAGGATACTTGGTACTTCTTCTATTTTATTTCCAATTCTTTGTCAAAGAATATTTGTAGTGCTCTTCATTATCCCCCCACCTCATCCCACTGTTTCAAGCCCCTGTTCTATAAATCATGGGGGAAAGACAGGACCACTGTTGCAGGGTCCCAGAACAGTCGTCTCCTTAAACTACCTTTGGACTTCATCTGCTGGTTAGTGGGCAGGGAAGTGACCACAAGGATTCCATGTTACTGCACACGTCATGCTTTCTCTAATGTACTGGTAATTCTGATGTGCAGCTGGGGTTGAGAACTATTGGCCCACCTTGGAATCACGTTCTTCAGAATGGGACTGTCGGCATCTCATTCTGATCTTTTATGTGCCCACTGGTATAACCCTAGAAGGACTCTTTTTCCTCAGAGATTATTTCATGTACTTTGCTTCCAGGTAGGGAAGTACCTAAGTTTCACTGTGGCCAGTTTCTATCATGGCCGCGCTTTGGTGAGCAGGAAGCACGTGCCCCCACTCACACTAACCCTCTGCGGAGACTACTTTCTGGGTTTTCCCACATCTCCCCCCCTCCATCCCTTTAACCCTGCGTTCATGCCTGTTTGTTACACTTCTCCCTGCTTTTCACATTGGGCTTCTTCAGAGTGCCGCGATGAGAAATTTGCCTGCACGAGACTCTACTCTGTGCATCGGCCGGTCAAGCAATGCATCCATCAGTTATGCTTCACGAGGTAAAGGGTCCCAGAACACCCAGAGCATCGCCCGTGATAGTGTTTTCATGCCAGTAACTACTTAGTGGGCACCCACCATGGAATTTCCGTCTTGGGGGGGCCAGACATTTTTAGCATAGCCCTCTTAGCTATTCCTGAAGGTGCCAGCTAGAACCTGGAGTCTGATTGGGGTACACAGAGAACAGTTTTTGTTTGTTTGTCTTTTGTGGGGGTGGAGAGATTAGGTTTCTTTATTTATTTTGCCCGAATGGAGATACTGGGGATTGAACCCAGAACCTCGTGCACACTAAGCATGTGTTCTACCACTGAGCTCTACCCTCCCCTCAAGAACAGTTTCACTAACAAATCTAGATGCTAGAGGCCAGTGAAGGTGAGGGCTGGAGGAGGCGTAGCTATGAGGGACACTCTGGGTTTATCAAGTTTAGCACCTCATATAAAGAGGCTGGAGTAAAAGATCCAAGAGTGAAGGTGGAAAATGGTGGGGAGGAGTATTAAGTTTGACTCTGGGTAGAGTGTGCAGTGTCACTGAGAAGAGTGGGCAGGCAAGAAGTCTGAAACGCGTAAGGAAATCCAGACATGGGGAGAACAGATAGGGAACGGCAGGGAACACGGGAGTTGAAGAGGCATCGCCAACCCAGGCTTCTTCTTCCTCTCGCTGTTTTTTCTGTCTCCTTCCTGCACCGTGACGTTGTGACTGTGACAGTTTACGGCGTATGTACATCATCAACAACGAGGTCTGCTCCCGTCTTGTGTGCAAAGAACACGAAGTTATGAAAGGTAAGGTGCCGTCCAGCTTTTCAGTGGGGAGGTCGGTAGCGAGAGAGGTAACTAGGGGCACAGACCCAAAGTCTGGCTTTGGGGGGATTTAGGTTACTCCCTAACTTCCATCAGCACCTGCTCGCCAGGTGACCCCCAATAAACAATCTAAGGAAAGCACTATTATGCTTAATAAATACATAACCCTGAGAAAAGAACGCCGAGATCTCTTTGCAGCCAGACTTGTAACCCCCAGCCTCTCTCAGAGCGTTCTGAAGTTCATTCACCAAGGTTCTAGATGAAAAGGCCAAGTCAGCCATTACGAAGAATAGACTCTACTGGTTTCCAGCCATATTCTTAACTCTAAAAATTAAAAAGAAGCCACTAATCTGGAGACAGCAACGTTTGGATAGGGCTTACAAACAAACCAATAAAAAGTAGACTGGACGCCTAGACACTGACTACGTTATAAACAGTCCGCCCCTCCCAAGACCCATGTACATGGCTTACTGTGACATTTCACAGGTAGAAGAAGGCAGAAAGATTTCACTAAAAAAAAAAAAACAATGACAAGGGTCCAAAGTGTGTGGTTATAGAGCATGCACGGTGAGAAAAAGCTATTTCTCGCCTTGCCCTGGCCAGCCCCGAACGATGGCTGTGGTGGGCGAACACACCGCAGACTCGGCCACTTCTGACTCATCAGCCGGCCTCGTGCTGAGCGCCTGAGTAAGAGCTGTAGCTGACTTCGCAGAAGGAAACCTGCTGCTTGCCCCCCTCCGGCTTTGTGCAAGCCACCTGCAAGGGAAGCACCTTGACATTGAGGATGAGTCTTTGGGACTCCAGGCACTTTCAAGCGTCTCAGGGGACTTGCTAAAGTTAGCCCCTTGCACATAGTAAACACTTAAACACATACTGAATGACTGGACCTCTCTCTCTTTTTTTTTTTTAATTGCTATTTAACAAGTCCACAATTAAAAGAACTGGGAGCTAGGTACATGAAAGACTCTAAACTTTACTGACCACTTGCGCCAGGGACTCTGAATGCACTCTTTCACGTTAACGCTTTGACGACCACAGTGTTGAGACGCACGTTTTAGTGCTTGTTTTACAGAGAGGGATAGTGAGGTCCAGAAAAGTTGAGAAACTTTCTAGTACGTAGTAGATTACCCTGTGGCTTTTACACAAACATTCTATACACAATTTCAAGGGAAAATAAACTTTAGGTTAGTAATATTAACTACTGAATCTGTCTGCAGTAGATCTTAGGGCAGGAGAAACCATCAGTGTCCCTCTTAGCTAACCACAGATCTTCATTTATGTTCCATTCTAGAAGGGGCAGAGCTGGGCTTCCAACCCAGATCTCTTTCTCTCCAGCCCTTTCAGCACACACCCTGCTGTCTCCTCTCCCCCTGGAGTGCGGGCCCTTGCGGCCTCCTGCGTTCTCATCCCCTCACGCGCTCTTTGCTTCTCTTCCAGATGAGCTGTGCCGGCAGATGGCAGGTCTGCCCCCAAGGCGACTCCGGCGCTCCAGCTACTTCCGCCTTCCTCCTTGTGAAAATGTGAATTTTCAGAGACCCAGCGGTCTGTGATCACCAAGGAAGAGGAAAGAAAGAACGTGTGGGTGGGAGGGAGAGAGTGCTCTAAGAGGGAACTCCTCATTCAACCTCTGTCAGCCAACCCACGGACATGAGTATTTCTTAAACCAGCGCCTTCGCGATGTTTAGCTTCTGCCCCCACTTCTTGATTTTTCACTCATTTATCTCACTTTTCAGTACTTAAAACACAGCCTCTATTATTGCATGGTTTTGCTGCTTCCCAGTATCATAGACATAGTAAATAAATGATTCCCATGTGGCTTTTACACAAACATTCTGCATACAGTTTCAAGGGAAAATAAACTTTAGGTTAGTGACATTAACTACTGAATCTGTCTGCGATAGATCTTAGGGTAGAAGAAGCCATCACTGTCCATCTTAGCTAACCACAGAACTTCATTTATCTTCCATTCAAGACTTTCCTAGGTTAACTCCCCCTTGACCTCCCTAGTCCACTTTACTCTTATTAACTACTTTGCTGGATTGTCCTAACATCTGCCTGGCAGGGCTTCTTTATGAGAAGGTTATGATGATTTTTGTAATCCTAAAAAATTCTGCAGAGCCAAGAGTTACACAATCCGACTAGCAATATATAATATAAAGACCAAAAATGTTGTCTTTTTTTTTTCCAAAAATGTTGTCTTGTGCTAAGCTCAGAGGCTGAGGCTAGAGAGAGAGGCGTGGGCCAAGTATAAAATTATTCAATTTTTCATGCAGCCGTTCAGTTGGCAAGTAGGACTAGAAAGTCTCATTTACTTACTCATTTCCGGTGGAATTGGGGTTAGCCCATGTCCACAGCTCATGAGACAGTTTAATGTGAAACTGTATCATTGCTCTGAGTTGCCCTGAGTTGTTGCTACTTCTTTCAACCTCACCACTTACCAAAATCTGTAGATTATTGAGCAAATGGAAATGGATTCTGGAATAGCCTGATTTGGGGCCTAAGAAGGGCATTCAGACCTGAATTTTAATAGGCAGGTTGAAAGTTTACCTAATGGTTTACAGGAAAGAGTAACAGAAACACAATATTCAGACAACTTCCATCCTTATCCTGGCTCTGGCAGCAACCAGGAAGCCCCAGATAAGCCATGTTCCTTCATTTCCCCATCGTTAACATGAGACAGGTAAATGTACGTTAGTTCTAAGGCTTCTTTTAATTCTATGAGTTGAGTTTCAAATGCATTATTCATATTTCTTGAAGCCTAGATGCAATCTAATTCACAGCAACCATGTCTGCCTTATAAGGAAGGAAATACCCTGTATTAGGGCAGCAGTCCACAATGCAATAGGACAAAATGCCACCATAAATGGCAAATTATATACTACGGATGCTTTCATCTGAATAGCCCACTAACTTTCTAAAAAAGCCAATGGAATTTAAATAGAAACTAGGGCACTTTGAGACAACAAGTTATGTGTGACAGAATTCCACTTGGTAAGGGTTGGATTCCTTCCAGATTGCTGAAAAACCATCTAAATGAGGACCAGATTCTTGATGTTAAGAAGCCAACTTAGTTTAATAGGATTTGAACAACTGACTAAAGAGAAATGCTAGAAAAAGACCCAGAGCGTATAATTCCTGCCCTAATCTCTGGAAGCAAGCGTGCTTGTAAACAGACAGACACGTTCAATGGCTATTTTGTAGCCACTGTAGAGACAACTTGTAGGCGCAGAGTTCGTTAAAGGGTCTCTTCAGGAACTTGACCCTCCTATGGCTTATTGAACAAGAGGAGTCTTTCGCACCAGAAAGAGACCCAATCCCAAGATTGTATTGCAAATGAAACATTTTAAGTAATTATTTTTTCCAATTTCCTTCTCAGAACAGAGTGGCTGTGCTGTACACCAGAAATTGACACGTTGTAACTGACTATACTTCGATTTAAAAAATAAATAAATAAGAGAGTGGCCTTTCGTCTGGTTATTTCTTTTTCTATATTTAGAGAAACCTGAACTTATGGTTTTATCCCACTTGGAAAGCTGAGGGCCAACATCGCTCACGTTTCTCTGGGCCTCCTTCCCTCTGCAACTTGACCAGTTTTTCTCCAACATTCCAGTTTGGTTTACTCTCCTCCAGATGGGGCCCCCTCCTCGGTTCACTGGAAAATGCCTTCTCTTTTCTGCCAACTTCAGGCCCAATTGTCTCCTGCTTTACCCTCACTTCTATTTTGTGTGATCACATTCCTGTGCTTGGCTGTTTCTCACTGTGCTGAGATCCTTTGCCTTTTTCACGCTTCCCGATCTGCAAATCAACACTTCTAATTCACTGTCCATCCTTTCTTTCCTCATCCTTACAAAGTCTTACTTTCCCTCAGAACTTTCCTGAGACCAGTGCCAGGTCAGTTTCCAGGGGTTGGTTTTGGTCCTGGTTCCTTCCCTCTGTCCTCTCTTCATTTACAGAATCCCATTCTCCTTTTTGCTCCTTTTTACTCTTGGTCCATTTCAGACCCCCAGTGTTCTCATTTTCTCTCCTTGTTCCTCCCAAAAAAAGATTTGAAAACTTCTCACTAATAGGGTATTAATAGTATTTTTTTTTCCTGCTGAACACAAATGACAACCTTCTTATATTTTGATGAAGAAGAATTATTTGAACTAAATGGATCTGTAATGTTGGAATGAAAAAAAAATCTGGTAAAAGTGTCATTAGGCAGTTTGAGATTAAATGCCTTCCTGGTACCCTGAAGAAACTGCAGTCTTACCTGCCTATCTGTAAGTTTTACCCTTATTTCCTCTTCCCAAACTGAGTTGATCCTGCTCTGAGCCTAACTTTTTCCATATTTCATGCAATTCTCCTTCCTCCTTGAATGCAAGTTCTGAAAATTCAAGTGTGCACTCTCCTGTCTCAACAGAGCTCTGTGCACTTTCTCTAAGTACTCGTTTGACTCAGATGGTGCTAACCCCAGCTGTCTCCCCACTTCTGGCCCATCCTTTTGATGACATCAAGCCGTATATGCTGCCAGCCGCAAGCTCCTCCCTCCTCTGCTTCAGGGTACTTGTGGTGAAAGTTGATGTTTCCCCAATTACTTTACACCTGGTCAGAAGGCACAAGCAACTTGCAAGCTCTCAGGTCCCCCTTCCTTCTGTACCGAAGCAACTGTACCAGTGAAAAAAAGAAATCTGAGAAGAAACAGAAAAGAAGTTGACGAGTACCAGACAGGGGCACAGGAGACGGCAGAGTGATGGCAGGTTGACTTCAGGGCAAGGGAACCCGGAGGCTGGAAAATGGGAATTCACAGCTCTGTATGGGTGAAGGGAATTTGCAAAATGTGCTGAAGAGGACCTGGGAGACCTGGAACCTTACAGGGTAGACAGGCAGGGAGACAGGACAGTCCTTAGTTTAGTCAGCTCAGGGAAGCAAAGATTTGGCTAAAAATACAGCTCTCCAATAAAAATTGAAATCTTTGTACACTTGAGCATTTTCACTAACGAAACACCAGGGAAAGTGACTTGAGTTTCTCTGCGGTGCAGAGAGGAACAGATGGCCACAGTGTTGTTTTTTTCTCTTTCTTTCTTTCTTTTTTTTTTTTTTTTTTTCTAAAAACCAGTCAACCAGAGCCAGAAGCAGCGGTCAGACAACTTCTGGGCAGAACCAAAGATGGAAAAGCAAATGTTGTTTATATAAATAGAGGTGCAGGGCCCATAGCTTCCTGTTGACAAAACAAGCTTCACTTCACCTCAAACCCTCAAAGGTTTTAAAAATAGCTGATAACGGGGCTTTTTTTTTCTCTTTCAATTTGTCCAATCACTTTCAGTAAGATTCTAGTATTTTCCAGACCCAGTTGTTCTGCAGTTCTTTTCTCTGTCTCTGGTCTTCTTCTCTTTCCTCTCCCTTTTTCTTTCTTCTGTGTGTTTACCTAGCCATAAATCTTCTGTGTAGCTTTTCGGAGTACGTTATCATAACAATCCATGGGGATTGAATTCAGGATGAGCTCATAAATGTGTGTGAGATTCACCTCCTCCCCTCATCCCCTTTTAAAAAGTAATAGATGGGCTTTGAGCAAGTATAAGGAAATATTTTCATGGAAAAAAATCTGAATTACACTTAGTGGATTTAGGGGTATTGAGGTGTCAGCGGCATGATTATATGTTTTCCAAATGGACAAACAAGAGGGGTTATAATGAAGGGTAATGAGAACTGCATAGAAAAACATTGTTTCCTGTTGTATAAAATCACATCCATACATCCATCCAATCTTGAAAATGGATGAGATTTAGGTGGAGGGGGGAGAAAAATCAAGTACTATTAATACAAAAAAGCCTATGAAAATGTGTGCTGTTAACATCAAAATCAATGTGTTGAAAACAAAAATTACTTTGAAATGTCCACGTAAAATCATGAATGACAGCTTCTTAATTGGTTATTAAGAGAAACCAGTTTGTGTATCGGAAAGTGATAACTTGACAATTAAACAACTGTGTTCTTTTCTGTCACCATTATCTCAATCTCAGAGTAACTAGGAAAGACCTGACATCATGTAATAACCAATAATTAAAGTATAATAATTCATAAATTAAATCATGAATTTAATTTATGAATTATTATATGTTCTAATGACATAGAGCAGGAATAATTACTCTTGCCACGTAGAAACTAAAAAAATACTGTACCATCTATGCATAGGGTATCTAGACCCCAAATCACGGTTGTAGGTATAATAAAATACGCATTTATATCATCCTATTCGTTTTCATATGAATGGACTGGTATTAGTTTCAGAGCAGTCCTGACATAGCACCCACTAGTCGTGTGATCCTAAGGGAATAACGTATCAACTGTAAATTGGTGGCAGTACATCTGCCTTACAAGTGATTCTGAGAATTAACATGTATTCAAAGGTTTTGCACCTGTAAGACTATTCAATAAGCCTATGGGACTTTTTCACTATAAGACATCATAAATCAACTATACTTAAATTTAAAAAAAAAATTAAGGATACCAAACAAAGCAACAACAACAAAGACTACAGGACTTTTTTCCTGGGTAAGTCAATTGTCTGTTCCCTGCTTCTGAGTAGCTGACTCTCTCCCTTCTCATAAAGCGAGCTGACCCTTGGCAGTTAGCCAGTGAGTGGGGAGGTATGGGAACCCACAAAGGGTGTACAATGCCGCAGATGCTAGCTTCTCTACAGTTTGGGCTTCCTAATTTAAATTTTAATTTTTAATTGACACAACATTGTAAACTGACTATACCTCAATAAAAAATAAAAATAAATAAGTAAATAAATAAATAAAAATTTTAATTTTTTTTTTTTAGCAAAAATCTTTATAGCAGAGCAGGATCTGGGTTTGTTTTTGTGGCCACAGCTGATGGGTCAGCCCCTGGTGCTGGAACCCGCAGGGCTTGAAGGTAGGGTTGGCGGGGCTGTGTGGGGGTCCCCAAGGCCTTGCCCAGACCCTGGACACCTGGCGGTCTGTGCCAGGACCAGAGGGCAGGACCGTGCCAGCCCTGGGGGTGGAAAGCAAGGATCCAACCTTGGGGATCCAGCTCCAGGCACGGTTGTCAGGACCCCCGCATCATCAGGAGAACCCGACAACCTCAGCTGTTCTGTCTTCCCAGGTAGGAAGCTTCCTTCATCTTCCAGGTTGTCCTGAAAGGGGACGGGGGACAGAGGGGCTAGTTGGGGGCGACTCATGAGCAACCTGTTCAGCACAACTTGGCTGAAGGTGGCATTGGTTGGTCTGGCCAGCTTGACAAAAGGCCTTCAGGTGATGTCCTGGCCTTGGGCTCTCTGCACTGAACTTTTTGGTCCTCGTTGTGGCAGATGACTCCCGTGATGGCACCTACTGCTTAGCCAGGTTTGTATTTTGTTTGTTTGGTTTTGTTTTTTTGGTTGTTGTTCGTTTGTGTTTTTTTGTCAATGGAGGTACTGGGGATTGAACCCAGGACCCCATGCTTGCTGAGCACGTGCTCTAGAGCTGAGCCATAACCAGTCCCCTGTCTGCGTTTAACAAACATCGTCATTCCATTCTGAGAGCGACCTGTGAGGTGGGCAGCAGAGGTATCATTGTTCCTAGTTTTCAGGGAACAAGGTTTATAGAAGTGAGGAGACCTGCCAACTGGATCAAGTTCAGCATGGCAGAAACCTGCCTGAACTCAGAGTCCTAAAACTTCAGTTAATGTTATTCGGTTGCAAAAAGAAGACTCTGAAATGTCTTGTTTAGGAATCAAAAGCAGTTTACCTGCTTGCCAGACTGTAGACTGCAGGCATCCCACACACCACCAGGGAACTGTGCGACTCCGTGGAGACAGCCGGTGGTCCTGAGCCACCAATCTCATTAGAAGGAAGAACGTGGGAAACGCCAAAGATGGTCATGTTTTTCCTCTTCTCCAAAAGATGGAGAATCAGTTTGCTGACTAGTCAGTTTTTCAATCACGGTCTGACTTCTTCAGGAAACAGAGCAAGTGTTCCGGAGCACAAACTCTGGAGCTAGACTACATGGCTGCAAATCCTGACTCTACCGCTGTGATCTTAATCTTTCTGTGCCTCAGTTTCCCCATCTGTAGAAGGAGAGCTCAGTGATACTGAACCCTTGGGACTATTTTAAGATTAAATGAATTTGGTGTTTAGAAAAGCCCTTGGCATGTGGGCTCCCATGTCAGTGTGAGTCATTTTCCTTCAGTCAACAACAATTTCTACGCCTTGGCTGGTGCTGGGGATACAAAGGTGAGTAAGCCATGGTCCCTTCCCTCAGTGACACTGGAGTCACTGCTTTATTACTCAACTTGTTTCTGCTTTGAATAACACCTTTTGCCTCCTACAAAGGCATAGGATTTCTTGTTTTCTTTTTGGGTTTTATTTATTTTTCCTTTTTTTTTCCTGCTGGT